>NC_059120.1:35840323-36159823 GCF_020740685.1 Jaculus jaculus
TTGACCTTTCATCAAAACTCTGGTTAATGGGCTGGAAGAACAGACAGCAGTCCACTTGACTAACTGTTACTCTTCTGTTTGCTGCCATCTAATCATTGGTTACTGCATAGAAATGATAAGTGCATTTACTGTGAAAAGTGGAGCACCATTTATGCTAGAAATAATGCATTTAGAAAGACTGTCATTGTACGCTACAGTTGACGAACTTTCTTGGACTCTCACTTGTTTCCAAAAATAAATGAGGATCTTTAACGTGTCTGTGTGGGGGTAGATGGGGCAGGCGGGCAGGTTGGCCAGATGTCAATGTCTGGCGTCTTTTTCTATCCTGCTCCACCACGTTTCTAGTCAAAGCCTCTCACAGAACCTGAAGAAGCTCACCTATTCAGGTAGACGAAACAGCAGCCAGCCTTGGGGGTCCTCCTGTGTCTCCCCAGCATTGGGATTACAGACATGCAGCACCACACCCCACATTTTCTGTGGGTTGGGATCTGAACTCAGATCCTCATGCTTCTGTGGTAATCACTTTACATGCTGAGCCATCTTCCCAGGCCAAATGAGGAGTTTCACTTAGTTTCTCTCTCTCTCTCTCTCTCTCTCTTTTTTTTTTTTTTTCCTGCCGCCAGAAGACAAATGTGTCCATCCTCCCTCCTCTCATTCTTTTTATTTTTTATTTTTTGGTACTTTTATTTATTTGAGAGCGACAGACAGAGAGAGAAAGAGGCAGAGAGAGAGAGAGAGAGAGAGAGAGAGAGAGAGAGAGAGAGAGGGCACGCTAGGGCCTCCAGCCACTGCAACCAAACTCCAGATGCGTGTGCCCCCTTGTGCATCTGGCTAACGTGGGTCCTGGGGAATTGAGCCTTGAACTGGGGTCCTTAGGCTTCACAGGCAAGCGCTTAACTGCTAAGCCATCTCTCCAGCTCCCTCCTCTCATTCTTGTTGGCTGTTCAGGCCCATCATAATTTGAAGATTCTACACACACTCACAAGTTGTAACACACACACCTGTCTGTACAGCCCTTCCTGCCATTCTCCTCTCAACTAAATTCTCCTTTGAAATTTTCTGTTCTTTATGGAGTCTGATCTCTGCTTCAGTCTCCAAAGGTGCTGATGAGTTAGTCTATGCCACATTCCTTCTAAGTCACATAGCATTTTTTTCAAATCTAAGATGTCTGTGATTGCAAGATTCTACATGCTTTTATGGACTATCAAGTAAAAATGATTATAATTGCAAGAATCCAAAGATTTTTGTTAGGGCTTGATTCTAAAGACACTTAAATATAACACAACCTGACTCTTAGACTCATGAAATGTATCTGAATGTTGAAGGGGCATGTTTGGGAGGCAATGCCTTGATGACTAATTGGATAGTCAAATTTCAGGCATGTTGGTGGAGAGAGAGTCTTGATGTCACATGGGACTCCAGTTATCTATCAGTTGCATAGTGTATGAGTTTACTATTGCTGTGATAAGAAATGACCATAACTGGGCTGGGGAGATGACTCGGTGGTTAAAGGCACTTACTTGCAAAGCCTGATGGCCTGGGTCTGACTCCCCAGTACCCACATAAAACCAGAAGCACAGATTGGCACATGCATCTGGAGTTGGTTTGTAGTTGGGTTTGGTAGGGGGGAGACTTTGGCATGCCCATACTCTTTCTGACTTTGTCTCTCTCTCTCTCTCTCTCTCTCTCTCTCTCTGTCTCTCATATCAATAATTAATTTTTTTTTAAAAAAAAGAAACGACCATAAGCTTAATAGGTTGAAACAACACCGACCATTAGTTTACAGTTTTATAGGCTGGAAATCTGACATGGGTCTCACTGGTCTCCAGTTTCCCAGTCTTTTCCAGCTTCAGGAGACAGCCTACACTCCTTGGGTGTGGACTGTTTCTCCACCTTCACGCAGCAGCGAGCCTGACACTTTCCATGTTGCATCTCTGATCCCCTTCCATGGTTCCATCTCACTCTGACTTCGGCTCCCCCTTTCACTTGAAGGATCCTCGTGATTACACTGAGCCCCTTTTATCCAGGATAATCTTCTCATTTAAAAATAATCTGATTATCAACTTTTATTCCATCTGCAATCTTAATCCCCTATGCCATATGTTTTCATTACTTTCTCATTGTATGACTAAATACCTGAGAAGAAGTAACTCAGAGAAGGGTTGGTTTTGACTCAAACCTTAGAAAAGGATTCAGTCAAGCGGGGTAGGGCAGGCATGGCAGCAGAAGCTGAGGCAGCTGGTCGCATGGCATCCAGTCAGGAAGCAAGGAGAGAGAGGAGTGCCAGTGCTCAGCTGGCTTGCTCCGTTTTACTCAGCCCAGGACCCAGCCCAGGCACGGGTGCTGCCCACAGTTAGGGTAGGCCATCCTTCTTCAATCTCCTAGGGCAGTCTAGATGTGGTCAAGCTGATAATATGAGCCATCATATCATGCAATTTATTCACACATTCTGCTACTAGGATATAGACATCTTTGAAGATCACCATTGTGTCTGTAACACCTATAAATAAATAGAAGGCACAGTGAACAGTGTTTTTTGAAAAACAAAAAACTAAAAAGAAACATGTTACTGAAGACTCCACATCCTTAGGCTGCAAGGTCACTGAGAAATCAGGTTGGAGCTGAGATGAAAACCTCCTCCATGTAGACCAGCTGACAGAAAGATGGAAAAAGCTATGCTACATGCAGCTCTATGGGAGAGAGAGAAGTCACCAGTGGAGATACTCAACAGCAGACACTGCAAGCCTTAAGCTGGGCCAGCCAGGCCAAATAAGCCAATGGGTGCAATAGTGGCATATCTGTTATGGGGGAACCAACTGCTCTCTAATCAGACTACAGGCCCATTCCACAGGAGGGAATACATGTCTGACACTGAAAACTTATGATTGGGGGGGAAGAGGGAGGCGAGTCATGAGCCCTAGGGGTGTAACACCTGCTAGCGTCTGGCTAAATGCATATATTATTCTCGCCAAACTGCCCAGTAAGCACTCTTAATGTTCATACTCATATATTAATGCTACTCTCATTTTTGGTTAAAGAATCTTCTCTTTTCAGATGGTGGTGACCTTGAAATGACTCGGAAGGCACCACAGTGGTGAGAAGTGACAGAGGAGTGCTCAGCACTGAAACACCTCTATCACACCTTTCAAGGCTCAGGATCCATTGAAGAGGTGGCAAAAAGAACATAAGAGTCAAAAGAAGGGTAGGACTCCTTACAATGTACTCTTCCAGATACAAAATGGCCCGGATGTCCATGACCTCACAGTGCCTGACACTACCTACACAAGACCATCCTAATAGGAGGAAAAGATGATGACATCAAAATAAAAGAGAGACTGATTGAGAGGGGGTGGGGATATGATGGAGAGTGGAGTTATAAAGGGGAGAGAAGGAATTACTATGGTTTATTGACTGTAATTATGGTAGTTGTCAATATAAAATTTTAAGACAAGAACACCAAAAAAGCCACAAAGCCATAAACTAGCCTACTTTGAGTTGGGATCTTATCCCCAGTTTACTACTAGATGGTGATTATGATTAGATAGAGGCACTCAGAGAATAGAAATGAGAGCCTTATGTGATGCAGAGGTGACATTTCACGCAGGAGCACCTTTGAGATAACACCATTGGAAGAGGAGAGTGGGAAACAGTTTGGGCAGAGAGAAAGGGGTGCTGTAAAGAATGTCTCCAAAGGCCTCCGTTGAACTTCTTGGAGCGTTGAAGGAGAGTTAGGAAGCAGGCTTGTGTTCCTCACTGGGTGGGGACTGTCCCAGGAAGGGGGCATGTGGTCTGGAGGGGAGCATGGCACTCCAGCAGAGGCACTTCTTGCCCGAGAGGCTGCCTGCCACCAGGTTCCTTGCAGCTTGCGCAATAAGCCCAAGAGTTCAAAAGAGGAATGTGTGCAGTGCCCACTCCACAAGCACTCGGGCATGGGCTGGTGACCTGGAGGGTGCTCTCAAGGGCCGGGAACAGGCCCCAAGGCAGAGACTGTGAATGGGAGGAAGGGAGGCCCAGGCAGGCAAAGAGGACACTCAGAAGGGACATCTTTTCATTTCCTACATGCATCAGTCCCTAAGAACTCTTGGGCTTATGCCCACTGGGAGTCAGCCTTCCTAATGAATCCTCTAATGAATCTCTAGGGATCACAGAAATGGGGTGCCTGATGATTCTGAACAATGGCCAGATTTACATGAGTGAAGTCTAGCAGGGGTGGCGGGGGAGGCCTCCAGTCTCTAAACCCCGCACTCTGGTAGCAGAATCTGTTCGGTGGTGTTGCTGTCCTTTGGTGCTGCTGATCACAGTGGGATTTGGAGGCACTGTTCCAGCATCATCTTCATTATTTTTTGCTCTGTTGTCATCTATAGGGAAAAAAGACATGACCATCCAAGGTCAGTGGATCTGTGAATTATTTTACTTCTCCC
This sequence comes from Jaculus jaculus, assembly GCF_020740685.1. Taxonomy (NCBI): domain Eukaryota; kingdom Metazoa; phylum Chordata; class Mammalia; order Rodentia; family Dipodidae; genus Jaculus; species Jaculus jaculus. The sequence goes on from NC_059120.1 coordinate 35,844,745, forward strand.
AAAGTGAACTCTAAGAGCCACCATGGTGACATAGTTACTATTTCAACTCAACTCCTCATTTAAATGTAGACTGTCAGATGTTTACTACAGGTACATGTTTTCTTGAAAGGAAATTTTAGGATTCAAAGTACCCAGGCTCTCCCTCAGTGCCCCAGGGGATGCTATTTGACAACACTCAAGGCCTTTGAGGGTCCTTACTTTCTGCCCTAGCAGTTCTGCTCCTGGGGATGTAATCAACAGAACTAGTGTGTCTAAACCTTGAGAGAACTTCAGATCTCAAGAATGTTCATCATTGAACACTTTAAACACCTGGAAAATGCTCAGATAAATGGTAGCATGTCTGCCCAATTTAAAAATAGCTCATCTGGGCTGGAGAGATGGCTTAGCAGTTAAGCGCTTGCCTGTCAAGCCTAAGGACCCCGTTCGAGGTTAGAACCCCCAGAACCCACGTTAGCCAGATGCACAAGGGGCACACATCTGGGGTTCCTTTGCAGTCGCTAGAGGCCCTGGCATGCCCGTTCTCTCTCTCTCTCTCTCTCGGTCCCTCTCAAATAAATAAATAAATAAACAGCTCATCATTGAAAATTATATTTAACAAAGGTTAGTGATGACAAGACAAAAATGTTGATGCTGACAGTTGGAGACATCTCTGAACACACACTAATGTGTGCATTTTATCTAGGTGTGTAAAAATAAACCCATACACACAGAAATAGAATCAAGCAAAACACATACAGGTGGTGATGCTTGGTGGCAAAATTAGAGGTGCTGTTAAAATTTATTATTATTGGGCTGGAGAGATGGCTTAGTGGTTAAGCGCCTGCCTGTGAAGCCTAAGAACATGGGTTCGAGGCTCAATTCCCCAGGACCCACGTTAGCCAGATGCACAAGGGGCGCACGCATCTGGAATTCATTTGTAGTGGCTGGAGGCCCTGGCGCGCCCATTCTTTCTCTCTCTCTCTCTCCCCCTCTTTCTTTCTCTGTCACTCTCAAATAAAAATAAGCAAAACACTTCAAAATTATTATTATTATTATTTTGGGTTTGTTTTGTGTTGTAGTAGTGGGGATGGAATCTTACAAGAGCTGGGCAATATCCTTGGCCCTATTATTTAATCAGCATTTTCAAAATGTCAGAGAAGGGGTCCACAATAGTTCTGGAATGAACTGCCATTAAAAAAAAAAAACACAAAAAAACCTTTTTATTGACAGCTTCTGTAAACATAGGCCGTAAACCATGATAATTCCCCACTGCCATTTCCCCCTCTCAAATCCACCTCCATTGATCCCTTCTTCTTTCCAGTTATGGCCTTTAAGACGGGCACTGGATGTGACCCCGCGGGTGGTGGCGCGACTACCGTCCGGGGCCCGCGGCGCTGAGGCGGGGCGCGGGGCTGGGAAGACCGGGTCCTTCCGGGTTTGCTCAGCCCTGCAGGGGTTTGAGCGGAAAACAGCTTTACCGGTGCCCGTTCGCGAAGCTCTGCGGCATGGTCCTCGGCGGCCGCCGTAGCGTAGCGGCATTCGCGTCCCTGGCGAAACCAGCGGCGCTGCGCGGTCAGAGCCCCTGTGCCGGCTCCGGGCATCCTCATCGCCGCGAGGCCTCTGCCTGCTCGGCTGTGACTGTGGAGCAGGGCAGCGAAAGTGCTTACCTCATGGCCCGTGTGAGGACCGAATCAGATCATGCGTTTGCAGTAACAGGGTGTTTATCGCAGTGCCTAACCCCAGGACACCAGCCATCCTGCAACTGACGGGGCCTCGCCACCCGACCCAGAGGAGCCTTCTCGTGGCTCTCCTCGGAGCCGACATCCTTGGGACAGTTACCACAACCACGCTAGGCACGGCAGGGGCCCAAATTCTTTATGCTGTAGTCAGGACGGTGCCTCAGGGTCCTTAAAAGGTATAAATGAGATTTGTGTAGAGGGATTGACGATGTCTGGTGCTAAAATAGAACTTTCTCTTTTATGATACTGGACAACAACCTGCTTATGGGTTTCATTTAAAAAGTGGAACTAATAGGTGTTCTGAGTACTAAGGGACAAGTAATACGCATACAGAACTTGGCATTTAACTAGGATTTGGGTACTAGAAGCAGTACTTACGGTTGGCACACATCCTTTATTTACACTAGCCTCTTAGAAGAGTAGAGAGACAGAGAAGGGAGACACCACGGTTTAAGTAGAGAAAGCCAGAGAGGATCCTGCCAAGCTCGGGCACAAGCCCAGTGTACGCTCTGTCAGGGCCTCTTGAGTAGGTCTGCTCTCTGCTGTGCCTGTGTGTCTGTCTTTTGCATGTGCAGTTCCCACACCCGGGAAGTTAGGTAGTCAGGTATAGACACTCCTGATCAAGTTCAATGCAAGCCAACAGCGGCGTTGCTGCAGCCAGCCCATGGAGGGTCTGCGCTCTCTAGGTAAGTAGGGTACTGGGAGCTACTTCCTGGAAGCAGCCGACTCACCGAACTGCCCAGGTCAGGCACTCTTCTCTCCAGGAAAGCTATGAAGACTTTATACAGTGAGAGAATCAAGAAAAAACACAAATCTATTGTATTATCCAAGTTAACGGTGTTTGAATTTAAAGTGCTTTGTAGTATCAGCTACGTTTAGAAATTCTTTTTTTTTTTTGGCATTGTAGTCATGGTGCTAAATGCTCTGTAATCTCACTTAATCCTCACAACCACTCTCACAATGTTCTGTCCATTTTGCATATCGGGAAAATAAGACTCAGACGTTAAGAGACTTGTTGAAAGTCACAACTAGTAAGTGAGGGCACCATAGCGTTAAGTCTGAGCTTATTCTGACTCTAAACAGTATGCTTTTAGCAGCTACTCTCCTCTCTGAACATTTCAGTTTCTTCTGTAAGTAAAATACATTCAGAATCTTAATTTCCAGCAGCTGTAATAAAACATTTTGGGGAATATGTTTTCTAGACCCATTCACCCCTCCCAACCAATCTTCTTTCTCTGGTCTCTTACTCATTACACAATAGATTCTGACATCTTCTACATAACATGTTTGACCTGGTTATAGAATTCAGGGGCAAGCAACACATTGCCCAGACTGCCAAAGCCAGAGAATGCAAGGAGCCCTGTCTCTGAAGTGCCACTGGGGGATGGCTCCCTGTGTCTTGCCTCACAGGCCTTTCACCTCCCTTGTCTTAAGGAATGCACTCTTTCTTCCTTAAAGTCACTGTCCTGTGCTTTTTTTCTCCCCCCCCCCCCCCGACTCCAGACGTTGTACTTTTACAAAGTGAAATATTGTAGCAGAAATGAGGTTTCAAGTCAGGGATGTGTCCGCGTGTGTGTGTGTGTGTGCATGTGTGTGTCTATGTGGGTGAAAGCCAGTCTTGCAGCACCAGGTAAACACGTAAAGCCGTCCATCTGTGTTGGGAATTGAGGGCACTATATGCGTGCATTTCTAGGTCTTCCGAGAAGTTACATAACTGCCCCCAAACTGGGGGCAGGAGCAGGGCCAGCCATGAGGAGACGTTTCCAATGAGGAATGCTGAGGAGGGACTGACCTTGAGGGGACCTAGCTTGCCAGGCCATGGAATGTTCCAAGCCTTGGGGCTTAAACAAAAACAGTATTCAGAGAGTGAGTGCTCTGTTGAGAACAAGCTCTATCTGTCTCCTTGCTTTGTCTTGGGGGCTTATCAAGGTGAGCCCTTGCCCTGTGAAGCACTGGATATTGAATTTAGAGCTGGGCATGGTTGCCAGAGCAGAGCCCAGTAATCCTTCCAGCCATCTCTAATTAGCAGGCTTCAGGGCCCACAATGTCCCCGGCCAGGCAAAGGTGAGATAAGAGAGAAGTCTGCTCCCAGAATAGGACTGCAGAAAGGGATCCTGGGAGGCGAGTTGTCGGAGGGCACACAGCCAGTGCACCAAAGCTTATCAAGGGCTCACTCTGTGCTCACCCTTGTGGGAGGAGGTATCTGATTGGCCCAGACCCACTGAAGGCTTCTGCAGTGTTCTTGCCTAGAAAGCCCAACCCTGTTACACTTTCTCACTCTCTTACTTCACTAAAACCCCAATGGCAGAGATCTGAGATGCAAAGTTTTGTTTTACTGTGAGTCATGAACTATTAATATCTGTGTAATTAATTTAGTGGGTCATACCAAGCATAAAAAAAGTGAATTGGGTGTATAAGTGGGTGCATTCAACATGATAAAGGTAAGCATAGTTATGTGAATGTTGGATTGTGACATAAAAAGTAATTCCCTTTTTTTTTTCTTTTATGGTACTGGGAATTAAACTCAGGGCTTCACACCTACCACTAAACTACTTTCCTAGCCCAAGAGGTAATTTTCACTGTGAGCAAAATATTTGAAAATCTTTTGCTTAGAGATTGTATTTATCTCTATTCTCCTCACTATAAATATCAGAAAGCCTGGTTTATTCTAGTTTAGACAATAAGGCCATTTTTTTATCTCACTTAAAAGGAAATCAGGGGCTAGACCTTTGGGACATGATGCAACCATGCCACCAAGAATGCCAAGCCTTTGGGTAGGCTTTATCCTCAGTAAAAGGACTGCAGAAGCTCCTTGTCATGTCCTGACAGCACCCGGGGGGTGAGGGGAGGATGCAAATGAATGATGATGCCAGGGCCTCTCACTGCTGCAGCTGAACTCCAGACATATGCACCGCTTTGTGCAACTGGCTTTATGTGGGTATTGGGGAATTGAACCTTGGCCAGCTAACTTGGCAAGCAAATACTCTTTAACACTGAGTCTTCTCCCCAGTTGCAGACTGGATTCCCCCATTTTTTGTCTCTAAAGAGTGAGGAAATCTTCCCTGGAAGTCCTCTGGCTAGATTTTCTCTGTCAGAGGAGAGATGGCACCACTCAATTAACTTCCCCCTCACTGGCAGGGGTATATTGGTCTATTAGTTCTATGAGTAGTGTTACTGGGCAGATAATTCCCCTGGAATTGGATATTCCTGCTCAAAAGGGTTCTATACATGGGCCAAGAGACAAAATGGCTGGAACTGTTTGCAATGTCTAATCTAACCAATCTCTAGAATATGCAAAGATTTCCTACAAATAGGAAAAAAGACAGCTATTCTAATAACAAAATGGGTAAAAAACATATGAACTGTCTAAAGTGTAACATGTGACAAAATATTAAAAATTGTTGTTCACCAAGGAAATTTGTACTTCAAGGAGACTTTACAGTTATGAGACCAATAGCAACTGTGACACAGCTGGATGTTTTCCATGGTTGAAGGATGTGGGGACACAGGAAGTCTTGTATTCTGCTAGTGGCATGTGGGCGATACAGTCTTTCATAGGGGAAGGAAGTCAGGTCAAGGTCAGATTATAATGCATGTACCCTGGGACCCACTGAAAGCTCAGAGAAGTATATGATGTCATAGAACTTTCACTCTTGGTCCAGCGTGGTTGCCTACCACCTAGGTGTCCATTACTTTGACAAAGAATGGGTGAAGTATAGTGAGTGCATTCAATTGGGCACTTGTGGTAGATGCACACAGTAATGTGCTATGTCAAGCCACTGGAAGCAGTGGATTAGGAATATCCATAGTAATGTGGATGAATCTTAAGAACTGGTTTATAAAAATATTTTATTTATTTATTTATTGGAGAGAGAAAGGCAGACAGAGAATGGGTGCGCATGGCCTCCAGCCACTGCAAACAAACTCCAGAAACATGCACCACTTTGTGCATCTGGGTTATGTGGGTCCTGAGGAGTCGAACCTAGGTCCTCAGGCTTCACAGGCAAGCGCCCTAACCATGAAGCCATTTCTCTGCTCCCCCTTTTTTAAAACTCTATTTAGCTCTTTTTTTTTTTTTTTGTCTCTCTCTCTGTGTTGCACACATGCCAAGGTACATGTGTGGAGGTCAGAGGATAATTTCCAGGTGTTGGCTCTCTTTCCACCTTGTTCATGACAGGGTGTCATGTTGTTGACCACTGGGAAGACCAGACTAGGTGACTGAGCTCCAGGATGCTCTGGACTCTGCATTCCTGATACTGTAGGCATACACTGACATACAACTTTACACAGGTGCTTTAGGTCCAAACTCTGGTTGACAGACTTGTGGAGCAAATGTTTTCAACCACTGAACCATCTCCCCAGCCCCAAGAACAAAGTTCTTTAAGAAAGAAAGGATTAGGGGAAGTGTCTGGTTGGAGGTTACGGGGTTGAAAGTTACGAGATTTTTGAGGTCTTTTTTTTTTTAATTTTTTTTTGTTCATTTTTATTTATTTTATTTGAGAGTGACAGAGAGAGAGAGAGAGAGGCAGATAGAGAGAGAGAGAGAGAGAGAATGGGCGCGCCAGGGCTTCCAGCCACTGCAAATGAACTCCAGATGCATGTGCCCCCTTGTGCATCTGGCTAATGTGGGTCCTGGGGAATCGAGCCTCGAACCGGGGTCCTCAGGCTTCACAGGCAAGCGCTTAACCACTTAGCCATCTCTCCAGCCCTGAGGTCATTTTTTGTTGGCGAAGCATACTAAAGTGTTTATGGGTGAGATGATATGACGTCAAAGAAGGAAGTGGGCTGGAAAGGTGAGAATAGAGGAAACTAAACTGTCAACACATTGGCAATCATCCAGCATAGATGGCAGCCACATGCACTCTTGTTATCTGTTATCTGTGCTTGTATGTTCCTTTGAAATCTTTCATAATAAAAGTTTAAAAGCACACAGAAATGTAGAGTGGTATTCATGCAAGAATACATTGTAATTAAAAGGTTAACATTAAGCAGTTACCTGTCAGGACTGGGAGTGTGGCACAGAGGTAGAGTGTGTGAGGGCCTGCATGATGCCTAACCATGCCCCTACAGGTGGCTTATGAGGCAAAAGAAAGGAATGGGAGCTGTTTCTTTCTTTTCTTTTTCCCAAGGTAGGGTCTTGCTCTAGCTCAGGCTGACTTGGAATTCACTATGTAGTCTCAGGGTGGCCTTGAACTCATAGAACTCACCTCCTACCTCTGCCCCTGAGTGCTGGGATTAAAGGCATACACCCCACGCCCAACTAGAATGGGAGTTGTGCATGGTGGGAAAAAAAGGGGTGAGAACATGGGCCAGGTAAGATAAAAGGGGTGATAAGTGTTGCAGGCTGCCAGGAGGCTCAGCACAGCCCTCACCCTGTTTTCTCAGGAAGCTCCTTCATATCACCAGGGCTTGCTTTGGCTCCTCCCATGGAAACAACTTGTTTCTGTTTAAACACTTACCACATGTAATCTTGTGCCCTGATCATGGCAATGTCTTTCTACCACACTGAGTAGCAGAGACTAGACTTGTGCATTGTGTTTTTCTCAACACTGTGTCTCCAGGTTGGGGTTCACTGCCCATCACATGGTACATTCTATAATCTCTGGTTAGCAAAAGCAATACTTGGAGTATTATTTTATTCTCACAACACTCTAAAGTATTCATTTGATCAACCAGAGGGGCCAAGTAATTAAAGTCCCACTGCTAAATCACAACAGAGTTGAGAGCCAGTCAATCCAAATGGCATTCAAATCAGTATTCTTAGTCATTTCACCAATGTGTGCTAAGGAGGGATGGACATCAGGTGTTGAGGAGAGATAGAGGTCACGGGTGTTGAGGAAGGATGGAGGTTGGGAGTGTTGAGAATGGATGGAGGTCACGGGTGTTAAGGAAGGATGGAGGTCTGGTATGGTTGGGGGGATGAAGCTTAGGGGTTTTGAGGAAGGATAGAGGTCAGGAGTGTTGAGGCAGGATGGAGGTCGGGGTGTTGAGGAAGGATGGAGGTCAGGGGTGTTGAGGGGGGATGGAGGTCAGGTGTGGTTAGGGGGATGGAGGTCGGGGTGTTGAGGAAGGATGGAGGTCAGGGGTGTTGAGAGGGGAAGGGGGTCAGAGGTGTTGAGGGGGGATGGAGGTCAGGTGTGGTTAGGGGGATGGAGGTCGGGGTGCTGAGGAGGGATGGAGGTCAGGGGTGTTGAGGAAGTTGAGGTCAGGAGTGTTGAGGGGGGATGGAGGTTGGGTGGTGAGGAGGTTGGATTTCAGGGGTTTTGAGGGGGGAAGGATGTCTGGTGTGGTTAGGGAGGATGGAGGTCAGGGGTGTTGAGGAAGGATGGAGGTCACGGGTGTTGAGGAGGGATGGAGTTCTGGTGTGGTTAGGAGAGATGGAAGTCTGGTATGGTTAGGGGGGATGCTACCCTATGTGAGTCACTCTAAATACGAGCTGAATGTGGTGATGCAGGTACAGGCTCTGGGACCGTGTGGTGAGCGGGAATAAAGTAATTAGAGACATCAGGAACACAGGAAGAGATAAGAAATAACAGATGCTGCTCTAGGTGGTGAGTGTGAAGTAAGTGAACCTCTTCTGTACACCTCCATGGGACTGCAGTGCCTGGGCCCAGTGCTCCTGCATGAAGGTATGTTCTTAGTCTTTGGTTTGGTTTGTTATTTTTTGTTTGCTGTTGTTTTTCGTGTTTTGAGGAAGGGCCTTCTGTAGCTCAGGGTGGCCTCAAATTTGAAATATAGCTGCACTCTTGATTCTCTTGACTTTATGTCCTATGTGCCAGGATTAGAGTCATGCACTACCATTCCCAGTGTTTTGCTTTTTGTTTTTTATAAGGTAGGGTCTCAGTCTAGCCCAGGCTGACCTGGAACTCATGGTAGTCCTCCTATCTTTCTCTTCAGAACTGGGATCAAAGACATGTCCCATCATGCCTAACCCATTCCCAGTTTTTAAAAAATATTTTATTTATTTACCTATGAGATAAAAGGCAGGTAGAGAAAACAAATGGGTGTGCCAGGGCCACTATCCACTGCAAATGAACTCCAGATGCATGTGGCACCTTGTGTGTCTGGATTATGAGGATACTGGGGAATTGAACCTGGGTCCCTAGGGTTCACAGGCAAGCACCTTAACCACTAAGCTATCTCTCCAGGTCTCATCCTTAGTTTTTTAAAATTATTCTTTTTAAAAAAAAATTATTTATTTATTTATTTATTTATTTGAGAGCGACAGACACAGAGAGAAAGACAGATAGAGGGGGAGAGAGAGAATGGGCGCGCCAGGGCTTCCAGCCTCTGCAAACGAACTCTAGACATGTGCGCCCCCTTGTGCATCTGGCTAACGTGGGACCTGGGGAACCGAGCCTCGAACCAGGGTCCTTAGGCTTCACAGGCAAGCGCTTAACCGCTAAGCCATCTCTCCAGCCCTTTAAAATTATTCTTAATCACTGATTCTCAACTAAGTGAATTTGCCCTCCTCTCAATTACACATTTGGTAATGTTTGGAGACAACTTTGGATTGTCACCACATGGAGAAGGCTTGTATGCTGATCAATGTTATCAACTTGATTGGATTATGAGGTTCATAAGACATTAGGGAAGCCCACCTTTGGGGGTATCTTTTAGGGAGAGGATTAAGGTGGGAAGCTGCTCTGAATGTAGGCAGTACCATTGTATATACTGGGGGCCCAGACGGAATGACCAGGAAAGAGGGACAGAGCCCCCATAGCACTGGGCTACTTGATAGGCGAATTGAACAGCTTTGTTCCACCACACGCTTCTGCCATGATTCATGGCCACACTGTAGGCCCAGAAATGGGACCAACTCACTGTGGACTGAAACCTCGGAAACCCTCCTCTTCCTGTTAAGTGTTTTTTCTCTGGTATTTATCATAGCCACAAGAAGCTAAGACAGGTGGCTAATGCTATCTAACAGGTAGAGACGAGAGATGCTGGAAAACACAGAAAAATGCATAATAGGAGAGCTCACACAAAGCATTCTTCACCTAAAATGTTAGCCAGGCCAAGGCTGAAGGATCTAGCCCTAAGCCACTGTTTCCTAGAGTACCCCCCTCTCAGCCCCACAGGCTCTGATTCGCAGGACTTGGCACATCTAGGAGGTTGTGGGAAAATGCCTACGCACTGGCTGGGCCTGGGAAATATCATGTAATGGCATTTCCTTGGCTGGTTTGTTATACTCTAGAGCCATCACACCATACTGCCTTTTTACTTTTTGATGCTTGGTCACAGTATATGCTGGTTAATGTTTAATAGCCACTCTCTGGGAAAACCACTGTTGTTTTTTTTTTTTTTTTTTTTTTGGCCTGGTTTGTAGTGTTTGACAATTTTCATGGTGTAACTACTCCAACCTTGGCTAATTCTGTTACCTAGGTGAAGTATGCTGGTTTGTAAAATTCCAAAAGCTGAAACAAATACAAATATTGACACAAGTCAGCTCCTGCACACCACTTAGCCTCCGCCTTCCCTTCCACATGCTCCTGTAGCTCCTGCGCACTACTTAGCCTCCGCCTTCCCTTCCACATGCTCCTGTAGCTCCTGCGCACCACTTAGCCTCCGCCTTCCCTTCCACATGCTCCTGTAGCTCCTGCGCACCACTTAGCCTCCGCCTTCCCTTCCACATGCTCCTGTCAGCTCTTGTGCACCATTTAGCCTCTGCCTTCTTTCCACATGCTCCCTTTAGCCTTAAAAATGCTTTATCTACTGTGTCAAGAGTGGAACACAATCAAAATTGACTGTTTATCTGGACAGTAGTCAACATGAATATTCCTACTATTGTGACTCTCCTACGTGGCCTCCTCAGAGCAGCAGCTCAGACCCAGGTTCCTGCTGTTTTCCTGCTGTTTTGAGCCTTACCTTCCTCCAGGGCATGATTCTTGGGCTTCACTGAACTTCAACATCATTCCATTGCTGAAAATATAACTCTCCAGAGCCGCCCCTCACCCTCCATTCCTTACCTCCTTCATTCTTTTTTATCTTCCTTTCTGAAAAAGGAACTCTGTATATACCTCAGGCTGAGTGTAGAACTTGCTATGAAACCTCCTTCTTCAGCCTCTAGAGTATTAGGATTATAGTTTCTGTACCCCTGTGACTGACTGGGATTATGCATTTCTATCAAGTTTGCAAGTGTCGCTGATATTGCAAGACTTGTGAAATTTTGAGAATCATTCCCTGAGGTGATGATTCTTCACCCTGGCTTCACACTGGATGGAGTCATCTGGGAGTTTTTTGTTTTGTTTTGTTTTGTTTTGTTTTGTTTTGTTTTGTTTTGGGGTAGCGTCTCACTCTAGCCCTGGCTGACCTGGAATTCACTATGGAGTCTCAGGGTGGCCTTGAACTCACGGCAGTCCTCTACCTCTGCTCCCAAGTGCTGGGATTAAAGGTGTGCACCACCATGCCTGGCTAGTCTGGGAGTTTTAATAGGGTCTGATGCCTAGACTCCAATTTGAGAATCCCTGATAAAAACTTCACTCTTTCTTTCACCATCCAGTGGAAAGTTGGACCATGAGGGCTCTGTCTTCATAAGTGCATTAATAATATGGTGGATTTCTGGGGAAGCAGTAGAAACTTCCAGAGGTGGGGCCTATTTGAAGGAATAGGGCACTAAGAAGCTGCTCCTTGCCTTGGGCCACTTCCTTGGCTATTCTCTGTTTCCTTTGTTCTACCGCATGCTCCCCACCATTGGTTTATTCACTCTGGCCTTAGACCCACAGCAGTGGAGTCAACTGCCTGAGAATGGAAACCTCTGGAACTGTGAGCCAAAAGAAATCTTTCCTCTTTTAAGTTGCATATGTCAGGTATTCTGTCATATCAATGTGAAAAAATGAATCCCAACATATAGGAAGAGAGTAACTTTTGTGTAAGGGCCTATATGATGGGCATGGGAGTGATGCATATATCAGGCCATCTCAGTGTCTAGAATAGGCATATGTCTGAGCTTTTACAAGGTTGAGAAATGTGATCCAGATGGATGCTAAAAGTAATGGGATGTGGATTGTTTACTGAACAACCAGTGAGTTGCTGTTTTGTTTGTTTATTATCTAGTCATTCATCTGGGAGGGGAAAGCGTGAGCTAGAGTTAGAACATGAGCACACTCAGTCCTACTGCTGCAAAATGAACTTGACACATGCACCACTGTGTGCGTGATTTTCTGTGAGCACTTGGGAATTGAACACAAGCCAGTTGACTTTTATTTTTTATGAGAGAGAGAGAGAGAGAGAGAGACAGAGAAGCAAGAATTGGCATGCCAGGGCCTCCAGCCACTGCAATCAAACTCCACAAGCATGTGCCATCTTGTGTGCATGTGCGACCTTGCACGTGCATCACCTTGTGTGTCTGGCTTATGTGGGAACTGGAGAGTCAAACATGGATCCTTAGGCTTTGCAGGTAAGTGCCTTAACTACTAAGCCATCTCTCCAGTTCCCAGTCAGCTTTTTATTTATTTATTTATTTATTTGAGAGCAACAGACAGAGAGAAAAAGAGGCAGATAGATAGAGAATGGACATGCCAGGGCCTGTAGCCACTGCAAAGGAACTCCAGACGCATGTGCCCCTTGTGCATCTGGCTAACGTGGGTCTTGGGGAATCGAGTCTCGAACCAGCGTCCTTAGGCTTGACAGGCAAGTGCTTAACTGCCAGGCCATCTCTCCAGCCCCCCCAGTCAACTTTTTAAGCAATGCTTTTAACCCCTGAGCCATCTCTCAGCCCCCAACCTTCTTTTGATATTACTGGGGACTGAACCTAGGGCCTCAGAAGTATTATTCTGGAATAAGCATATCTAGGTAGATACATTAGTATGTGGGAAACTTCAGTTTTAGAGTGAGAATATTATTGTCAAATTACTAATGGCACTATGGAAAGACCAGGCTTATACATCAGTGCTCAAACACTTTCTCAACCACTCTACAAATTACTAAACTCTCTGGATCTCAAGTTATCCTCTCTATGGAGACCAACTTCATAGGATTCAGTGAGATAACTACAAAGTGCCAAAGAGTGCTGTTGCCAGTAGAGCTTGTTCAGATAATGTTGGTTCCTCCCCTATTGTCACCAGTGATGTAGGACCTGAACCGGTGACCTACAGGATGTAAATGCATGTGTGGTGAAAGACATGGCTTTAGACATTTTCTCTATTTTGGTGGGGAGATGATCTTACTATAGTGAGGAGAGAGTACCTTTCCAGGGTGACGGTTACCCTACTGAAGGGGGAGAGTACCTTTCCAAGGTGACAGTTGCCCTACTGAAGGGGGAATATACCTTTCTAGGGTGATAGCTACCCCACTGAAAGGGGAGAGTACCTTTCCAGGGAGATAGTTACCCTGCCAAAGGAGGAGAGTACCTCTCCAGGGTGATATACATTCATACTCTTATGTCTGTCACTTTAGGAAAAACTTTAAACTTGCAGCCAATTTTAAATGGAGCAACTGTTCATACCACTAAAGGATTCTTCATATCACTGGACAGCCTTCTTACACAGTTCTGCCTTCCTGTATACAAATTAACCTTAGTCAGAGCACAAACATGACAAGGGAGAGAGAAGGGGAGAGGGAAAAGGGACCTCTGCTTTTTATAGGCCAGTCTGGGAAGGAAAGTGTTAAACCAAAACCCTCCCAGCCCCCTCTCCAAAAGAAAAAAAAAAATCTTGGGCTGCAGTTTGTAGGAGGCTGAGAACCTGCCTCTGCCACCAGAAGTCCTGGCCAGAGAAGCCAATTGCCCCTGAGCCCTGATGGAACAGGCAGGCTGAGCTGCCTGGGATTAAGCAGCCTGCCTTCTTGCTCTGGGTTACACAAGTTGCAGCCTGATCACCGAGCAGCTCCTGGGGGAAAATTCATTTGAGTAACTGTTCAACATCGTGTGCTTAATTTCCAAGAAACTTTCCATGATCTTAAGTTTTAACACCAACTCTAACCTTCCTGCTCTCTGTTTTTCACAAACCCTGCCCTTCTCTGCACCTTTCCTCCAGCCCGGGCTCTCTGTGGCACAGCAACACCTCTCTTAGCAGGACGATATGCCAGGCACAACACACCAGGATCCCAGACACCAAGCTCACTGGGTTCGAGGTGGGCCTTCCCACCTCTGCCACTTAGTAGCTGTATGAACCTTAGGGAGGTGGCTTCACTTCTCTGAGTCCTGTGCATTGTTCAGAATTCTGCCTAGCCAAGGTAATTGCTATACCTAAGTGTGGAGTTCCATTACATCAGTATGCCAAACTGTGCCCTCTGGGTTTGTATTTAGGGATGAGTCTTTTACCTAACTTATGTGAGACTGGACACTTGCCAAGTCCCTTTTGAATTACTCCTTAATTTTCACAATAGCTTCATGGGGAAGGTATGGGTGGTTGTCCTCACTATAGGGAGAAAGACAGGTTTGAGGAGCCAGTGACTTGCCCGGTGGAAAGCTAAGAAGCCAGCTTCCCTGTCCAGAGATGCCTCTCCCTCCAGGTGCCTAGGGGGAGGGGAGGGGCGAGCCAGAAACCTAGCACTTATCACTCAAAACCCGAGTGTGCAGGCAGAGGGGGCGGGGCAGCAGCCTGAGCCCAACAGGAAGCTCTGTCCCAGTGGCTGTTGCAACATGTGAACTTGGGTTTGCACTTCAGGGTAACATTCTGCGTGGCATGGGGCAAGTGTGGTATCAGCCTTTCTCCCCCAGCTCTGCAGTCCCTTCAGAACTCATGGTGCTGCCGACAGGGCCCTTTAGGTCTTTGGAGCCACAGTGCTGTGTGTGACATCTTCTTTGATGGACTGAGCTGAGCCCTAGGGACAAAGCAGGAGGCAGGTTCCCTAACCTCACAGGCTGGCTGGTAAAGTATGGGTTGGTGACTATTAGAACTACAGTTAGAAGTGGGTATTGGCACCAGTCCACTATCTCATGTGCCTTTCTTATATGATTACAAGAGGTCCAAGACAGCAGTGCCCTGGACAAGTCCAGGGGCCAGGGTCGCCCTTGGTGTCTCTGCATTGCATTGTTTTTACCTGTTAACTTTGCTTGCATGGTCCTCCTCTGTAACATCCAGGCCCAATTCCGTCTCAAACTCTGGGTTCAGACTTTACTCTTGAGAGAAAAGTAGAGCCTCTAACTCAGGTCAGGGCACAGTTGGATAGTGTCAGCTTGTTCCTTTGAGAAAGACTGAGAGTGAGTGTCCAGTACTGAAATTATGGATGGCTGAATCTGCACTAGCTACCCCCCTGCTCATGAAAAAAAAAAAAGTAAAACAAACAAAAAACCCCCAAACCAAAAAAACAGCTCTTGAAATTTACTAATGAGGCTTCATTCACTCAACAAATGGCCTTTCTTGCATCTGGGCTATTAGGAAAAAAGCCCGTGTCCTCAGCCATCCTGCTAGAATTACTCACTGAAGGGTCATAGCCAGGGCGGTCTCTGTAGCTTGGGCACACCATTACAGCTTACACTCATTCTTTGGCACTGTCTCAAAACAGGTTTGGGATTTGGGGTGCTCAGGTGTGCTGTGTTCTTCCAGAACACACACAGAAATGTCCAGGATGCAGCTGGATTTATGGTTCTGGGGCTTAGGAGAGGTCCAGACAATGGTGGACATCATCTCTGAGGAATAAGGAGCAGGTGGACAGAAGGGCACGAAGCCCTTCCTGAGGAAACTGAGTGGGTGGAGAGGCGGTGATGGGGCCCAAGAAGTCATTTCCGGAGAGGCCTGTCGGATGGTATAGGTGCTGCGGGGGAATGAACAAGTGCCCATGGCTGTCGTCCGTCTTGGAGACCTCAACTAGAAAATTTCTGTGAACAGGCAGGTGCTAAGGGGAGATGGAGAAAGCAGATGTCCAACTGGGAGGTGGGCAAGTGGACAGAAGTGGACACTTCCCAGGAGTTTGTTGTGTGTCCATGAATGAGAGTTGGGTGGTGGTGGAGGATGTAGCAAGTAGATGGCTTCCATTTAAATGTGGTCAACAGCCATGGAGGACATTTAGAAAGGTGGCTAGGACAGGCACAAATGCACACGCATAGGGGCGTTGTCACTGAGGTTGTCCTCAGGTTCCCGTGCTCTGGAGTGATTCTAGTGACCAGATATGACTGACTTGAGTTTGAGCTTTAGGTCACAGAGCTTTCCTCCTTCATGTAGAAAGCTTGGGATGCTCCAGCCACTAATAGGCTTGATTCTGGCATCAGCTTTCCCTGTACAGCAGATGATTCTAGATCAAATATTTGGCTACATTTTTATTCAACAACCAGTGATCATCAAATAGATAAGAGCAGAAAAGTCCTGTGGGGAGAGGGGGTGGAAACTCAGAAGCCTGTCCCTCTCTCTAGGGTATTTCTCATACCAGGCTGCTTTGAACAGCAGAGGCCCCATGGCCGCTCTCTGCGTCCTTCAGGGTGATTCAAATCCTCATGTGTTCATTTTTATTTGAGAGTGTGAGACAGAGAGACAGAGAAAGAGAATGGGTAAGACAGGGCCTACAGATGCATACGCCTCCTTGTACATCTGGCTAACATGGGTCCTGGAGAACTGAGCCTCGAACCAGGGTCCTTAGGCTTCACAGGCAAGCGCTTAACTGCCAAGCCATCTCTCCAGCCCCACACCTGTAACCTTTATCACCATAATGATGGTTAACTCTCCAGAGGTGCAGGAAGACAGACATATGGGTCACTGGGACAAGTGTGGATCAGAAGAGGGTACCCCTCCCTTTTCAGGTCCTGTAGTTTTGTCAATAGCAAAGAGCACTAGAGTGCCCCCCCCCCCCCCGCAACTTCAGAGTGGCATGTAAGCGTGAGGAATGAATTAAGCTTCTCAGAAAAAACAATTATTCAGCAGTCACCGTTTGGGGCCAGAGGTAAGCACTACCATTTGCTTGAGGGTGACAGCTGCAATGATGGCCAGAAGGGCAGGCAGTTATAGCTCTGCTTCAGATGGAAGGGCCTCTGAAGGCAGCAAGCCCTTTTCTCAAGATCTCCTGGCACAGCATCACCTCCTGAAGCGGTGCTGGGGGTTCAGGAAGGAGTTCTACAGAGGCAAGTACTTAACCGCACAAGCCAGGCAGGCTTGCACATGGGCTCCTGCTCCTAGACCAGCCCATCTGAGGAATGTGAGGCTGTGTTGAAATATGGTGGGCAGGCAGGAAGACCCGAGGGACTGTTTGTGCACCGGCCCTGGCTAATCCAGGTCTGGAAATCCCTCAGGTGAGTTTCCCCACCAAGCCGAGAGCAGGCAGAGCACAGCACAGGCCCCGAGGCGGGCTCCTGTACGGAGAGCAGACCAATTTCCTCTTGGCTCCCTGGTTCTCAAACAGGAACCTGAGTCCTTCACCTTGGGAGCTTATTAAGTGCGCTGTTGGCAGATCCGGAGGGATGGAGCTGGCCTTCCTAACAAGCCCCAGGGGATGCTGCTGAGCTGCTGGCCTGGGAACCCAGGACTCATCACGTACAGCCACTGTACCCAAGAAGTGACAAGGACACAGACCAAGTCCATTATAATAGCCATCTTTATTGTAAAAATCCAGATATAAAATGTATTCTTTCAGTCCTTCCAGGTTTTCCTTTTTTACAAAAACAAAAAGGCACATAGAAACCTTCCCCACTGTCGTTTCGCTCCCACAGACGGTGTTTCCAGGCAGCCCTCCCCCCGCCCCCCATTACAGCTACATGCTCATTCCAGGACAGCTGGCTCCCACATGCTTCGGTGCTTTCCTACCAGGGTGGAGTTCTGAGCTCCAAGACTGAAGTACACAGGGGTGGGGAGGGTGCAGTGTGGCATGGTGCTCCACGGCATGCGGGACAGGGACTAGTAGTAGGTTTCTTTCTCCACCCAGCCTGTGTGTGGCAGAGAGAAAAATGACAAGGTGAGACCTCCTCACGTGCTGGCTCCAGGGTCCAGGGTGAAAACCAGGAGTGCAGCGCTACAACCCAAGCCTAGTAAGAAGCCTCAGGTGTACTCAGCTGAATTCCACGTGCGGAGGGCTGAGGGAGCCCAGACCCATCAGGGAAAACCTAACAAAAGCCAGAGAACCCCTATCCCACCCTCCACCAAAAGTTAAAATGCAATGTTTACCGCCTGGGCGTCGCCTAATGATGAGTTTCCGGACTTCATCATACACGAAGATGAGGAGGGAGTAGGGGAAGGCACAAAACCACCAGGTGGGCCTGCAAACAGAAACAGTGTCGACTGAGACACCCAAACACAACTCCAAAGCAAGCACGTGTTCATCGCTGCAGTGACGACACAGCTGACAACTACTGAGTCAGTTAAAAATGCCTCCGAGACAGGCAGACTGTTGCCTTGAGCTCAAGAAAACAGCCTGCACTTTACAAAGAAAGCCTGCTGGCCCTCAGCTGGGCCTTCCTAAGAATCAGTTTAGAGTGACAGTGCCAGAGCAATGGACCATTTCCTTGCTTCTCTTCCTCAAGTGCTTAAAGAACTTTGGGGTGAGTGCCTTGGCATCTCTAGACAAAGACCTGGTGGTGTGAGCCAAGCCAGTCCATTCATCCCTAAATGTGCTCTCTGGCAATGGAACTTGGGACAACCAGCTGTGTTGTGAGTCTCTGCCCTAAGAAGAAATGAAATAGGGCTCTAACAGATGACAAAGGCTTATGGAGCTTCCCCAGCAGGGAGACAAGCTCCAGTGTCCTCCTGCAGGCTATTCTTACTACCAGCTTCTGGGTAAACACACAGCCCTCCTCCTCTTCCTATGCCATCCCCACAGCAGTGAAGTGGTGACCTCATCTGAGCCAGCCACCAGAGGACCTGAGCCACTTTCCAAATTAGGTAAAACCTGTCAGGGTAAGATATCTGGGTTCAAGAGCATGACAATAAAAGCCAGATGCCTTCTCAAAGAAACCTGTGTCACGTGGGCCTTGCTTCTACAGCTTAGCATGTCTAATCAAGCCATGTGTTCAGCCTCAGCCAGTCAGTTTCCAGACCCCAGCACACGGACTCAAAGGTCTGCAAGAGCTGCCAGAGTTTATGCTGAATCCTGTGTGTGTGAAAACTCAAGTTTATCAGAAACAAAATGGTCCACTGTGCTAAGGCTGGTCTGGTTCTGGCCAAAGGCTTAGTGATCCTTCCTCTGCTTGGCTTTACCCGAACTGACTATGACTGTGAAGAAAAAGGGGCCCTAGATCTCCTCCTGCAGCTGCCTGCAGAGCCCAGACATGGAGGAGGAACCTTAACTAGGGTAAGTAAATCAGGATTTGGGCCTAGGTACCTAAAAACCAGAACAGGTCTAGGTGGCCTCTAAGGACAGCTGGACCGTGTTGAGGACCTGAGGGCTTAACAGTTTGCTGTTGAGCAACTGCAAAGAACCAGAGCCTGTGTGCCTCACCTTGGGTCACACCCCAGGCACAGGTTAAGAGTCACACACATTTGGATCTGCTCGTTTGATTTTCTGGCAAGTCTGGTTTCCCTACCTTCCAATCCATAGGAATTTGTATACACACCAATTAAGAGCCACAAGCCACGCCCACAACTTACTTGAGAGGATACATCCTAAGGGCAACACCCATACCAGGGCAGTAGGACAGGAAAGCAGCAAGTGCCGTCTCTTCAAAGAGGCCAAATATTAAGATCTTGTTCCTAAAATTCAAAAGACAGAAGCTTAAAAGATGCAAGCACAGACTTGTCTTCTAATCACCAATGCCTTGAAGTGTTCACAGTAACTAGGCTCTCAGTCAAGTGGGAGAAATAGAAAATTTGATTTTGCTCACTAAATTTGCTCCAAAGACTAGAGATTTTAAAAACTTGGCCAAGGGTGTCAGATGCCGGACTTCTCATGAAGGTTTAAACATCACCATATCTTATGTGTCCCAGTGCTTACTTCATCCCCTGCTGGAAGACAGAATTCCTCCGGGTCTTACAGATGACCAAGTCGGCCCACTGCACCACCACAATACTGACGAAGAAGGCTGTGTGGCAGGTGAACTCCACGATCTTCCTCTGCTCATAGGTCTGAAAGGCAGAGCAGTGCATAGGCCACGGATGCTCATGAGCAAGGCCACGGCCACACAGCCAGCAGCACCTGAGCATCAGGTCTTCAGGGTTTGATGATTTACTCACCCACTGTTGCCCATAGCTGTCTTCCACGTCATTGATCCAGCGGTCTTCCCAGTCCACACGGATGCCCAGCAGGTGAAGGGGGAGGAAGCCATTCTCGGCCAGAATCACAAAGTAGGTGAAGAAGCCCCCCAGGGCCTGGATCATCCCTGAGAAGTTGGAGAAACTACTTCAACGCTACAACCCCACACAAGGCCAGCGCACACCTCTGCCTGCCCTCGTGATGGCTTGTCTGTGCCCCTGGCTGATGAAGGCAGGAAGAGAAGCCCATCACTCACTTCTGAGCTGAGACAGACCAAGCACCCAGGAAGCACTGAACTACAAGTCCTCTCTCCTTTTCGGATCTTCTCATAGTTAGCAGGAGAGAGAGGCCTTGCTTACAACACCCACTTCTCTCACTTGTTCATCTGCCTCTATCAGGATACAGGCTTGTCTACCCCACTTTAAATAAAAAGTTTTCAAAAATTTGCAGAGATAGTAGCTGAAAAAAGTGTGATTTCTACCTCTCCAAATTTTCACACGTCGTCATTTTATAGGTTACAGTGGCATTTTAAGACCCAATCCTTTTCTCCTGTTACAGGGCACCCTGCCTGGTCGTCTTGAAACTAGGTCTTCTGGAGGAGGCCAGGGGCCACCAGCCAGCTGCATTGTTGCCAGCAGCTGCCTGGGGAATGCCGTCATGTCCATAAGGCACTAATCTGTGCTACTACACTCGTGTGCACAGACCTAACGGTTCCAGATGGAGTTGTCACGTGGCGTCAACATGTTCCCTTAAGGGAGACAAGGCAGAGCACCTGCTGGCCAAAGCTGAACTCATGGGTCTCTTCAGTGCCTAACGTCCCCAACCTGAGCAACACTGAAGTGTGTTCCGGCTCACCCACGGGGAAGGAAAGCTCACGAACACACAGAGCTCCTATGCACCATGCCTGGCGGTCCGTGGGGATCCACAGGGAGGTCACGTTCAGCGTGCTGGTAAAACTTTTGTTTCCATTAGAAAGTCACCAGGCAGGCATAAAACAACTTTTCCCATGGAAGAGAATTTAAAATGCTAGAATGCTCCTCCACAGCCCTTTTTTGTTGTACTAGGGACTGAACTTAGTGCTTTACTCCTATTAAGCCAACCCTGTTCTGTGGCCCATCCTGGATTGAAGTCTTAGAACTAAGTCTGAGGCCGACATGTCACTGCAGACCCTTCCCAGAAGGCAGCTCCGCATGTGGGGACGTGGCTCACCAATCTGCCCATAGGCCATGCTGATTAGCCGCTCATTCACCAGCTTGTCAGTTTTGGGGTTTCTGGGCTGTCTCTTCATGATATCACTCTCGGCTTGCTCATAGGCCAGTGAGATGGCAGGAACCTGGGGGAGGTGACAGGGGCCTTAGCGTTATTAAAAACACAGAAGAAGGGCTGGAGAGATGGCTTAGCAGTTAAGCGCTTGCCTGTGAAGCCTAAGTACCCCAGTTCGTGGCTCAATTCCCCAGGACCCACGTTAGCCAGATGCAGAAGGGGGCGCATGCATCTGGAGTTTGTTTGCAGTTGCTGGAAGCCCTGGCACGCCCATTCTTTCTCTCTCTCTGTCACTCTCAAATAAATAAAAATGAACAAAAAAATTTTTTAAAAAAGAAGATGGATTTGTTACTAAAGTCTTGTCTCCCTTAATTTTTTTAAACGTGTAAAACAATATCTTTTTAAAGGATAAATATACAAAAAGGAAGATTCCGATCTGATATGCTCACGAGGAGGAGTGACCTGAAGACTGCTAACAGAGTCTTTGAAGCTGAGGCTGGAGCGCAATGGTGATTATTCTGAGGATTTCTGATCACACACCAGTCTCACAGATCCTGAGACTAAGAAGTACTAAGCCAGTGTATGTGGACAGGTCACCACTACTTGATGTGAGTCCAAGTATTTACTTACCA
Source organism: Jaculus jaculus (assembly GCF_020740685.1). NCBI lineage: Eukaryota > Metazoa > Chordata > Mammalia > Rodentia > Dipodidae > Jaculus > Jaculus jaculus. The sequence goes on from NC_059120.1 coordinate 35,866,409, forward strand.
TGTCCGTGCCCAAGTCAATGCAGAGGATGGTGACAGTACCCAGCGGTAGTGGAATGTTGGCAATAATAAATATCAGGAAGGGGGTGATTTCTGGAATGTTACTGGTTAGGGTATAAGCAATGGATTTCTTCAAGTTATCAAAGATCAATCGTCCTGGAAAAGAAGATGTTTTTACTGTAAAGCTTAAAGAGACAGGCAGGCTAGAAAATGAACATGCCAAACACAGAAAACCAGCGCAGTGCAGTGTCAGGAGGAACTCGGGTGAACATTCAAAGTGCTCTCACCTTCCTCTACTCCAGTCACAATTGAAGCAAAATTGTCATCCAGAAGAATCATGTCAGCAGCTTGCTTAGACACATCTGAGCCAGCAATCCCCATAGCAACCCCAATGTCTGCTTTCTTTAAAGCTGGAGAGTCATTGACACCATCACCAGTGACAGCCACAATAGCACCCTACCCAGAAACAGAAAGAAGATAAGGTTAATAAAGCCCGTTTCATGTGAAATGGCATTAATGGAGATGTGTGGCTCCAGGCAGCACATCATGCTCTCTTCTCACCGTCTCAACTCACGACTCACATAGACTCCCACCCACGTGACAGAAGGAAGCTCCTACAAGAAACATCTTCCATATAACCAAGGCTACTAGAAGGAATGTCCTTGGCAAGTGGCATTCTGGGAAATTCCAGTTCTATGCGAACAGCGCTAGTCTTTTCAAGTAGGGAGCGTCTCCTGGCCATCCTTACCTCCCCTGTAGATATCACATTCTGGGCCAGTGTCACATGCTCCTATTGCTACTGAATGGCCAAGTCAAGCTCCTGTGCCTGGAGCTTCCCACCACTTGGACACAGGGAGCCTGCTCCCACACCGGAACCAGGCTGCCAACGTGCCTGGCCCTGTGGCTCACTGACCTGCCTCTGGCAGCCCTCCACGATGATAAGCTTCTGCTGAGGGGAAGTCCTGGCAAACACAATCTCCGTGTGGTACCGCAAAATGTCATCCAGCTCCTCGGAGGTCATGTCCTTCAGGTCACTACCGTGAACAACACAGGCCTTGGCATCTCTAGAATTAGGGCCAAGAAAGTAACAGAGGTTACCAATCCTGCACCATCGTGACACCTGCCCATCACTTCATACACAGAACCAAGAACGAAGCGACTTCTCCATCATCTTGCAAGAGCTACTCTCTGTTCAATACTTTATAAGTCACAGAACACTTGCAAACAGACTATCTCATTCACGCTCGTAGCCACCTTCAGGAGCCTTGCCTATCTCCTTCTTTTCCCCCGCTTGACCAGGTAGACTGAGATAATGGGACCAAGTTTTAAAAACTGGCAGAGTAGCTAGCTGGGTGTGGTGGCACATGCCTTTAATTCCAGCACTCGGGAGGCAGAGGTAGGAGGACTGCTGTGAGTTCAAGGCCACCCTGAGGCTACATAGTGAATTCCAGGTCAGCCTGAGCTACAGCGAGATCCTACCTCAAAAAACCAAAGGCCCAACTCTTTCCTAGATCCAAAACAGACTGAGAAGGCCTTCCACACCAACAACATATAACTCCTTTGTTTCTATTATCTATTGTACTTAATGTCACTTTAATGCTTTTGATCAGAACTATCTAAGCAATCATTCCTTCCTCACCGTAGTGTGGGTCTGGACATGTTAACTGACTAGACACCAAAGTTCTGAGGTTAACAGCCTTCAATCAGAAGCAGGACTTTTCCGTTCTGAAGGATGGAAGCTGCACCCCCACTTTCCCGTCCTGGCAACAAGCCCTTCCAAGGGCAAGTGCAAGGCGCTGACATGGCAGCTCTCTCTCTCTCTACCCTTGCCAGGACAAGGCTGCTTTCCCGTGGCGCGGTGCATTTCCCACTCACAGAAAGCCAAGCAACAATGACTTGAGCTTCCCTGACTTACCTGGGATTCACCTGGTTCACTGGGATGTTGAGGCGAGCAGCAATGTCTTCTACAGTCTCATTGCCCTCTGAGATGATGCCTACACCTTTGGCAATGGCTTTGGCTGTGATGGGATGGTCTCCTGTCACCATGATGACCTGTAACATGAAAGTGTTACTGAAGTTGCCAAGATAATTGCTTTGAAAAATAAGTAGGCAAAAAAGTATTAAAGATACTTCAGCTTATAGTTCCAAGAGACAGAATACAAATATAAAGCTAGTAAGCATCCACTTGCCAAAAACAGTGTTACAGAAAGAAAGACCTCAGGATCAAGATGTTCTCTTGCGCATGATTATACTACACTGCATACATATATCTTTCATAGATGCACTAATCACCTCAAGTTGAATATAACTAGCAAAAATATAAAAACTTGATGCTTCTGGAACTGTTGACTGCCACGTATTGCTGGTCAGCCTCTCTCAGTAGCCCCGATTTGAGGAGAGCAGTAGGCAACAAAAATCCAAAATCATTGCTAGTTTTAATACTCAGAAATACATATTTTAAAACAAAAAGTACTGGGAGAGCAATTTCTACCAAACGTTTCAAGGCAGTACTACATATCAGAATTTGAAAGGGGGGAGGGGCTGGAGAGATGGCTCAGTGGTTAAGGCATTTGCCTGCAAAGACCCAGGTTTGACTGCCCAGTACCCACATAAAGCCAGATGCATAAAGTGGCTCATGCATCTGGAGTTTGTTTGCAGTGGCTAGAGGCCCTGGTACGCCCATTCCCTCTCTCTCTGTGTTTGCAAAGTAAATAAAAATATTTAAAAAAACAGGATGATAAGGAAGGAAGAACCCAGCAACAGGCTACTATCGGGATCTGAACATTCAGCTCGAGTGCACCAGTCACTGAACAGTTACGAAAACAGGAGAGATGCCATGCACTGCACTTGCATGTTTATTTATTCATTTTGTTCTTGTTCATTTTATTTATTTATTTCAGAGTGACAGACACAGGCAGAAAGAGGCAGAGAGAGAATGGGCACACCAAGGCTTCGACCCACTGCAAACGAACTCCAGATGCGTAAGCCCCCTTGTGCATCTGGCTAACGTGGGTCCTGGGGAATTGAGCCTCGAACCAGGGTTTTTAGGCTTCATAGGCAAGCACTTAACCACTATGCCATCTCTCCAGCCCTTGTTTATTTTTGAAGCAGGGTCTCACGTTAGCCCTGGCTGACCTGTACCTCACTCTGTAGCCCAGGTTACACCATGCCCAGTTCATTCCCAAGTTTAACATATGCATCTTTTACACTTTTTGCTTCATTGGCATTTCTTTTATTTAAAAGCAGGAATTTCCCCTTAATCTCCCATTGTCCTTTACAACACCCAAGCCAAGGAGGCACGTGGACAGTACCTTAATTCCAGCGCTTCGACATTTGCCCACAGCATCAGGGACAGCAGCCCGTGGAGGGTCAATCATGGAGATGAGCCCCACAAAGCAGAGGTTATCCACAGGGAAATTCACTTCATCAGTGTCAAACTGAAAGCCCTCAGGAAACTGTTCATCTGGCAGAAGAAGGTGGCAGAAACCTGCAAGGAGCACAGGAAGCCCATCAAGCTCTCCCGGGAAGGACACCGGAGCCTGTTGTCCATCACAAGGACATGATGACCTTCTGCCCATGCCTGGTGGGAGGACTCCAGAATTTTTTTTTTTTTTTTTTTTGTTAACATCTGGGAACAACAGAGCCATGGAAAGGGAAATGAAGAACAGAACCCATTAACAGGCATTACACCAAGGAATAGCAATGGTCAATGTGCTGAAAACTGATCAGTCTGTAACTTTAATACCAACACATCAGGTTGTTGTTCACAGATGGTGAGCTATTTAGGTTTAGCAAACTATGCAAAATAATCACCTGACTCACTAACCTCTCTGGAAAAGCTGGGGCTATGTCTCTGTCCACTTGTTCAAATGTGACTGAGCACCAAGGTGGGCATTCGTATTATCTGCCTACTTTGAGGATGAGTGCAGACCAGATGTTCTACCAAAGGGTTTATCATCTACTATTATCATTACAAGATTCAAGATATTCAATGCTTTGTGAGGGTTACAGTGTCTATAGAGTGGGAGATGAGATGCTGTATGGACTCAAGACAGAGATGCTCCCTCAGCTGGGCAGGTGAGACAGATACTACCTGCAGGTCAGAGGCTGGAGTTATCTTAAGATAAGCAGAAGGGGCGAATCAAATGATGGATTTGCATCTGTCAGTCCACAAAATACCATAAATGCCATTCACTGAAATATGTTAGACAGTGGGTAAATTGAACTAGCCTCAGTGGCTGTCAGGTTATTAGACAGAAGCATCCTAGCTTCTGGTTTGCTGCCAGTTTAATATGAACTGAGTGGTAAGGCCTCATGGACAAGTCAAGTACAGTAAGAATTCATTAGTTTTAATTAAGCATAGGTAAAATAATAAAGCTCCTCTTTAAAAAAAAAATTATTTATTTATTTATTTGAGAACGACAGACACAGAGAGAAAGACAGATGGAGGGAGAGAGAGAGAATGGGCGCGCCAGGGCTTTCAGCCTCTGCAAACGAACTCCAGACGCGTGCGCCCCCTTGTGCACCTGGCTAACGTGGGACCTGGGGAACCGAGCCTCGAACCAGGGTCCTTAGGCTTCACAGGCAAGCGCTTAACCGCTAAGCCATCTCTACAGCCCATAAAGCTCCTTTTTGCTCTCTCTCTCTCTGTTTTGAAAAAAAACAGAAATGACCAGCATGTGGCCACAGTTCTAAGTCCAGTTCAGAAGTTTTGAAAAAAAACAGAACTGACCATCATGTGGCCACAGTTCTAAGTCCAGTTCAGAAGTATATCAGTAAGACTGTTTCCCAGAGCCCAATATTCCAATCATTTTCTAGCACTGTTTTAAACAACAGGAAGGAAATAAGCAGATAGCCCTGCAAAGCGCTACAGGAGGAACCCGGAAGCTAAGGTCACCATAATTGACTGTAGCTGTCTATGGCAGAGCAGTGCCCAGCTGCTGGCAGCATACCTAGCACACGCTCGCCGAGGCCTCCGAGCTCCAGGTAGGCATTCTGAAAGGCGTCTTTCAGCTCGTCATCCAGGGGCTGCTCCTTGCCATGGAGGAGTATAGAGCTGCAACGGTCTAGAATCCTTTCTGGAGCGCCCTTCATCACCAGCAGGTGTCGAGACTCATTTGTATTCAGGTTCTTGTGAATGGACAGCTGTGAACAGCATTCACATGGAAACGTTGGTTGGCCTCATGTACAAGTTCCTAACATTTGTAATAAAATAAGAGCTTGCCTTTCTGAACCCTGAAGTATCTCACAGCTGGTGGTATACACTGAATGCTACAGAAGAAAAAATAGGCACTAGACTGTATTCATAAGTTTGCCTGTAAGCACTCAGTCTTATGTACACGTGTTCACATGGAAAACCCTCCTGAAGAGAGCAGTGGAGCCAAGGGGTTGGTACACACTTGTGTACATGCACCCTTCCTTCTCCCCCCAACCCCAAACTGTGTATGCAAAAGGTCCCGACAACATCCTGGGACAAGTTCCTGTTTATCTTACTGACATTTAAATAAATGGACACTTTCTGTATGTAGTTTAAAGTTAAACCTTATAAAACCAAGTGGAGAGAATTTATTCTAGCTCATCTTCTTCAGTGCTCCTACCCACTGCAGGATGTCCCACCTGGTACTTGTTGGTGGAGTTGAAGGGAATCTCCACAATCTTGGTATATCTCTCCCTCATCTCCTTCACAGATCCACAGCAGACCTCGATACACTTCAAGAGTGCAGACTCAGAGGCATCTCCTGCAACTGCCCTCTGGGGACAGAGACACCATTTATTAAAGACCTGAAAAGGCCTTCACACAGGCACTATTGAGAAACAGGAAAAATAACTCTGGGTATACTCCAATCTTATCAATGGTGGGAGGCCACAGGCAACGAGAGGCTCATTATTGGGAGTGACGGGCCCAGACTACTGCTATTCACAGTGCCTTAGACTCAACTCCAGCTCCCTTCCTTTCCCAACTCAGCTTCTGGTGAAAGGGTTCCTAAAGTGCCACTTATCCTACATATTCCCTCCCAACCTGGTTCTACCTTCCCCTGCCCACTGAGAAGTCTCAAAGTCAATAAATACTATTCCCAACTGAACATTCTGGTTATGAATCTCAAAGACGAAACAAGAATGTAAATATTTTTAGTGCTCATTCAGTGCTGTAGAATTTAAAAAGTGGTTTAGGTTTCAGAACGAGGCACAAGCTATGTTAAGTAAAGGACTCTATGTTCTAAGCATAATTTAACTGTGCAAAATTACCTGTGCTTGAAGTGTATGTGCTGAGTGAAAGCTGTTCTCAGCTGGCAGCATTATAGTCAGCCAGCTATTCAGCTATTGTTTCCATCAGGAAATATGTATGCATGCTTTATGTGATACACGTACTTAGGATGACACACATATGTTGTGACTATCTAAAGACATTTCCAGTTGTAAATAACTTTCATACAGGTACACATTTTATAACTTTGCACCCAGATGGGCAGCAGTCCTGTATAAGAAGGTGGCTGTTTGGTAGGAATCACCTTTAAGAGAAACCAACTAGTATCTTGGTGTGGGGAAGGGGTGGAGTCACGCTACTGACACGTTCAACTCCCTGAATACTTTGAATCCATCACTTGCTAATCCTTTCTGAGTTTTTCAGTCAGGAAAGACTTGAGGCTTGTGGTTCCCAAGACTTGAAATCTAGAAAATTTCCACTTTGAGGTATGGCACAACATGAAGTAGTTTTACCCCCAAGAGCAACAACATCACCAGCACCAACCAAGTGCCAAGTGAGCTGTCTTCAAACACACAAGCCCATGTTCACAACAGAGGCCGTGCCATCTAAGTCATACTGGCTCTGTCTAGAGAGCTACCGTGGCAGCCAGTGCCACAGGACACTCGGGGCCTGGCGGAGCTCTTCGTCCACCACGGGTCCTCAAACTCACATCCTGGGAATGCACGGTCACTTGAGCAGAACAGCTAAATCCCAGCATGTCAAACCGCACAAGTGCTCCTTGGGCTGAGATTACGTGCCTTGATCTTATTTTTACATCATTAGTAAACAAGCTAAGAACAAATGATAAGATAAATAGCTATGCTATTTTAAGAACATAAATGGCTTAAGGGATTTACTGAAATCTAGTGTGTCCTAATATGTGAATATAATTAGTCACGAAAGCAGCCCTCACTGTCCACTTAGTGTGAACAGGAATAAGTTTCTCACCGGACAAGAAAAACTGTCTTTCCCCTTTCCTCCATCCCATGAATCTCATTTTAACATTATCTTCCTTTTTTAACAAACCAATACAGACTATGGACAGCAAAAGTATTTCAGAGCTATTAGGGAACATGATGAGCACTACAGGGTCAAGCGTCACACCACCAGCCAGCATTCTGCAAAGAAATTATCATTCACTCCAGAGACAGGCAAGGTGCTATTTAAATGAAATGACAGTTCTTGTGTAGTGAAACCCCTTCCCCGCAAAGCGTCCTTACAGCCACCACACTCCTGGGGCATACCTTTAAAATAGGTAGGTTTTCCTGGTTAGCCTGAAACACGGCCCTGTTACAAAGACCTGCAATTCTGGACAGAGCGAGCCAAGTGGCTGAAGTCTTGTCAAAGGAGACACCTGACAGAGGCAAGAAAACATGACAAGAAACTGACTAAGTTTAAATGCTTTGTCATATGCTTGGTTCTCCTACTGAGTATGCCCTATAGAAAGAAATCTTAGCTTCTGAAGTAATAAAACAGTAGGTTTCAGTCATTTTTTAGTCACATAAGCAGGGCAAACTATTTTTCCTACTGACACACAGAAGGAAAAGTATCTACCCAACGATAAGCATGAGCTTCGTGACAACAGCGCCAGCGATGGGAGCAGGTGCTACAGCCTGAGGCAGGCCCTACCCTTACCGCTCTGGTTCTCTGTCGTATCAGCTTCGTGGATTTGATTATCAAACCACATGTGGGCCACTGTCATCCGGTTCTGAGTTAGAGTTCCAGTTTTATCTGAGCAGATGGTAGATGTGGACCCCAAGGTCTCCACAGCTTCTAAGTTCTTCACCAGGCAGTTCTTCCTTGCCATGCGCTTGGCAGTAAGTGTTAGGCAGACCTACAAAGATGGTGGGCACAATGTGACTTCACTGAACTAGGTTGGAATTCTATAAACAACTGCTCCATCCCCACATGAAAGAAATCTGGCTAAAGTTAAGATTTCTCCGAAATTTCCCAAAGTTATAATGTTAACATATGTGGGTTCCCCACCCACTACAAGCAATATATATAGTAATGGCTAGAATTTATCAATTTTTATTTCCTAGACTACTCATCTCAGTTCCCCACCACTGACCCCTATGTTTTTGGTTTTGGGTCCTTCATGTGGATCATGTGATCATTTTTTTTTTTTTTTCCCAAGCATGTTTTAGAGTTTCTGAGTAAGAAAATAGAAGCTGAGCTTTTCTTATCATCAGGGCTTACCATGTGATGTGGTACTGAAGGAAATCTGTACAAGCCTAAGTGAAGCAGTAAGATATAAGCCAGAAGTTCTTTAGAAGAAGCCAGTGATGAGTCTTACATCCATGCACACTGATCTAAGTGATGGTGACCACTGCCATCCCCAAGTCTCTTACCGTGACAGTGGCCAGTAAACCTTCTGGCACGTTGGCGACAATGATGCCGATAAGGAAGATGACAGCTTCCAGCCAGGTATACTCAAGGATCAGTGAAAGAATGAAGAAAGAAACACCCAAAAACACAGCTACACCTGTGATGAGCTGGATAAAATGTTCAATTTCTGCAGCAATGGGTGTCTGGCCTCCCTCAAGCCCGGACGCGAGTGTGGCAATTCTTCCCATCACAGTGCGATCCCCAGTGTACACAACAATGCCTCGTGCAGTGCCTTGAGAAAGGGGAGAGGAGATTGTACCCAGTGGTATCACATCTACACAATGAGCAGTTAAAGCTTGAGTTCAAAATGGGACAAAACAATGCTGGGCATGGTGGCGCACACCTTTAATCACAGCACTCGGGAGGCAGAGGTAGGAGGATCACCATGAGCTTGAGGCCACCCTGGGCCAGAGTTTAAGACCCTACCTCAAAAACCAAGGGAAAAAAAACAAAACAAAAAAAAAAAACAAAAAAAAAAACACCAAGGGCAAAACACACACATTTAAAATTCCAGTCCTTTATAAAGGAGTAGCTCTTTCGTCAAACTTGCTATTTGTTTTAAAGAATAAAGACTTTGGTGCAGGGATTCTATTTACGAATGACAGCAGCTCCCATGCATCCACACTGGCTTGGTACTGGGAACACAAGAATGGAGTGGGTAGAGGCAAGAGGAAATACAGCCACAGGGCTTCCCTGCCAACAGGTGTACCATCTCTGCTTCATATTGACAGAAGTTGTGGGAAATGGAGCCAAAAAAGTGAGAAAACCTGTGGCTATGGTCCCACACCCACATCCCAGCTAATGCCCGTCATAAATACATCCTTCAAGTGCCTTCAAGTGGTTTACCTTCAACACAGTTGGTTGAAAAAAAGGCAATGTTCCTCGTCTCCAGGGGGTTCTCATTTGTGAAATCTGGAGACCTTGTTTGGGGTTCCGACTCACCAGTGAGCGAGGAGTTATCCACCTGTATGTGGGGAAAACAAGACAGATTCCATGACTACCCCAGCCTCATTATGGGGCACGGTGCTCCCCATTTCACCCTGTCCTCCCGCAGAGCTGGCTGGTCTGATGGAAAGCCCACCTTGCAGCCATTCGCAGATATAATTCTCAGGTCGGCAGGGATTCGGTCTCCTCCTTTCACCTCTACTAGATCCCCAACCACGACTTCTTCTGCATTTATGCTCATTTTCTCCCCATTTCGAATCACAAGGGCTTGCTTTATAAAGGAGAGAGTTGACACTGTTACAAGGGTAATGTTCAGAACGAGACAACCAAGTTATCAATGCTTTTATTCCTAGTCACCTGACTACAAGACACAGATTTTATTATTCATCTTTTGACTGACTTTCACAACAGCTTGCCCAGCCATGACCTATTCTTCTTGGACTGTGCTATTTGTTTAGACGGTATCACTTAGTACTTGGAAAATGTTAACTTCACATTAACGTTATATTTTAGGGGCTGGCTGTCAATCACCAGAAGTAGAAGGATAAAGCAACGGTACCTGAGGGACCATGTTTTTGAAGGATTCCATGATCTTTGAACTTTTAGCTTCTTGATAGTAGGAGAAGCAGCCAGTTATTATGACGACAGCTGACAGCACCACGCCGAGGTACAGCTGGAAGGGAACACACACGTTAGGCTCGTGCTCGTACAAGAGCAGGAGGAACACTCAGGCACTTCTGACTGAATTAAAAAACAACAACAAAAGTCTATTTAGTGAAGAGATCCTGGCTTCACAGAGTCTTCCTCTTCTAGAGTCTGTATGCAGGAGGGTCAGAAATAGAGTCAGTTACAGACCCACGTCACAACCCTGGGGATGTCTTTGGAAATATTCTAGATGAATCTGTCTCCTGCTCTGTTGCACCATGCATAGGTAGCAGCCAGACCTGGGCCAGGATCACAGAAGAGCTGCTAGTGCACAGTAGCCACCAGTGTGCAGTGGGGGACATCTGTAGCACCCAGATTTGGGGTGTAGGGGTAAATGTGAGGAGAAGACTGTGCTCAGTGTCCCCCAGTGCTCAAATCACCAAACAACTAGGCAACTGAGACTCAGTGGGAGGCAGGACAGAGAGGCTCATGCCTGTGAACTCACACTTGCACAACTCACATTATCATTCTGAGGTTCCTCTTCTGTGGCCGCCTGGATGCCATAGGCCAAGAAACAAAGAATGGCCCCAATCCACAGTAACATGGAGAACCCCCCAAACAGCTGCCGACAAAATTTGACCCACTCAGGAGTGGTAGGGGGAGGCGTGAGGGCGTTGGGGCCGTCCCGGGCCAGGATCTCAGCTGCCCGAGCAGTGGTTAAGCCCTGAGGAGAGGAGAGCGGGAGTCAGACACCACCAGGCTTTCTTTCCGCGACAGGAAGCGGCACTGAGGGATTTAGGAATGGAACACCACCTAAGCTGCAAAGCCAGGAGGATGATTTCCCACAGGGTGCAAACAGCCTACATTTCTCGAGGACACAGTAACACTCCAAGACCCCAATTAAAACTCTCTTTAAAATGATATGTGGGCAAATTTGAATCCAGCTGGGCATTTTTTAAAGATGTGAATCAAGGGACTCATGCCAAATTACATTTTCGCCAAATTAATTGATTAATCTTGCATATTTTGAGCTTTTAGTTTTCTGTGTATTAATTTTGTTAGGGAAGGGAAAACCCCTACAAACAAGAAAGGAGGAAAAGTTTTCTGCAGGAATCCGAGCTTTCCCTGGGTTAAGAGCCATGTTTTCAATACAGAGCTCTATTCTCGGGGTGGCAGCGGCAACACGGAGCTGGCAGGGAAGGGCTCAGAGGCAGGCCTATTTCAGCGGACCGCCAGGAGACCTGTCTGCTTCACAGTGCTCACTGGCAAGGGCTGCCACACAGAAACCCTGCCTGTCCTGACGGGCCTTCGCGGAGACTACTCGTGGACACATGACTCCATGTTAACGGGAATGATTACTTTTGGGTCAGCAGAACACTACCTACAAAAAGAGACACATTTTTACCTAAAGTGTCTGTCCACATGTATTTTGTGCTCATGTCTTTAACATTGGAGTTAACTATGGAATGTGGGCAAAGCAACAAGAAGAAAAACAAGGAATGACTGAGAACCCTCCTCTGCCTCAAGTCTCTGCTGGATTATCCTTTGACAAGCTGATAAAACATGGATCTGATGCTTGAGCCCCATATATAAGCCAGACACTGGATTTGGGCCTTTCATTAACCTGCTTAACTTTAGGATAGTCGTTTGTAAGCTATTATCTCCATTTTTCAAATAAGGGAATAGACTCACAGCATGAGAGTTAGTGGACTTAGGTCTCAGACAGCCCATATAAAGACTCTAATATGAACGGGACAGAATGACTGCAGGGCTGACATGGCTTGGCCCCCAGTGAGCAGCAGAGCCAGGCCTTTCTGTGAGGCCAGAGGGAGATGTTCTGGGGACCCTGAGTGCTCTACTGAAGAAGTACACCCAGAATTGGGATGGTGATGGTCCACAAACAGCAAAAACCAGCTTACCTCAGACTACTGTTCAGAGTCTTGGTAGAAACTTTAGCATCCAAATCCTTATTTAAGTAACAAGGATGCAGAATGAACAGACAGACAGAATGACAGACAGACAGACAGACAGACACACCCCATATAGTTTGTTTTCAAGGCAGAGTCTCACTCTGGCCCAGGCTGACTTCGCCCTCCCTGTGCAGTCCCAGGCTGGCTTCAAAGTCATAGCAATCTTCCTACCTCTGACTCCCAAGTGCTGGAATTAAAGGCGTGAACCAACACCCCCAGGAGAGAGACAGAGAATGAGAATGAATGATAATGGGTGCATCAGGGCCTCTAGCCCTTGAAAATGAACTCCAGACATGTACCACTTTGTGCATCTGGCTTAACATGGGTACTGGGATATCGAACTTCGGTCGTCAGCCTTTGTAGGCAAATGCCTTAGCTGCTGAGCCACCTCTCCAACCTTGGGAATGTATTTTTCATTGAAAGGTTTCTTTGAATTTTGTACGACATTACGTGAACTGTTAAAGGTTCAACAATGTGACTGTAACACAGCTCCACGCATGCAGAACGAAGGAAAGCCGTGTGATCAGGTGTGGGGCTGAGCCCGGGCGGGAGGCAGCTGGGAGCCTGGTGCTTCCACTCACTGGTTCTCACCACTGCGGAGCGAGGAAATGCCCGTCTGCTCACGGAGCCTCAGGGAAAGCGAAACAGCTCAGTGCACATCACAGGAGCAGATGCTCAGATGACAGCTGTCACTATACTACTCCTAGGGTCCCCAAGGTCATACTTGTGAGAGGGAATGAGATGGAGCAGGGAAACACAGCATTTTGCACAAATAGTTTCAAATGAGAACATACTCGGCTCAAGTCTGTTCCGTATTTGCGGTGAAGTTCATCAAGGCTAAGTTTATGGTCATCCTGAAGGGAAAAAAGAAAAAAGAATTAGAGCAATGTAGCATAAAACTGATTTTAAAAAAGGCCTTATTTCTCATTCCTATTAAGATCAATTTTTAAAATATATTTATTTATTTATTTGCAAGCACAGAGAGATAGAAGAGAGACAGACAATGGGTATGCCAGAGCCTTTAGACATTGCAAATGAACTCCAGATGCATATGCTACTTTGTGCATCTAGTTTTATGTGGGTCCTGGGGAATCAAACCCAGGCAGCCAGGCTTTGCAGGCAAGTGCCTTAACTGCTGAGCCATCTCTCCAGCTCAAGCTCAATGTTTTTGTTTTTTTTTAATTTACTTATTTGTGTGTGTGGAGGAGGGTCACATGTCACACATGTGTCACTCTGCTTTGCATGTGTTTTTACATGGTGCTGGGGAATCAAACCCAGGCTGACACGCTTTGCAGACAAGTGCTTTTAACCACTGAACCATTTCCATTTAGTAATTCCCAGTACTGCCCATTGGTTAAGCAGCCCATCAACAGCTGGCTCTCACCAGAGCTTCATTAGACCTGGCTAATGTTGGGTGACAGGGAACCACTATCACCAAAGGAACGTAGCAGCTTGTGGAGATCGGGAAGACCTTGTCTGCCCAGGTAGGCTTCAGATAGGGTAAGTGTGGAAACCTCCTTAGAACTAATTTTCAGCACCAACTCTACAAGTGGGTAATGACTACACAATGTTATGATCACTTTTAAAGGAAACTCTCTGGTGGATGGGCAGAGTGCAAGAGCATACACTCAAAGATGTAACATGCAATTAAACTTTAGGAAAAATTACAAAGAGCAACTTTCTTCCCAACACTTACCATAGAAACTTCCTTCTTGAGCTCATCCATATCCCTTTCTTTCTTAGCCTTTTTGCCCTTTTTGTTGCCATGCTCGGAAACAGCTGCAGGCTCATATTTGTCACGCCCGACCTATGGAACAGAAGGGGAGACTGTGAGCTCTGCACTCTGTGAGGTCCTACTGCATGCCACGTAAGCAAAGGACCAACTACTAATGTTGCCACCATCACTCAAGACAACCATCTCCACCCAAGGGCAGGAAGCAATGGGAATGTTATGACAGGCCTTGAATGGCCTTGCCAAGGCAAACTCTATCTGGAGCAAATGAGAACTGTGATGCCAAATTCCCTGTTCTGCGGCCTCCCCCCTCACCGACCACCTTTTTACATAAAAGCCTAGAGTTCAGTCTAGTCCCTAGGAGTTTACATGCTGAATTGACAGGCCTGAGTTCAAGGTTCTGGGCTCCACAGCACTGAGCTGAGGGAGTATCTTGGGGAAGTCACTAACTCAAATATCAATCTCGTCTTCTATCACATGGTGATGTCAACCTCATTTATTGTTGTTTGAGGATTAAAGGGCATATCTAAATGTTAATCACTTTTGAATTGCTATTAACTTCTTCCCATTGCAGACATTATATATTACTTAAACACCCTGAGTGTTCACATAGACACATCACTTCATCTTTCCAGACTAAAAAAAGTAGTTAGCTTAAAAGTTCCCCAAATTCTTTAAATGAGACAAAAAAAAAAAAAAAAAGTTCCCACCCCATTGTGCAGCCTGAAAATAAATCTCCAAGCTGAACGTCACTGGAAATGTTTTGACATCAGCAGGATGTGGGAAAGCATGTGCATTATCACAGCATAATTCACAGGACCCACCCACGCCTCCTGAAAATTGGAACAATTTTTAGAGAAAATGTTGATTCCATAGTTTAAATTTAGATTGGTCTACTCCCCCACTCTGTTTAAAGTGCCTGAGCTTAACTACATGAACCTGAACTTGATATTCTGTAATCAGTACACAGAGCAGAAGAGGTCCCTCACCCCAGGCCTTCCCCATGTGGCTCCTCCAAGTACAGCTCAGGGACAAGTAGGTTTTAGCAGTTTTCTCAAAATGGATGGTAAACGGTGCTATTATTCTCAGTCCATGGTTCTTCCTTGCTCTTTCCTAACTGCTACTCAAGCAACCCTTGTGAACTAGGGTGGCTGCATTATAATTTTATTGTGCCAAAACAAAAATAAAATTGTAATATATCTGTGATTTAGTCACAATAGAGTTGAAAGTAAAATACGATATTTACTTAAATTTGGAAGGTTCCAAGGAGAAAGCCTGCTCCAAATTAGTGGGTGCTGGAGACATGGATATCAGTTAAACTGCTCAAACTCCTGTGTTGTCGGCAGTGTGACTCCACGAATGACTTCTTCCTAGAGAGCATGATCCTTAAGGGCTCATCGCATCTGCTCAGAAGAGAGCAGGTCTAAAGATAGTTGGCGTTCTTGACGCTCGCTCTCCACAATTCTAAGTGCCTGTTTGAGTATGGCTCTGGCGCCAGAGTCAAAGTGGGGGAAAAAAAAATCAGGAATGAAAGGAAAGGACAGGGATTCTTGCACATAGGTAACTGGAAAGCACAATACTTACACTATCTTCCAGGCACTGACCAAGAGATCATTAAGACTTATGTGACAAGTTTGTAGACTTTCAAAATACAGCTTACAGGGCTGGAGGGATGGCTTAGCAGGTAAGGTGCTTGACTGCAAAACTAAAGGATCCAGGTTCAATTCTCCAGGTCCCACAAAAAGCCAGACACACAGGGTGGCACATGTGTCTAGAGTTTGTTTGCAGCATCTAAGGGCTCTAGTGCACCCATTCTATCTGCCTCTTTCTCTCTCAAATAAATAAAAATATTTTTTAAAAAATGCAGCATGCAGGCCAGGCATGGTGGCACACACCTTTGATCCCCACACTTGCGAGGCAGAGGTAGGAGGACTGCTGTAAGTTCAAGGCCACCCTGAGACTACATAGTGAATTCCAGGTCAGCCTGGACTACAGCAAGACTCTACAAAAAAATAAATAAATAAAATGGGGGGGTCTGATGAAACAGCTTCGTAGTTAAGGTGTTTGTCTGTGAAGCCTAAGGACCCACATAAGCCAGATGCACGAGGGGGCGCAAGTGTCTGGAGTTCATTTGCAGTGGCTAGAGGTCCTGGTGTGCCCATTCTTTCTCTCAAATAAATAAATATTTTTTAAGAAAACAATATATAGATCATACATACTGGCTCACTAATTTTTAAGCAAATTGAGTATCATTGAAATATACTTAAACCGGGTGTGGTGGCACATGCCTTTAATCCCAGCACTCGGGAGGCAGAGGTAGGAGGATTGCTGTGAGTTCAAGGCCACCCTGAGACGACATACTGAATTCCAGGTCAGCCTGAGCTAGAGCAAGACCCTACCTCGTAAAACAAAAAAAGAAAGATATATTTAAATGAGAACTGGAGTTACACTCTTGGGTGCTATGATTATTCTCAGACTTCTAATATTTTCCACTCCAAAAAAAGGAAGAGAAAAATGTTAATGCAACCATGCCTTGGACACAATCCAAAGTGTTATCCTTTATAAAATGTCTTGCTTGCAGCTAGCTTCACAGTTATCAATGGTAAGGTTAGTTAGGAATCTAGATATCTTATGAACATTCCCGTTTATTCATAAATTTATGAATATATTATGCCATAGGCATAATTTTAAATAGAATCATTTGTCAGGGACATGAAAGTATTAACATGTAAAATTGCTTTTTCTTCAAAATTATTTTTTTTAACTAGACAATGTCTATAAGAAATAGGCAACTTACATGATTCAGTTATTCCCTATAAGTAAAATAGCAATTTTTCATCTTTTTTTGAGGTAGGGTCTCAGTATAGCCCAGGCTGACCTGGACTTCACTATGTAGTCCCCAGCTGGCCTCGAACTCACACCGACCCTCCTACCTCAGTCTCCCAAGTGTTGGATTAAAGGCAGGTGCCACCATGCCTTTATATTACTATAACATAGTAATTTAATGAATATTAATTACTGTAATTTCAAAGCAGAAAAAAGTATATAGGTGGGTGGGAGTGAGACAGAGAATATAGTTAAAATCAAATTACAGCATTGTCTTTATTTCTTTTAAAAGCACTTGGGAAAAAAGATCATGCCAAGGGGAACGATGATAGGGTATTTTCTCAATGGGCTTCGACGTCCTGCCCACTTGTCTGGGCACTGGGCACGCAGCTCCCACTTCCTCAGCTGGAAACTCAGGTAGCTCCCCCAGCCCTATTCCCATGGCGAGCCCCTCAGCATCTCTGAGGAAAGAGGTGGGAGGTGGGAGTGCTCAACAGGCTACAGCAGCCTCAAAGGGGGGGGGGAGGGGGAGGGGGGAGGGAGACTCACAAAGTAAGCTGGGTTATGGGTTCTTTTTCTTTCCATTCTAATTTAAGAACTCGGAAGTTACAGCAGCAGGGCTTGCTCAACAGGACACAACTTAAGGCTGTGCCATCACTTCTCCCAGTGGTGACTCCATGGCCTCAGAAACTAACTCCGTCAGGACTCCACTATTTTTTCTGGGCAGAGAGGGCAAGAGAATTCTGGACAGGAGGAACCAACGTTCAGTCTGTAGCAAGGTTTCCTGATCCTCACAATGAGTGAATGAGAACTCCCCAGGACCTGGGAGAGCAGAATAGACTCTTTACTCTTCTTCAGTAATTAATCACTACCAGGGAAGGGCAGAGGACAGATGACAGCTGCAGAAATTTACCCAAAATAAGGGGTGTGTGCGCACATGCACACACATAGAGAGGACAGAGATTTAAGTAAGAAGCTTCCATCCCAGAAGAATGGACTTGAGATCTGCATAAGCTGCAGCCGTCATGAGCACCGCCCAGCATCCCTCATGGCACTCCGACAGGCCCCGCGGCAGGCAGGCCTCAACTGTGTGTCTTGGAACGGATGTTCTCACCGCCAGCACACGTCCTATGACCAGTAGAGAACGGGAATCCCCCCCCACCACCCCGTCTCTGAAATTCCTGTAGGAAATGCCTAAAGGGTACTTGGAAGCCTGAGATGCCCACGCCCCTTCACAGGTCTGCTAACTCCAGTCATTGTTCAGCGCAGCCACTACATGACCTACAACAGTCAGCAGTGTTTTCTTGCTCGTTGTCATTATTAACCTACAAGGAACATTCCAAAGGATGGTTGGTCAGATCTCAAAACACCTGTAGCAAAGCAAAAGCCTGCACTGGTTCCAAAATCTAAAACCAAACCTTTATTATTTTTAAATATATTCAATTTTTTATTTAAATTTGTTTGCAAGCAGAGATAAAGAGAACACAGAAAGAGAGAGAGAGAGAAAATGGGTACACCAAGGCCTCTAGCCAGTGTGAATAAACTCCAGATACATGTGTCACTAAGCATCTGGCTTTATGCAGGTACTGGGGAATCAAACCTGGGTCCTTTGGATTTGCAGGCAAGTATCTTAACAACTGAGCCATCTCTCCAGCTTATAAAATTAAGCTTTTGATTCACCAGAGAGGACAGCAATATGGCAAGGTAACTAACTGCACCAAATGTGGCCCAATATGCAACTGGAAAAAGGGTGGCGGAAGTGGCACCTCCAAAGTCAATCTTGGCCAGAACTCCAGCAACAGACTCATCAGAGGCCCTGCCTAACCTTGGGCTAAGGTTAACATAAAAAGCCACACACCCCCTTCCCCCCACCCCCACACAATTCTCCTGGGTGACCATCAAAGAGCACACTTAGTGTGTATGTAAAGGTTCCTGACAAACTGCTTTATGAACTTATTATGACAATCTGAGTCTAACATTACTGCCATTCCTTACTTCCTATGAAACAGTCCAACCTTTAAAGACATCATAAGGAAAATATCAGTCAATACAGAAATGATCTGGCCTTAATGCATTTCCAATTGCTCCTAAAACTAAGTGGTTTAGTTTGGGCAGAAGTTTTCTGAAGTATATACCCAGACCTAGGCTGGGGGCGGCAGGGACAGGGTAAAATGCCGTCACGGTGCTATGGCCGCTCAGCCTGTGGCGACAGTTCTCTAAGAGGAGCAACATTTCTCCAAGGAGGAGGTAGCTGAGCCCCACCCCATCCCCACTCATGCCTTGGCAATTCCTTCTCCCACTCCCCAAGACATGCATGCTGGGGACTGTACTCCAGCAAGGATAGAGGAAGGCCCCTCTGCACCCTCAGTGCAGTTTATGCACGTGGGCCTGCAGGGACAAAGGGAAAAGGCACAGCTCTAGCTGCTGGGTACCCTCACTGTTCCTCCACTGTAAGCACCCATGGAAATCCTTAGCATGCCTGCCAGTCCACATCTCCTGCAATGAATACATCCATGACCATTTGAAAATTAAAAAGTATAAACTGTGGAAAGCAAAGAATCAATGTGCTTTTGGTTTTTTGCCCCTTAAAAGTGTACTCTTGTTTTCCCACTTATTAAGAACAAATGAGAATAGCCCCTCCCTGTCAGATATTTTTCCCCATGGGACACTTTACCTACGTTAACTACCTAGAAGAGTTCAAACGCTCTGCTCACTCCTTAATGCCCTCCACTTGCTGTTCCTCTGCCCGTCACCTGACCCCCCCAGCCGCCATGCACCTCTAGTCACTGGTTTTGAGAGAATAGGTTAGTAACTGGCACAAGCACTCCAATAGCTCCTCAATGGGTTACCTGAAGCCTAGGCTAAGAAGCGAACCCACTATGGGCCAGAGTAAGTAATGGAGCTACCCAAGGTCTGAAGAGACACCACAGCAGCTGAGAGGGTAAAATAAACATGGTACCTTGGAAGCATGACATCAAGATACAAGAAAAACATAGCAGCTAAGCCCCCCCTCCAAAGTGCCCCAGGGCCCTGAATAACATCAGGATAACAGACTGGAAAGATAAACACCAAGGCCTGGGATCACAAAACCTTACACTGATTACCAAGCCCTCAAACAATAAAGGTCCCAAGATAAAGTCCAAGCCACCAACAATCAACTTTCCAGATCACCCATAGAGAACATGGGATTGCAGTTACTAAACAGGGTTTGAATCAAACCAGATAAGAGACAATGCCCAGCTAGATTTCATTGTAAAGTCACAAAGAACTGGGGAATGAGGTCTATTGGATAAAAATCCCTTGGCTTAGGACCCAAATGAAACCAAATCAGAGAGAAAGTAGAGGGTGGAGGACAGCCTTTTTCTCACTGACAGAACCTGTTATCCCAAATATCAAATAGAGAAGGTCTGTGGATTCCTGACAGATTTCAGCACAAGTAATAGTGAGTCATAAGCAAGGAACAGTCTCTCTGACTCTAGCCAAAGAATACACTTCCTTTCATACTCCCAATTCATAGCAATGTGCGAAAGTTCAGACCTGACTCGGTTACATATCCCTTTCCAAAAATATATAAATGAAGGAGTGTTTTCAAAAGGAGTTAGCTTTGAAAGGTCCCCTAACTTCACATTATCACTCTCTGGACACATTCACAGAACCGCTTAGAGCTGGACAGGCCTGGCAGGGCCAAGGAAACAGTATGCACAGTGTTCTGCTATCCAAACCCAGCCACTCTGATTGCCGTGAGCCCATCTGATCTGACAGTTGTTTCTTCTTCTGGCCTGCTGGCTGGCTGGGGCCATGGGCAGCTGGGAGGTGGCACAGCCAGGGTTCAGGCTACGAAAAGCTGACTGCACTTTATAAGACTTGAAAGTACAATTGGCCATGGGGAAAGTCCATTGGTTGAAAGTGCAAGTAGATGGAACCTTATGAGCTATTAGACTTGCTTGCTGGGTAGAAACAAGTCTTCTGTAGTATCAACAGACACTTTATCCTGGCCTTTCTTTGAGGAGCAGTTAATTGTATTTCCTATTTATTATTTCCCATCTTTAATACGTTCTCTAGCTTTGAGACGCTGAGGACTAACTGATGAAGAGCAGACTTGCTCACAGTTGCAATTACCTCACAAGCTCCAGCAGCAATACCCACTGCACACACCAGCACGGCACGGGCTCTGTAAGCAGCACAAGATTCCAGGAGGCCCAGAGGCAGACCAGAAACGCGCTTCGGGGCTTTCTGCCTACTTTTCTATGCATAGTCCTTCAATGCTATTTACTCAATACTATCTTTCTCTCATTCTTAAATTTAGCTATTCTTCACAGAACAGTCTAAGGTAAAGTTCACTTCTTTGTGCACTTGCTAAAACAAACCTCAGGCAACAGTTTTGAGGGTACTGGGCAGAACAGGATGACTGCCAAGTATATACTGCTTTAACTGAACCCACTTCTTATTCTTTTTTAAAAAATATTTTATTTACTAACTAGAGAGAGAGGGAGAAAGAGAGAATGGATGCTCCTGGGCCTCCAGCTGCCACGAATGAAGTCCAGATGAACGCACCACTTTCTGCATCTGGCTTACGTAGATCCTGAGTACTGCTAAGCCATCTCTCCAGCCCCCACCCCCCCTTTTTATTCTTAATGTGATTTTAAGCTTTAGCCCTCATCTGGATCACACCTTACTGGGTTTTCTAATGTGTAGTGTGTGGTTGTTTTCCATCTCCTCAGGTTAATGGTACAGCCTTCCCTTTCCTACTCTCTCTCCCACCCAAAGGTGAGTCACCATAGTGTTACAAACTTACCAACAGAACATTACAAATTAACAAACTGCAAGTTACCAAAAGAGGATACATCCTGACCAGGGAGTACAGAAAGAACCCCAGGCAGAGGGAAGCGATACAGTGACACCCTGGTGACTGACAGTCAAGCGGAGGCAGCCTCGCTCCCCTGCCCAAGCCCAGCAGCGCTGCCTCGGTCTAAGTGCTCTCCTTGCTCTGGCTAGGCTGGGCAGCCTTCCACAGGGAGGACTCTGCCTTGTAGGGTTTTGAGTCTAAAGTTCTAGCTTTACAGCAGCCGAAGGATACTTAGTCACACTTTCAAGTTGAACTCCAAAAGGGCAGCTGATAATGTTACCATACAAGCAGGATTTCTGCTGACACGTGTACCCCTTGTGCAACCTTCACCTGAACCCTTTCCCTACCCCTCTTTAAATCACTACTCATAGGCTGTCATTTATTTTCTAGGTAACTAAGTTAATCTTCAAACCAAACCCACAACTGCTGTGAAAAGGTTAGGGAGACCCTGCCTTCCCAAGTTTCTTATAAACTTTAGAAAGCCAAGTTTCTGCCATTTCCAAACAATCATGGTGTATGTGTACCTCTGGTGAACTAAACGGTTGACGGTGGTAGGCCCTGTTGAGGAATCACACAAAGTCACTAGCAAAAATGCCCAATAAAAAAAGGGGAGGGGGGAGTCCTATTTTATCCACGAATGATTCAGCAAGAGCTGTTCTTTCACTTTCTTAACAAATACTTGGGAACTAGACTTTTAAACATATGTAGAATCACCTGAAATCATCACTAAAATCTAAACCCTAAATAGCACTGAAAAAAAGGGGAGAAGAAATTAACAATGACCTTACAAATTAGCTGCCGGCAGGCTTCCAGGCTAACCAATTACCAGGAGGACTTTAGTCACCACTCCACCCACATTTTAATACCCATGTGGAAAAATCCCAACATTTTAGTATGAAATATTCTTCTGAACATTCTGACTATCACAAGTCACTGGGAAAGACACACACGCATGCACCCTACCATTCAATTTGTCGGAATGCTCTACACACTAAATACAACCAGAAAAGCATACCACCTGTGTGGACCATGACCTTGGTGTCCTAGTCACTGGTCACTTGGTTAGGCTCCATTAAACACCTGGGTTGAACCTCCACTAACTACCCAGGTGGGCTATTACTGTAAGGCACCTTGATAAAGACATAAAGCAGCTACCCGGGCTGGCTTACTAATGGCGTCTCACAAAGACCATGTCATGTGAAGGATAACTTTGGAGTTCTGCACACAAGGCAATGTTTATTAAGAAGTAAATCTATGCTTAGGTCTGACAGGCTGCGACAGGTTGTTTGGTGCCCATTCTGTCACTAGCCAACCCTTTGACCTTGAACAAGTTACTTCATCTTCCTAGGCCTTGCTCGGTCTCTACGGTCCCTAAAATCACTCATGTCTCCATTTGGAAGAGATTTTTTTTTTTTTGAAGGAAGAAGAGATAAAATTATAAGCTTTAAGGAATGGCTCAGAGTACGCATATCGGGAGGGTACAGGCACATGCCACCAACCTAGTTTCTATGGTGGGGGGCAGAGGCTCGGGCTCAGCGTTTTGCTCTGACGCAGGCCAAATTTTAAGCTTTCAGGAGATGTACTGTGGGCACTCCCACTGTCCCTGTTCTCCCAAGCCTCGCGCTTACCCCTTCAGTATCCATTTAGTCTCCAAAGAATGCACGCCTCCCCCAGCCCCCCGTCAGTCCACACCCAGGTGTCTTGGGACCTGCTAAGCGTCTCCGGAAGTGTCGGCCTGCAAAACAGGCCCCGGAGCCAAGCAAGTGCACCGTCACACCTGTATCCTCATGACCTGTAGTTTTCTACCCCAGCACTTAGGATGATTTGGGGTAAATTTTTCTTGGCTAAACTTGGGCTTCTTTTGGGTCAAGAACTCAATTCTCTGAGGCGAATAAATAGGCAATGCAGGTTTCAGGTCACATAAACGTGAGGACTCTGTGTGATCACGCTCGGTGCCAATCACCCTCCGGGCCCCTCACTCCCTCCGGGGAACCCTGTTGGTTGTGAGTCGGCAAGGCCGTCTACGGCCACGGTCTCCAGTCCTTTGTCGCGTTTATTGTAGCCAGGGGCCCTGGGGAAAACCCGCACATCCGCGCAGCGCCGTCGGGACCACGACTGCAGCTGCCGGGGGTGCATCCTGCGGCGGACCCGCGCCCCTTACAGCTCCTGCACCGTACCTTAGGGCCATCTTAGGGCGGCCGGGGCACACCCTTTCTGGCACCGGCTCCGCGGCCCGGAGAAGCCAGTTTTTTTCCTCTGGGGGGGGTGGGGCGGCGGGCGGGCGCCCGGCGCGGCGGGGCCCCAGCGCCTCCCGGAGCCGCGGCCCCGACCCCGCCCGCCCGCGCGCCGCAGCCCGGAGGAGCCGGCGGGCGAGCCCCGCGGGAGGAGGAAGGAAGCGCGGCCGCGAGGCGAGGCGGGCCCTCGCGCCCCGCCGGTGCAGCCCGGAGCCCGCCCGCCGTCCGCGGCCCCGACACTCACCCCCTTCCCCATGGCGGCGGCGCTCGCTGGCCCGCGCCGGGTCCCGCGGCCGGAGGACGGAGAGAGCGCGAAGAGCGCGCACGGAGAGCGGCTCCCGGCCCGGGGCGCGGGGAGGCGGGAAGCCGGGCTGCCGGGGGCGGGAGGAAGGAAGACGGAGGGGGGAAGGCACGGAGGGCGGCCGGCGGCTCGGGCCGGGGTCGGTGCCGCCGCGGTGCTGCCACGTGTCCGCCGCCTCCCGCCGCTGCTCGCGCCCAGACCAGCCGCAGCTCGGCCCGCGCCGCCTCCTCACGGCCTGAAATATGCAACCTGCCGGCTCCGCCCACGCCGCATACGTCACCGTTACCGGAGCAACCCGACACCGGCCGCCGCTGGCCCCGCCCGCCCGCCCGCCCTGCGGGTCCCCGGGCCGCCGCCGAGGACAGCCCACCGCCCGCGGCGCCCGGCGAGCGTCCCCGCCCCGCGTGACCGGCGTGCCCACGGGGCGGGGAGGGCGGCGCGGGCTCCGACCTGCTGCGCGGAGGGAAGCCGCGTTCCGAACGGGATCTCTTTGGAACGTCCCGGGTCTCCCGTGGCCGTGGGGACGCGGCAGTGACTGCGCCCGGCGCGCGCCCGAGGACCTCCGCCTCTGCGGACTCCGGGCTCCACCTGCAGGTCCCTCCACCGGCGCCCGATGCCCGTCGCCGGCGTCCCTCGGTCTGAGGTCCTCCGAAACCCCCCCCCCCCCCGCCACGACGCAGGAGTCAGACGTCTGAGCTGGCTTCGGGGGAGAGGGGTTCCCAAGCGTTCTCCCACCTCCCTTGCCTCAAGACCCCGAAATGGCCACTAATGAATCCCTTCTCAACACCGCGTGAATGAAACCCGATTGTCAAAAGAAAAGCTAGAAAATGAGACCTGCCTATTTGAAAGATTACCATTTAGGGGAGGAGGGCATATCTTTAGAAGTTGGTAACTGGAGGGGGGGGGGATGCCTGACTCGTCTGCTTCCCCTCCTACCAACTCAGGGGGGCTTTGGATGCTCCGAGGAGGGGCCAGGTTCTCTCTGACCCCTTCCCACCCTTGCTGGTTAGCTCTGCACAGTTTATCTCCTGTAGCTTCTGCTTCTTAGTAGAGCCTGATGTTTAACATAAACACACACACACACACACAAAGTAGTATTAACAGTGGCGGGAACTCAAGTACGCTGCGAGAACACAGAACTCCTAAGAGAAGTCGCTCTGTATCCCTGGGAATTCCTACGAGAAATAAGGAAAATACTCGTCAAGTTATCCATTTTAAATATCAATTCAGTGTAGGCTATGAAACTTGAAAAAAGAGGGGGAGATGAAGGAGGGCGAAAAATAATCTAGCAACTACGTTATCAGTTATGCACTAAGAACCATTCCCATCACCTCCTAGAAGCAACTACTGCTAACAGGAGAATGCATGGTCCCCAGTGACCCACCCCATCTCCTTCAGTGAGCTACAGACTTGATGTCAGTCCAAGCGTTTGATGGCAGAAAAACTAAACAGAATTCCAACCATGATTGCTGGGGGAAAGCCCACAAAGCCCAGGACAGAAGCCTCAACATTGTTGATTCAAAAGGCCACAGAGGGTTAGCTAGGCTGTACAAAAGCTGATTCCCATGCCTGACCCCCATTACTGCTATTGTGCAGGAGGCCCTCACTTGCTAAAGATTTCTTAGCTTGTTTAGGATTAATTGCCCCTGGGGCCCTGGTCCAAAGGAGAAACACGCTGCTGCAGCAACAACACAATGTAGAAAGCATGAGTCTGTACCAGGGAGCTTTCGCGTGCCAGCTGACCTTACTCTGCCTCCATGGGTATCTTCCACTCTTTCAACAGGAGAACCCTCATAGGTCAACGCCTTTCTCCTTTCTCTAGAGCTGTTTATTTAGCAGCTGTAGGTCACTGATGGTTTTTAGTCCCCTGTGCCTCAGGTCAGCTCCAAATTCCTACCTGCATTCAAGAGTGGAGAAAAAACAAGTGTTTGACTACACGCAGGAGTTTTACATGTACAAGGCCTTTTTATTTTCATAACGCTGCAAGGCAAAGAGGGTGGGAAACGAAAGGCCCAAGGATGCTTCCATGGGGTCACTCAGCTACTAACTGAGGGAACCTGACCTCAAAATATGGGAACTATCCTCCTGCTTCCAGAGTTTGGTTTAGGAGCATGGGACTGACTTCCACAACAGAGTAATGGCACAAATATGTAGCGCTGGACATGTGGACTGAACTGTGATCTGCTAAACTAATCTCAGTTGTCAACGGGATTGGATCTAGACTCACTCAGACAACAAATCTCTGAGTGTGTCTGTGAAGGAGTTTCAAATTAGGTTAATTCAGGGCTGTCCCATCCACTGTAAGTGACCAGCGCCTTCCCTCTGCTTGCTATTGCGTGCGCTGCGCCCAGCTGCCTCAGTTCCTACTGCTATGCCTGCCCAGCCATGGAGCTGTTTCCTAGAGCTGGAAGCCAAAGCAGCCTTTCTCCCTTAACTTCTTGTCAACCGTGAGAAAAGTCAAGAAGATAGGAACCAAGTAAAAGACAAGGCTCGGCCAAGACAAGTGCAGAAGTCTCTGAAATATAGGTGACCAAAGGGAGAAAAGGTCTTTTTCTACTCTTAGGAGAGGCTTCTGAATGAAATGGTAGCGATCAAAGATCAAACACACTCCTCACTTTAGGATCAGAAACTGACGCTGTAGGAGTAGGGAACAATGGTCATTGCAATCACAGTGGCAGGGCCTTCAGTCCAATGCAGGGGACAAGTGTGGATGCGAAGAGAGCCAGCAATGTTATGCTCCACCTCTGTCACCGTCACCTCTGCTCTTTTAAAGCTTCAAACTTGGGATATGATTAAACTGATGGGCCTAGAGATTCTGCATCTGCAGAGCCCCAAGCTGTCAGGTGAGGACAGCTCAAGCAGGATCTGGTCACAGCTAAGGAGGGCTGACCCAGTAGCTGTGAACAGAGTCAGCAGATGTATGAAAACATGATGCAAGTTAGGATTTTGAGCCAAAAATGTTAGCACTTAGAGTAAGTACATGCTGAATTGAATAAACACACCATTGCAATTAAGGATTTTAGAATGTAAGTTGGAGCCCACAGCAAATTAACATTTTCTATGGGAAGCAAGTATCTGGGACATCAATGACATCTTCCTTGCTTCGCTTGCCCAAGAGTCAGTGTGAAAATGACCCGTTGACTGATCAAGCTCCTTTATGCTTTAACTCCTTCCCAGGCTGCCTCAGAAAGCCCCTCTGTTGTCTGTAAGCAACTCTTTGCGTCACCCTCAAAGTTCTTCTGAGCCATTTCTGCCCTTGCTTGGGAAGTTCCATTTCCTTTCTCCTGTTATACATCAGATAGATTACATCTGATTGAAAAGCACGGTTCCAGGCACATTGACCATTCCAACTGGGAGAAAAAGAATTTTGACTCTTGTAATTTTTCCTTCCCACCCCATTTTCTATGCCTCTCTCAATTCAGTTGGAAAGCTATTTAGTATTTTCAATGTGTTTTTTTCCTATTAATGGCTATAGAAGACTTCATGTTTTGTCTTTGGAAAATTGAAAGATGCAACACTTACTTGGTGACTGTCAGAAGTTGATACCAACTACAGTTGGTATAGCAGAGATAAGCCCTAAGTCTTTTACTCAACATCCACATCGTACAACAATCACTTTAATAATTGGTTCTTATTAAGGGCAATGTTTAAAAATAAAACAGTAGAGGGCTAGGGAGATGGCTCAGTGGATAAAGTAGTCACGGCTCAAGTTTGAGTACCTAAGTTCTATCTCTAGACTCCACAGAAAAACCTGGAAGATGGGCTGGAGAGATGACTCAGAGGTTAAAATGCTTCCAGCTTGGGTTCAATTCCCTAATCCCCATGAAAAGCCAGATGCACAAGGTGGTGCATGTGTCTAGAGTTCATTTACCCTGTTGCCCTGTTGCATCCCTACTTTCTCTCTCTTGTCTTACAAATAAAAAGTAATAATGAGGGGGGAAAAAAATAGCTGGAAGCTGTAGTGGGCTTCTGCACTGATGCTGAGGAGGAGATAGGAGGTACAGACAGAACTTCCCAGAAAAGCTAATGGCAAATACAGCAAAGAGTAGCAGAGTGCTTCCAGAGAGCGAAACCCTGCCTCAAAAGAGACAAAAAGGTGAAGCCTGACCAAAAGTTGTCCTTTGACCTGCACATGCATGCTGTGACACCATGTGCCCTTCCTCCCACACCAACATGTGCACACACAAAAAAAATGAATAAAAATAAAATAGTCTAAGAGATCCTTCAGGTGTTTCATTTGTGTTTCCCTTGGCTCCTGAAATTAAGAATCAGGATCTAACTTCTCCCAGGACTGTCCCCTCCCTCAGTACTTCTACTCTGCTCATCCCAACTCAGAACACTAAGCATTTAAAAACATTTGAATACTGACATTTAAAAACAAAGATCAAATGGCAACAAAGAAGGGATCTTGAATGTAAACTATTTTGCTCCCAGAGTTCCATCTTCATCCATCAAGAGATGCAACTCCAGGCAGGCTTTCCCAAGCATGCACAAGTCCTAAGCTGAGAAGAGGCAGCAGGAGACACCTGTCACCCAACTCTGCCTCCCCTCAGGGAGGCACTAAGGAAATAGCGCCATCCTTGGGATGGATGGATTTGATATTCTTGGCTTGAAAACCTTCCACAGAAAAACAGTGGAGAGTGTCTGTGGAGGCTGGTCCTACCGAGGACAACGCTCTTCTGTAGGTGCCAGGGCGCCAGAGCTGGGCATCAGAGAACATGCAGATACTCTTTTCTGTCAAGAGCTGCCTTAAGAGGAGAGCACACAGAGCCATCAAAAAGTGGTTTGGTTCATTTATAAGTCTGGAAGATTTTGCAACAGCCATAGAAGTAACTGAAAAGTAGGTCAGATACAAAAATAGTAACCAGCCTAGCACAGTGTTTGATGTTGGTGTAAAAAGATTAAACGTGCCCTTACACTCAACGAGCTCACCATTTGTCATGAAAGAAAGACACGCACTCAGATGCTCCAACAGTGAGAGATGCTGGGCCAGGGCAGGGCTCACAAAGGCAAGAAGAAGGCAGTGCTTGGCTCTGCCTGCAGACTTGAGCAGTACTGTGAGAAACGACAGCAGCTCACTAAGTGGACAGCATGTTTAGAAGTGTCAGGGGGATCCAACTCCAACACAACACATGGGCAGAATCTTCAGGACATAAAGACTTGGAAGACTGACTAGCCATTCAAAAGGGCAGGAATCTGGGGCTGCGGGGGCAGGGTGGAGAAAAAAGTAGGAAATAGCGGGTGGAGATGGCAGAGCACAGAGTGTGGAGGGCTTGGACACCATAGAAGGCCTTGAACTTCATCCTGTAGAGCATGGGGAAATGGGGTGAGGCCTTAAGAAGTTGTGTGGAGTTGTCATGTTTGTCTGTTGAAAGATTTTTTTCTGGCAGAACAGAATTTGGGACAGGTCTCCACAACCAGCCCATTAATCAAAGTTCCTCTAGTGAGTCACATTATTGAGTTCAGAATCCCACAACATCTGCTCCAGAAAGTATACTTGTGATAACATACTTACATTATTTTCATCTTTTTTATTTTGTGATATATATAGCATCTCTTAATTCCCATCATCATCTTCATTTATCCATGATTTCCCCCTAAACAGAACCTTTCAAATAGTTGGATATGGGGGAAAGCTGGAAGTTTGAATACTTTTAACTATCAATTAGCATACAAACTCCTAACTCTGAAATACAGCTCAACTTTATGGGCTGGCTCTCGCTTTTTATCTGGCTTCCTGGTATTTATTTGTTCACTGAATAAAACTCCCAAATAGACCAAGGACTTTTTTTCCCCTTTTTTTGGCATTATCAGAGACCAGGACTTAATGCAATTCCACTGACTAAAGAAAACTTAAGCCACCTGGCAACCAATATTACAATAAAGACTGGATTTATAAAGGATAGAGAAAGGGGGAAGAGGCCAAATTAATGAATAATTTAGCTTCCATTGTCCAAATAGCTCAAGTTAAAGATATCCCTTGTGCCAAAAAATCTTAGCAGTTTTCTATTTAGACAAGTCTCTGCCAATTGTACATTTGATCCCTGATTGCTGATAGGGGTAATGTAGTGGTGATGTGATGATGGTGACAGTAATGAAGGTGGCAGTGAGGACCCTAAATAATAATAGGGGTGATGGATATGATGGTGATGGATGATGATACTAGTGGTGGAGATGATGATGGTGATGGTGGAGATGATGGTAGTCATGGAGATGATGATAGTGGTGGGAATGGTAGTGGTGGTGGAGATGATGATAATGGTATAGATGATGGTGGTTGTGGAGATGATGGTAGTGGTAGAGATGAGGGTTGTTGCAGTCCAGCTCGCATTGCTGGTAGAAATCACCCAACCAAGAGCAGCTTCTGGGAAAAAGAGATTTATTTTGGCTTACAGGCTCGAGGGGAAGCTCCACGATGGCAGGGGAAAACGATGGCATGAGCAGAGGGTGGACATCACCCCCTGGCCAACGTAAGGTGGAACACAGCAACAGGAGGGTGTGCCAAACACTGGCATGGGGAAACTGGCTGTAAAGCCCATAAGCCCGCCCCCAACAATACACTCCCTCCAGGAGGCATTAATTCCCAAATATTCATCATCTGGGAACCTAGCATTCAGAACACCTAAGTTTATGGGGGACACCTGAATCAAACCACCACATTCCATCCCTGACCCCCATAAACTGATATCCATACATGATGTAAAATACAATGCATTCAGTCTGACTTTAAAAGTCCCCATAGTTTTTATCAATTCCAATGATGTTCATACATCCCCATAGTCCAAGATCTTTTAACTGAGCCATAATACCAAAAAACAACCTCAAAAAACCCATAATGGCACAGAATAAATATTCACACTGCAAAAGATGGCATTGGGCATAGCAAAGAAACATTCAACCAATACAAGATTTAAAACAACCAGGGCAAATATCAAACTCTGTAGCTTCAAGTCAAGCAACTCTAGCCAGTGACAAATCTTCAAGTCTGATAATTCTAATCAGCAACAAGTCTCTGGCATTCCAATTCCGCCCCTCCAGCTAGGCTACTCACAGTCCGGGAAAACTTCATCGGGGCCGGCAGCTCCTCGACAGCCATCTCGTGGTCCCGGCATCTCCACTGGGTCTCCACTGCAATCCACGGTTTATCCTCATGGCCCCATGGGGTCTCTATGCAGGCAACCAGCAAACCTGCTTCACACTGCCCATGGCCATTTCCAAAACACAAGACCATGTTGCAAACTCAATGACCCTCTTTCCAACATTTCTTATACTCCATGGGTGCCAATTTGTTAATCCAGGAGGGAATAAAGCAGACTTTGAAGAACAGGGCACTCCTTGAGCACTCAGGCTCCTTCAAAAGAGTTGACATTCTTTCTGTTGCCCCAGCACAGATCAGCTTGCCCAGTCTCATAGGTTGTAATCTTTCAGTTGCAGCTGAACAGGCAACAGTTCACCCAAAGATTTTTCTTTCTGTGCCATATCCCTCTGCCCACACCAGTTCATTTCTATGCTAAGCAACCCTGCACAACTTCTCAGGACATGGGCACATCTTCTGGTTGCTCCCATTGTGGGGGCAAAGATGAGTTTACATGGCAAATCCACTCCAGCATTCCAAATTCTCTGAGCTTTTTAATCCCTTCATCGACATTAAGCCAAGGGATATCAGGCAGCTCAAGCTCATTCACAGTAGGCCATCTTTGGAGCCATACTTCAGTCAACCAATCAAATAAACTCTTGGCACCCCTTCCAACTGCACGAGCTGCATTGTTAAATCTAAAATCTCTGCTCAATGGGCCCATTTCAGTAAATTCAGCTTGATCTAATCTTATGTTCCTTCCTCCATCATTCCATACCCTTAAAATCCATTCCCACACAAATTCCCATGCTTCTGCCTGTACAAGTTAGAAAACTCCTGAAGTTCTTTAGGAGTGTACCTCACCTCCTCCTGTGTCACACTTTCTATCTCACCTTTAGGAGCCTGCCTAGCCTTTCGTCTGGTTATAGGCCTAGAGGCAAAGATGGGTGGGAATACAGAGTGGGTAGTAGAAGAAGGCAGTTACAAATATCAGCTAAGGCCACGTGATCAGTTACAGAAACGAGGACTGTGATTGCAATGTTTCTGTCCTGCCTTGATAACAGAGTGTTTGTATCTACACCAATATTAAGATTGTATCATTAGTTAAACTGTTGAATTTATATTAGACCCATTGTATTAGAGACTAAGCTTGTGTTGGGGGGAAGATTTTGCAGTTCCAGTTGTACGTGGGATAGTTATGCGATGTTAGGCGGAATTATGAGCTTGTTACTGTTTTCATTTGGAAATTAAGTATGATGTAAGGAGACATGATTTGATGCCAAGTTGACAAGGGGTGGACTTGTGATAGTTAAGGTGTTGTCAACTTGATCTGTTTAGTAATCCACAGACTGCTTCTAGGAAGGATCAACTAAAGGAGGAGGTCTTTCTCCCAGGGTGAGCCCTTCCCCCAGAGTGGGCGGCCCCGCTCAGAGAGGGACTTGATATAAGGAAGCTCTGGGTAGAAGAGTTTCCTTTTCCTTCCTTCCTTCCACTTGGCTGCCGGAGCTGCTCCCTACCTTCTAGCGTGGATTGAAGACCAGTACGGACTAAAGACCAACATCAACTGAAGACCCACATGGATCGAAACCCAGCGGTTCTTCAGGAAGCCTCCAGGCTTTCCGGCACCATCTGCAGTGCCGGGTCGGGACTGCTGAGGCATCTGGCCACGTGGACTGAGCAGCTACCAGGTTCGGTGATTCTCAGGCCTGCAACTGCTATTGGACTACTGTAAGCTAATCCAATAAATTCCCTTTATAAAATAATTCATTCTAGTAATTCTGTTCCACTAGAGAACCCTGACTAATATAAGGGTGGTGGTGAAAATGATGGTAGTGTTAGAAATGATGGTGGCTGTGGAGATAATGATAATGGTAGAAATGATGGTGGTGGAGGAGATGATGATAGTGGTAGAGATAATGGTGGTTGTGGAGATGATGATGGTGGTGGAGATGATGGTAGTGGTAGAGATGATGGTTGTGGTAGAGATGATGGAGATGATGGTGGTTGTGGAGATGATGATAGCAGTGGAGATGATGGTGGTGTCGGAGGTGATGGTAGTGGTAGAGATGAGGGTGGTGGTGAAAATGATGGTAGTGTTAGAAATGATGGTGGTTGTGGAGATAATGATAATTGTAGAAATGATGGTGGTGGAGGAGATGATGATAGTGGTAGAGATAATGGTGGTTGTGGAGATGATGATGGTGGTGGAGATGATGGTGGTGGTGGAGATGATGGTGGTGGTGGTGGAGATGGTGGTGGTAGAGATGGTGGTGGTGGTGGAGATGGTGGTGGTGGTGGAGATGGTGGTGGCGGTGGAGATGGTGGTGGTGGAGATGATGGTGGTGGTGGAGATGATGGTGGTGGTGGAGATGATGGTGGTGGTGGAGATGGTGGTGGTGGAGATGGTGGTGGTGGTGGAGATGGTGGTGGTGGAGATGGTGGTGGTGGTGGAGATGGTGGTGGGGGAGATGATGGGGTGGTGGAGATGATGGTGGTGGTGGAGATGGTGGTGGTGGTGGAGATGGTGGTGGTGGTGGAGATGGTGGTGGTGGTGGAGATGATGGTAGTGGTACAGAGATGGTGGTGATGCTGGCAGTGGCAGTAGTAAAGATGATAGACTGTTGATTAAATAACAGCATCCCAACCATGTATCTTCTTCAAACAATAGCATTTTCGTTACCCACATGATGGTCTTACCATATGAATTATGGTTTATTAATTATATTAAGACACTGTGCTACTATAAGGATTCACTAACATGGTATACACAAAGCGATAGAACATTCTGCCATTAGTCACTATTCCAAAAGTGTGAGGAATATCTTGATTCCAAATTCTTATGAAGCTGGGAGATGCCAGGGCCCAGCCACCCACAAGCACTCATCTAGAAGAGGAGAGAGGGTCAGCCAAGTCCTCTCTGCTGGCATGCCTCGTCCCTTAGCCATCTCTGCTCCAACAAAGTCCTGTTCACTGAAACACAGTCAGCTGGGGTCACTGAGTCAGAGGTCAGAGGTCACTTGTCTGAACACTAATCTGAACTGGTATGGTTATTTCCACCTCCCCACCCCCTTGAGAACGAGAGAGATAGCCCACTGAAACCCCAGAGGTGCAGTCCAGGCAAGAGATGGTCACCTCGAGAGCATGAAGCTTGAATCTCCAGCGTCCACAGTGCAGGGGTTAGTCCTGAACAAACTCCTCAGGAAAAAGAAAGCATTGCCTCCAGAGGCGATCTAAAACCTTTTCTCATTTTTCCTTTTTACTTAAAAAAACAGATACCATCTGCTAATGCAATCACTAATTAGTGAGGGAGAGTTATCCTAGCTTCCTAAGAACAGACCCAAGAGCAGGGTGAGTTAGGGCCCACGGTTTTTGTTCCAGGAATAAGCAGCCGCACTGTGCCAGGCAGGCATCGCGCTCAGGGCTGCAGCTGCCGGGACATGCTTTCATGACTCTAATCTCATAAACCAGAAGTGCTCAAACTCAATGTATTTTCTTCCCCCTCTCATTTTTCATAATGGAAAAAAAAGCACTGTTCGGGTTTTGAATTAAGAAGCAGTTGCCATGTGGATAATTGAGTTCTGCTTGAAGCAGGCCACCTGGTTCATATCAGCAGCTCTTGGCAGGTAGGGAAGTGTCAGCTAAGGTCCCACATTGACTTCTAAATACAGCCTCGCATTCCATGAGCACTGCAGAGAAACCTTAATTTCTGAGTAGTGAAAGCTGCCTTGTATCAGGTTACCTCAACATATGGGAGGTTTCTCAGGCTGCAGACATTGAGAATTAGAGCAGGAATGGTTGCCCTGTCTAGTCCTACTCACACACTGCTTTTATAAAACAAAAACTGAAAAGCTAGCTCCCTTTGGCCTCATGTTTGGACATCCTTATCAAAGAAACATATGCGACTTCAGTCATCTTGCTCTCCTAGTAGATCCAGGAGACTCAGGAGGGGTGCGCAGCCTGGGAGGAATTTCCACAGAACCAGCCACTCCTGTTCCCCAAGGGAGGCATGCTCCTGCAGCATGTGTGGGGGGCTGCAGTCCTGACTGCTCGCCTTAGACCCTCACGCATTGAAAAATAAAATAAAAAAACTGGAGTCAAAGCTTTGTGTGGAAGCTGGAACCGAGAGTATCTTGTGTTTACATAGGCAGATAGAGCTGATGTCAAGAAGGATTGGCTAGGACAAAATAAAGTGAGAAACAGAGCTACCCTGTGTTTGGGTGTTCTTGAGCAAGTCCTTGAGCAAGACACATCTGAAATGTCCACAGCAGAACTGAGTGCAAACAGGAGGCTTGCACAGGCGACACTTACTTCCTGAGTTGGAAAGGGAGCTTTGCACTGGGTCTTGCAAAGGACACTGAGAATCCCATGCAAGGAATAACTTGGCTGCCCCCTGGCATAGGATGGGTGCAAATGTTTCCTCCACGCTTCCAGAACTGCTGCTTATCGTCAGAGCAAGGACCTCAGCCCTGTTCCTTCCCATCCTACCAGGATGCATTGTTAGCTTCAGAGCAACTAGAAATCAGTTCTGAGAACAGAAACATTTTGCTTCTGAACAAAAGAAAAAAAATCATTACCTAAAGCATGTAATTTAAGGAACCACTTCCTTTAAAATAGAATTTTCCATGATGCCCTGGGTACTCATATAAGTCCATCATAAAAGTTTCTTTAAAAAACATTTATTTAAGAGAGAGAGAAAGAAAAAGAGAGAGGGAGGATGGGTGTGCCAGTGGCTTCAGCCACTGTAAACAAACTCCAGATGCATGCACCACCTTGTGCATATGACTTTATGTGGGTACTAGGGAATTGAACCTGGGTCCTTTGGGTTGCCAAAAAGTGTCTTACCTTCTAAACAATCCATACAGCACCAACAAATTAGCTTCTGTGGTTTATTTTATTCATTTATTTATTTGAGAGAAAGAGAGAGCGCACGTGAGAGAGACAAAGAGATGCAGATAGAGAGAATGGAGCCGGGCGTGGTGGTACACACTTTTAATCCCAGCATTCGGGAGGCTAAGGTAGGAGGATCGCTGTGAGTTTGAGGCTACCCTGAGACTACATGGTGAATTCCTGGTCAGCCTGAGCTAGAATGAAACCCTACCTTGAGAGAGAGAGAGGGAGAGGGAGAGGGAGAGGGAGAGGGAGAGGGAGAGGGAGAGGGAGAGGGAGAGGGAGAGGGAGAGGGAGAGGGAGAGGGAGAGAGGGAGAGAGGGAGAGAGGGAGAGGGAGAGAGAGAGAGAGAGAGAGAGAGAGAGAGAGAGAGAGAGAGAGAGAATAGGAACACCAAGGCCTCCAGCCACTGAAAATGAACTCCAGATGTATGTGCCACCTTGTGCTGGCTTATGTGGGTCCTGGGGAATCAAGCCTTGAACCAGGGTCCTTAGGCTTCACAGGCAAGCACTTAATTACTAAGCCATCTCTCCAGCTTTCTTAAATCTCTTTTAAGAGAGCTGTATCTAAGGTATCTTACTTGGGAGAGGGAGGTAGAAGGATTATAAGTTCAAAGCCAGGCTGGGCTACACAGAGACCCTTAAACCAAACTAAGCAGTCAAGAAAGGGCCAGGGCAATGCTCAGCTGGATAAAGCACCTGTTGTGCAAGGATAGTGATCAGAGTTTGGAGCTCCAGAACTCGGGCAAAGCCAGGTGTGGCTGCACAGAGCGTTATCTCAGCACTCCTGCAGAAAGGTGGGACACACACAGGACAATCCTCAGTAGC
Organism: Jaculus jaculus; assembly: GCF_020740685.1. Taxonomy (NCBI): domain Eukaryota; kingdom Metazoa; phylum Chordata; class Mammalia; order Rodentia; family Dipodidae; genus Jaculus; species Jaculus jaculus. The sequence goes on from NC_059120.1 coordinate 35,903,326, forward strand.
GAGCAGGCCAGCGAGCCAGGTTTGCGCTGCCAAGAACAAGAGCCCCTGCCCCAGCGAGGGAGGAAGGAGAGCATTGTCCTCTGGCCCCTCCCGCTGCAGCATGTGTGCCCACACTCACACACAGGAACACAATTTTTTTCAAGTTAAGAAAGAGAAAGGTGTACCTGTGCACACATTTACCTACTAGTGTTTTTTTAACTTTGGACCATTCAAAAAACATTTTTCTTTTTCAACATGATGTTAAGATAAAATTAAATTACAAGACAACGTACAGAGCTCTTGGACTCTGCATCATCTTTCCTGGGCAGACTTTTCTCTCCCAGGACAGACCCGCATTACAGCTGCAGGGAGGCACCCCACGCTGTTGGGGGCCATTACTCACCTCTACTCCCAGCTCCCACAAGAGGGACCAACAGAATTCATTCTGAGGGAGACTGCAAGGCAGCGGCTGGGGCGGGGGCTGCAGTGGAGCTGGGCGAAGTGTGGTACATACAGGAGGTCCACAGACAGGAGCGAGAGGCAGGTAAAGGGCCTCCCATGGTCAGTACCACCTCCCAGTAGGCTCACATCTGTTCCAGAAGCTTCATGATCCTATGAAGTACTTACTTAAATGTGAAAAGATGCTTTAATATTAGTTTATCCACACTACCCTGTCCTCAAGCATTTAAGTTCAATGTGTGTCCTCAGAGCTAATTTCTGTCCAGTAGTGCTCATTCAGGGTCGATCTAGACTCGCTCACACTTTAAGCCTCTTCTTCCTGCCAAATGGACAGTATCAACTCCCCTTGTTCTTCAGCCACTCTTGTTTCTTGTTGCTGCGGCATCCATTCGCCTCCCTCGTCTCTCCTTTTGTGCAGTACAGCCTCTTCTCTGGGCTTGGATGAGCTTGGAGGACTCACCCCATCTTCCCACGGAGAGTTGTACATAGTGTGCAGGACATCAGGTCCTTGTGCTTTGGCATGTGGGGGCGCAGGGGGAACTGATTCTACTTCTAGTTGCTACACAGTGATACAGGGAAGCTAGAGGGACCTGAAAGTCCTAGAACCCCAGGGACAAAGGCTGCTGTCTTAGCCATGAAATTCCCTTTCTTCAACACAAGTATTAATTTTGGTAACCTTGTTTGTTTTTTTTTAAGATTTTTATTTATTTATTTGATTATTTGAGAGTGACAGAGAGAGAAAGAGGCAGATAGAGAGTGAGAGAGAGAATGGGTGCGCCAGGGCTACCAGCCACTGCAAACGAACTCCAGACGCGAGCGCCCCCTTGTGCATCTGGCTAACGTGGGACCTGGGGAACCGAGCCTCAAACCAGGGTCCATAGGCTTCACAGGTAAGCGCTTAACCACTATGCCATCTCTCCAGCCCACCTTGTTTGTTTTTTAAAGGATGCTTTTTTTTTCTTATCATATCACACTAATCATGAAAGTTTTTTTTTTTTTTTTTTTTTGTAGGTGACTTATACTGTATTATGATTTTCCAAGGGTGCTGCCTACCTATAGCCTCTATGTACATCAAGAAAACAGGTTTCTCCCAGGTATGTCTTTTGGGGTCATTGGAACATTGGGAAAATGTAAAATACCTAACAAGACTTGATTCTCACTGCAGTATTTCTGGAAACCATGTCAAAAATTCTAAAACTGATCTTACCTATGGGATCTGTGTTATAATTGAATGTTGCATTATATTTTAATTAAAAAATTTTATTGAGGTAGGGTCTCAGTCTCACTCTAGCCCAGACTGACCTAGAATTGACTATGTATTCTCAGGGTGGTCTCAGACTCATGTTAATCCTCCTACCTCTTGCCTCCCGAGTGCTGGGATTAAAGACATGCACCACAACACCCGACTGGATGTTGCATTCTTGACCAAAGACTTGGTATCATATAAATCACAGGTACTAAGTATGTCATAGAAGCAGAGGTACACAGCTTAAATCTTCAGTGATTAAACCTAGCGGCATCAAAATTGCCAAAGAAGATTATTAAAAATGCTGATGACTAGGTTGCACCTGGGACCATTTAAAGCCACATTTCTGTTTGAGTCCAGCTGATCTTTTTCTTTTTTTGGTGAGATGGTTTTGCTTATCAAGAGCCAGGACCAAATAAAGGAAATAGTTATCATTTGTCACTTAAGAATTTAAGAGGTCTGGAAAGGTGGCTCAGCCATTAAGAGCCCTTCCTGCGCAAGCCCATCCTGAGGAGGTAAAAGGGCTTCACCGGGTCTGAGGCTGCCGAGTTTGACTCCCAGAGCCCACAGAAATAGCTGGTGCAGCCATGCACATCTATCTGTAACCCAGTCAGGCGGGGAACCAGGACCGGAGAATCCCCGGGGCTTACAAAACCACCAAGGCTCCAGAACCAGTGAAGAGACGCCCGTGTTAAGGAAACAAGTGCGTGGTTAATGGAAGAGGACACCGAAGGTTCTTCTCTGGCCCCCACATGCACACAGGGGGGCTGCTTCTGCACACACATGTGCATGCATCCCACACCACACCTACTACATGCACCTCACAAACATGCCTGAGAAATTAAAAGAGCTATTTGCAAGTAAATTATAAGCGTTTTGATTCTCCAAGTGGACACGAGAATTCTCCCATTCAATGAGCATGTCATTTCACCTGGGAATAAGAAAAGAAGTTACCTTCTGTGCACAGTGTCCCCCAAGTCTGGATTTAAATTAATGCCACTAGGTCCCACAGCTGGTGACTGGTGACTAGTGCGTGAATGTGTGTTTATGAGGGGTCCACAACAAATATGTCTTTGTCAAAGAGTCGTTGGTAGAGTAGGCACAGTTGTGTTCTCAGAAGTCTAAGGAGAGCAGAGCACTTTGAATCTGCAGCTAGGCTTCCAGCTATCGAGTCTTGTCCTCAGAAGTGTTTAAGGAAGAAGAGCGCTGGAATCTGGAGTTGGGCTTCTAGGAATGTGGGGGTGCTACCTTCCGTGGCAGCAGCATTCGAATCTGAAACCATCTCAGCCAGATTAATCCAGTTATTTGAAAGCTGATTATCATTTCAGAGTTCTTCCCTTCACTTGCTGGAGAGCTGACAGTAGTTGCCTGGAGGTTTGATCCACCTGGACAGGCAGCCACCCAGAGGCCACCTCAGCCTGGACGCCTCTCCACAAACGTGCAGAGCAGGCTGGGGAATCTGTACTGGCGGTGCAGAGCCATTTCTCTTCCAGAGAAGAGAACTACAGTTCTTTGCTGCAATTAATTATGTGATTATAGTCAGGCATCTTATGATATCTCAGTTATTCCATTTTATTTATTTTACTTTTATTTTTTGGTTTTTGAGGTAGGGTCTCACTCTAGCACAGGCTGACCTAGAATTCACTATGTAATCTCAAGGTGGCCTTGAACTCATGGTGATCCTCCTACCTCTGCCTCTGGAGTGCTAGGATTAAAGGTGTGTGCCACCATGCCTGGCTGGTATTTCCATTTTAAAATAGAAGAACACAGTTAATTCCCTACTTACCTCAAAAGGGACTTTAAAGACACATTGCATTCTATTGCAAAGATATCTGAGTCTTGGGCTGGAGAGTTGGCTTAGCGGTTAAGCGCTTGCCTGTGAAGCCTAAGGACCCTGGTTCGAGGCTTGGTTCCCCAGGTCCCACGTTAGCCAGATGCACAAGGGGGCGCATGCGTCTGGAGTTCGTTTGCAGAGGCTGGAAGCCCTGGCGCGCCCATTCTCTCTCTCTCCCTCTATCTGTCTTTCTCTCTGTTTCTGTCGCTCTCAAATAAATAAATTTAAAAAAAACCCAAAATATTAAAAAAAAAAAAAGATATCTGAGTCTTTCTTGTTAATTTTGGTGGACTTTAAGGGTGAAGAAAAGTTACTGAAGAGATTTCAGAAATGAGAGAACTGTTACAAAACTTAAGAAATGAGAGTTAACCATAATTATACCCAGGATTCCATAATCCTTTTAAGTGTAATGAAACGTAACTGAATAGCACTTTCTATATAGAGGTAAGACCTTACTCAAAACTCTATCTATCTATCTATCTATCTATCTATCTATCTATCTATCTATCTATCTATCTATGTATATCCTGAATATCTTAAAATATCCTTTAAATATGCTGTTTCATGACCCTTGAATATTCCATTTTTGACAATATCATGCTTATTTATTTCAAAGGATATAATACAAATATTCAAATATGTGGGGGTGTTAAGAATATAAGCATTTTGCTTACTGTTCTTTACAACAGTGAATTTGGAATTTTTATTTTTTTGTGTTTTTAAGACAAAAATCTTTCTTGTAGCCCAGGGTAGCCTCAAGCTTGTGGTAACCTTACTGCCTCAGCCTCTTCTGGGGCTGTCATTATAGGCATGAGCCTCCATAACCTGCTTGGAGTTTTAAAATTGTGGACAGCACTTGGAAACAATCTCTGAAGCATAGAAACTTAAAAAAATGGTCAGCATCAATTTTATTTTTAAAAGGTCAATTTGCTTAGAATGGAAAGAGAGAACATGCAGTAATTGCCTATAACTACATTTCCATTGATTTTTTTTTTTGAGTGGTAATTTTATCTTTAACACCCCCTGCTGGTTTCCCTTATGCTTTTAGTGTTATCGTTTTCTTAATTTAAAAAAATTTTCATTAGTTGTCTGCTACCTTTCCAGTCCAATTTTCTTTATTCTTTCTCCCAAAAAATAAAACGAGAACCTGATATTGGTTGCTGGAGGCAGAATTACGGCCAGCCTGAGCAACTTAGAGAGAGACTTTGCCCAGTAATAAATAATAATAGAAGGAAAGGAATAGAAAAATAAAAAAATAAATAAAAACATCCAGGGCTGAAGAGATGGCTTAGCGGTTAAGGCATTTGCCTGCAAAGCCAAAGGACCTTGGTTCTACTCCCCAGGACCCACGTAAGCCAGATGCACAGGGGGGCACATGTGTCTGGGGTTCATTTGCAGTGACTAGAAGTCCTGATGTGCCCATTCTCTCTCTCTCTCTCTCTCTCTCTCTCTCTCTCTCTCTTTCTTTCTGTCTCTCTCTGCCTCGTTCTCTCTGACTCTCTCAAATAAATAAATTTTTTAAAAGTTTACTTCAAAAAAAAAATCAAAATGTTTGATTATTACTTTATATAATCTTTTCCTCACCTTGCTCACCATGTACTACTAACAGAGGCTAGAGAATCACAAGAACTTTGTAACTTGTGCAATACTCATTCATTCAAGGCCATTGCCAAGGGCTCTATATCTCACAGTACTCCATTATAATCTAAAAATAAACCAGGAATGTGTGTGTTCCTGGGACGAAGGGGTTAAATCAGAACAGGGGCAATGGGTGGTCATCCTTCTTACAGCTTAAGTTCCAGGCACAGGGACTGAGATGGCCCTTCACCTAGAGATTGCTGGTCCCACCAGGACATTTTACAGCAGACCCTGTCCTTTAACGTCACCTCTACCACAAAGGTTCCTAGCACCAACAAGTGATGTAAGGAAACAAGAAACAGCCACATGATGGCTAATCTTTCCTGTCAGTTTGAAGGGATTCAGAAAAGCCTAGACGACAACCTCTGGGTATGTTTGTGAGGGGATTTCAGAGAAGTTTAGCTGAGGTGGGAAAACCCACCCTGAGTATGGTTGACACCATTCTTTGGGCTGAGGTCCCAGGCAGAATTAAGAAGAGACAGTGAACTGAGCACCAGCGTTCATCTCTCTCTGCTTCTGACCTTGACACTATGCAGAAGGCTGCCTCACACTCCTGCTGCCATGCCTTTCCTGCCACGATGGACTGCGAGCCAGAATTAACCTTCCTTCTCTAACTTGCTTTCATCAGGCATTTATCACAGTAATGAGAAAAGTAACTAATACAAGCTGTAACCCTATTTCTGCTAGATCTGGGCTCCCTTCATTCTCCAAATGACACTTACTGAATGTCTGCTCTGTCTGTCTGCTGCTGATGTACGTACAAGACTGATGTATGTACAAGACAGATCAGGTCTCTGCTCCTGTAGAGTTTCCAGCCCAGGAGAGGAGATGAGAACTTTAAGGCAAACAAATCAATAAACAAGATGAGGTAAGACAGTGCTCAGCCCAAAGACACAGTGGCACGCTGGCGCACCTCAGGTTCAAGGCAGGCATATCTGCTAGCTGCTGAGGGAGGGGTGCCTTGGAGGAAGTCAAGTTACTGACCTCCAGTCTTTCGAAGGTGTTGATGCCCATGTGAAAGTCTTCTTGGCCTCTTTCTTTCTGCTATGGCTCTTGGGGCTTCATCTCGGGGCCTTCCCTCCGTCCTTCAGCTGTAAGACACTCAGAAGGCTTTGCAGAGACTCCCACAGCATGCGTTATGGTTTGCGATCACTTAAATCCATACTCACTCTATAACCATCCTGCAGTCAGCACCTCTATTACAGAAAGTAAAATAAAAATGGCAATAAGGGACTCATATTTGTTTCAACCACTGTTATCTCCCTTCACCTGAGGCTTCATATTCCAAGATTTCTGTTTTCTGTGGCCGATTGGAAAATATCATATGGAAATTTCCAGAACTAAACAATTCGTAAATTTAAATAACTTTTATTATGGTAGATTAATTTAATATTCTATTTTATTATTAGTTGCTGTTAATCTCTTATTATGTCTAATTTATGAATTGTATTTTAACATGAGTATGTATCTATAGGACAAAGCAGTGTATGTATTTAGTGCTGTCTGGCTTCCCGCATCAACTGAGGGTCTTGGACCTTGGATAGGAGGACTACTGTATATTTATTTTTAATATGCACAGAATTTTCATTTCAGTACATCTAACTTTATTGTACTATTTGAGATTCTGCTGAAATTATCTCTTTGCAGAGGAAGAGTATCTCACCACCCACAGTGCTTCCTCCTGCACCCAGAACAGATTCTCAGAAAAAATGTTCCTTGGATTGCTATAAGAAGTCCAGGGCCAGCAATGGGAGCCTCATTTTTCAGCCATGGCTGATGAATGAATGTGTTATCTGGACACACTGTTGTCAATTGTCTTTGATGACTTTGGCTGGAGAAACTTGGTAATAATTTTCAATCATTGGAAACAGTCTGGGGAGTTCATAATGCTATCATTGCTCTTCTCTTTATTGTCTTTAGATTCAAATAGCCAGTCTTAGTCTCACATGCTAAATCCTGTGCAAGATGTATGGACTTTTTAGAACTTTTGTGATAGTCTCATTAGTCCACGTTAGGAGCGGGAAGGTGAGACTCAGAGGGACTCAGTCTTCGGATTCTAGTGCAGGGCCCTCAGGATGCAGCCCTCTCCCGGTCAGTGTGCATTGCAGGTAGGTGAGGTAGCCATTTAGTGAAGAGTCCAACCCCACTGGGCCACTGGTCACAAATGAAACCTACAGCTGAGGACATTGAGAGTGAACATGATGTAGGAAATATGGTTAACAGACAACAAGGGGAACCCCTCAGTGTTGCCTGCCTCTTCTCAAATGCAACTCTGAGGAGGCCTCCAGAGTTCAAACATAACATGTGATATTAATTTATAAAATTATATGTGCATGACTATGCATGATATATATCATACATACATATAAAGACATTGTCATATTTATAATCACAACCAACGTGTCTGGCATTGTAGTAATAAAGAATGTACAGGACTGTTACTGAAAAAAAAAATAAGCTGCACCAATTGATTAAAGGAAAAAGATCTAAATAAACAACTGAGGAAACTTAATGTTGCTCTGATGGCATTTGTCCCTAGATTTTATATATCTTATAACAATTCTAATCAAAATCACAGTAGAAATTTCTATGATTATGATAAACTGATTAGCTTAAGTAGCTAAGTAATTTTGAAAAAGAAGAGCAAAAGAAAAGGAGCATTCTACCAGAAAATGAGACTTCTGAGATGCCACAGTAAGAAAAGCTGCAAAGTTTACATGAAGAAAAAACAACGGACCAATGGAAAGTTCCCACATCAAACCCCACATCTATGGAAAGCAAGTGTATAATAAGAACGACTTAGCAAGTATGTGGCAAATGGGAGGCTATTTAGAAAATGCTTTGGAGGAAAGTCTTATATGGAGAAAAATACAGTTTAAGTCTTATCTTGACCTATTTAGCCAAACAACCTCAATATGGATTAATGTCAAAATTTGAAAGGAAAATTATGAAGCAAATAGGAGAGAAAGAGGTCTGGGCATGGTGGCACATGCCTTTAATCCTAGCAGAAGTAGGAGGATCACCATGAGTTCAAGGCCACCCTGAGACTACATAGTGAATTCCAGGTCAGGTCAGCCTGAGCTAGAGTGAGACCCTACTTCAAGAAACAAACAAACAAAAAAAAAAAAAAAAGAAAAAGAAGTAGGGAATATCTTCCTGCCCTTCAGCAGTGAAGAAATTCTTAAATAAAGCCCTAGGCTTGCACTGTCAAGAAACAGATTGATGAATTTAACCATGAACAAAAGTGAAAGGCATGGGTTCAATAGAGGACATCACAGACAACATTAACTGTGACAAATTATGGAGACTCTGTAGAAGATATTTGCAATGTGTAAACCTTGAAGGCATTAGCATTCAGAATGCACAAAGCTACCAGTAATGAAAAGACAGAAACAAGTAATTAAATAAAGAACAATAAACCTGCACTGACAATTTACCTAATCCTACAAAAGACAATGATGTTCAGCCTCACCAGCATCCACTCAGGAGCCCCACTGAGCCCATGGAGATGCTGCGCCCATCGCCCCATCTGCGGGGCAGACCGCGGGGAAGCCGGACCGCAGCAGTAGAAGACAGCGCAGCCTCTGTGGAGGGAGGGTCAGCCACTACGGCTCTTCCTCGGAGCAGCCCAGAGGTCTTGTTAGAAATTACCTGTGTATGAGCCTGTAGCCTGCTCATCTCCTTCTTGGGCACATACTTCAGAGAAACTGTCCACAAGTAGAAACAGTACATCTTCCCCTGTGGGCATTTTCTCTGATAGATCAGTTTAAACATAGCAAACTTAAGAAGATGTTCAGGAAAGTGATTGTCAGGGCAAGCATGCATCCTGCAGTATATAAATGAATGCTTGGTGTCTGCATTTGCTAGAAGAGTCTTTAGTTGGCAAAAATATTAAATTAGGGCTGGAGAGATGGCTTAGCAGTTAAGACACTTGCCTGTGAAGCCTAAGGACCAAGTTTGATTCCCCAGTACCCCAGTAAGCCAGATGCACAAGGTGGTGCACGGGCCTGGAGTTCATTTGCAGTGGCAGGAGGCCCTAGTGCACCCCTAGTCTCTCTCTCTCTATCTGCCCCCTCTCTCAAACAAATAAATAAAATATTTTTAAAATATGAAATTTGATTTACATGCAACATATGAATATCTATCAAAAATAATGTTGGATAATTAAAATCAGAACAAATAAGACATATAGCACCATATTATTTATATATTTTAAAACATAGACATATAGATGTTCTCTTATGGAGGCTTTTGTGGGTCCTGGGGAATTGAACTGAGGTCCTTTGGCTTTGCAGGCAAACACCTTAACTGCTAAGCCATCTCTCCAGCCCCCACTATCATACTCTTCAAGGCTCAGGGACCACTGTGGGAGAGGTGGCAGTAAGGATGTAAAGGTCAAAGGATGGGGGGGGGGTGCTTTGGAATGCCGTCTTCCAGACACAAAGTAGTGGTGGCATTGGTGACCTCACAGCATATGTCATTATTTGCACAAGGACCTGCAGAATATTGGCCCCATCAACATGTTGTCGCGGATGGTGATGGAGGAAAAATTGACATCAAAATAGAAGAGAGGGGGCTGGAGAGATTGCTTAGTGGTTAAAGAGCTTGCCTGCAAAGCTAAAGGATCCCGGTTTGATTCTCCCGGGCCCATGTAAGCCAGATGCACAAGGGGGCGCATGAGTCTGGAGTTTTTTTGCAGTGGCTAGAGGCCCTGGCGCGCCTATGTGCTCTCTCTCTCTCTCTGCCTCTTTCTCTACCTTAAATAAATAAATAAATATATTTTAAAAAATGTAAGAAGGGGGCTGGAGAGATGGCTTAGCGGTTAAGCGCTTGCCTGTGAAGCCTAAGGACCCCGGTTCGAGGCTCGGTTCCCCAGGTCCCACGTTAGCCGGATGCACAAGGGGGCGCACGCGTCTGGAGTTCGTTTGCAGAGGCTGGAAGCCCTGGAGCGCCCATTCTCTCTCTCTCTCCCTCTATCTGTCTTTCTCTCTGTGTCTGTCGCTCTCAAATAAATAAATAAATAAAATTAAAAAATAAATAAATTAAAAATGTAAGAAGGACTAGTTGGAAGGAAGAAGGCGTTCAGAGGAGAGCAGCTGCAGTAGGGGAGACTAAAGAAGGAAGTGGGAGGGGATTACGATGAAGGCCCATTGTGAATATGTATAAAAACTTCTATGAAAGGGTTTGTTTTTTAAAAGAAAAGACAGAGGGCTGGAGAGATGGCTTAGCGGTTAAGCACTTGCCTGTGAAGCCTAAGGACCCCATTTCGAGGCTTGATTCCCCAGGACCCACGTTAGCCAGATGCACAAGGGGGCGCACGCATCTGGAGTTCGTTTGCAGTGGCTGGAGGCCCTGGCATGCCCATTCTTTCTCTGTTTCTCTGCCTCTTTCTCTGTCTGTCACTCTCAAATAAATAAAAATAAATAAATAAATCAAAATAAAATATTAAAAAAGTAAAGAAAAGACAGAAAATATAATGGTTAAAAATATACCTTTTGGATATTTTTGAAATGCAAAATTGGATTTCCAGGTAGGTGAGGTGAGATGACAGAATTGAGATGAATATTTTTTCAGGTGGTAATATTGCATCCAAGCTGAGAAGAGAAATGCAGCAGAGATAAATATGCCTCCAGCATGTACATTCAATGACTCAGCTGCCCAGTAGAGAAGAATGTGAGAGTCCGGCGCCATGCTAATCAGGGAGGAGAGGGTCTCAGAGTATTTAGCTGGGCACAGCTTAATTTGAGCAGTGGTTTAATTTAATGTGTCTGCTGAAGGTAGCCCAAGGCTTCGGCTGCCTTCACAGCAATGCAAAGTGCAGCCTTGCTCAGTGTGCTCTGCTGGTCAAAGGTCACCTGGGTGACGAGGCCCAATGACAGATACCAAAATCTTTTTAAAGATTGGTACTTTAAAGCTGGGTGTGGTAGCTCATGTACATAATCCCTGTATATGGGAGGATGAGGTAGGAGGATCACTGTGAGTTCAAGGTCAGCCTGGGCTACAAATAAGTTCTAGATCAGCCTGGTGACCTAATGAGACCCTGCCTCAAAAGAAAAATAAAAATCAATACTTTGTAAAGATTCTACAAAGCCGAATGAGTGCACTTCATGATTATGAAGAGTTAAAATGTTGCAAACCAGAACCAAATTTTCTTGGGTTATTTCTAGTCCTTTTGGAAGCTACTTATTGCCCATTCGTGTGTCTGACTGAATATCCTTGTGTTTATCAAAACCTTTAAGAAGTTTTTACTTTTTTAAGCAGAGCACTAGCTTCCTCCACTTCAAAAGCTAAGACTTTAACTGGATAGCTTCTGAAAGCTGCAAGTTTCCTCTACTTTGCTGTAACCTACATACCTGTGGTTCTCACTAAGGTATTTGATATGTGCCTTGAATTATGAATTTCCTTGTTTTGTAACTAATAGCAATTCATGTAAGTACTCAAAAATCAGATACTTTGGATTGCTGTGAGGATAATACATGTTGAGAAAGAGATGCAAAATAAGCCAACAAGCACATAAAAGGAAGTTCGTGTTACCAGTTATTGGGAACAGCAAACCTGCAGCTTTGATACCAGGAAGTATGAATCTTCCACCTTTGTTTTTGTTAAGCTTGTTTTGGCTATTCATATTCTCTTGAGATTCCATATTAACTTCAGAATGCTTTTTTTCTATTTCCAAAGGATTATTGGGATTTTGTTTTTATAATTTATTTTACAGACTGTTCATTGTTACATAGAAATGCAAATGGTTTTGTGTATTGACTTTGTATCCTATTACTTGTTGAATTAATGTATTAGTCCAAAATTTTAGTCTTTATTATTTTCTGTATATAATATTATATAATCTGTGAAAGGAGATTATTTTATTCTTCCTTCTAAATTTGGATGTCTTTCAACTTGTTTTTCAAAACTAGGTTTAAGAGAAATGGCTAAAAAAAATGTCCTTTTTTAGCTTGTTTCTGGTAGAGGAAATATATATATATATATATATAATTTATTTATTTGCAGGGAGAGACAGACATAGAGAGAGAGAGTTGGTGAGGGGGGAATATGGGCAAACCAAGGCCTACAGATACTGCAAACAAACTCCAGATGCATGTGCCACTCTGTGCATCTGGCTTACATGGATACTGCGGAGTTGAACTTGGGTAGGTAGACTTGGCAGGCAAGCACCTTAACTGCTGAGCCATCTTCTTTAAAAAAGGCTGTGTCTTGTATATAAGCTAAGTCCATTCCTGGGGCCAGAAAAAGGAGAAGAGTTGCAAGTATTTGCAGCCTTGAGGTAAAAAATGAATGTCAGGGGACAGTGTTTGTTGAACATCCCAATTTCTAACTGACTGATAAGTCAGCTTTGTGTTACTGCTATGAAACACCTGAGGCAGGTAACTTGTTTAAATCATAGGTTTATTTAACTTGCAGTTTGGGAGGTTTAAAGTCCAAGTGGTATAGTATGTGTTTGGCTAGGGCTGCCCCTTGACTGTACCAGTCTATGGGGCAGATTACAATGGCAAGAACACAAGTTGGGAATAAGCAAGTGATTGCATCTTGAGCCAGGAGGAGGAAGAAAGAGAAAGAGAGAGGGAGGGAGAGGGAGAAAGAGAGAGAGAGTATGTACCCAGTAACCTGATCATTTACCACTAGACCCGCCTCTTAAAGATACATAGCGCCTTCCAATATAGCTAACTTGGAAACAAGCATCTAACATAGGGACTCATGAGGGACATCACACCTAAACCATGGAACTGGCTATAGTTCATTTCTCCGTTCTGGGCATCAGGTCTATAGGCCAATCGTCACTAGATTTATCCAGCTATATCCGGAAGTCCACGAGGACCATTTATTACAGATGGAGTGTTGGGCTCTGGATTGGGTGACGAGTACAAATGTGGAGTAAGGACTTTGGCCCCTGCCTTTGGTCTCCAAAGGCCTCTCAAGCCTGCCATCTCAACCCTGAACTTGTCACTTCCTTCGAAACTTCTAAACTTTCTACATTACTCAACCCCCAACCCAGAAATCTGCCTTGACTTTTCTTTAACCCTCATATCTAATCCAGTACCACATGGACCAATGTCACTGCTCGCCTCTTTGGATTTTCTTCTCCCTTTAAAAAGATATTGTGTAGTTCTATGTTTAAGGCCCATTTTAGCATGTTAACTCTATCTAAGTCACTTTTGTTGATGGTCTCCTCAGTTCATACTTGAAAGTCTGTAAATCAAAAGATTTAGATGATTTTAAGAAAAGTGTAATAAAATGAAAAAATGTTTGGGAAAAATGTATTGGTTATTTATATAGTAACACAATAGGAAAAGAGTTTTGATGGCTCCCTTAGTGGCTGCCAAACTTAACTTTTTGTGGTTCCGTGATTATAGCTATCAGATTTGTCTTTCATTCCAGCGAGGCTTCTGGGCCTGTGAGTGCAGGCCCCACAGCTCACAGCTTTCCGGCCTCACGACTGCAGGCAGGGGCCAGACACCCAGGCGGCACCAGTCCTTGCTGTGTGGGGCCTGCTCTCAGCAGCGCTACTTATCCACGGCTAGCACAGGCACAGTGGATTGAGCCAACAGTATTCGTTGTAGCCTGTGAAAATATTTTATTTTATTTATTTGAGAGAGAGAGGCAGCGAGGGGGGGGGGGGAAGAAGGAAAGAAAGAGAAAATGGGTGCACCAGGGCTGTCAGCCACTGTCAATGAACTCCAGATACATATGCCACCTTGTGCATCTGGCTTATGTGGATCCTAGGGATTAGAATCTGGGTCCTTTGTGTTCACAGGCAAATCTCTTAACTGCTAAGCCATCTCTCCAGCCCTTAATTTGTTTTCAAATTAGGGGAAAATGAACATTACCCAATAAAATTAATGCTTATCTACTAAGTTCAGCCTGAACTATATTTGTTTAAGCTAGTATTTAAGATACTAGCACAGTCACAAAAATACTATTTCTAATATTTTGTCTTTGGTTTTATGATGCATAGTGCCATGCTACCGCACCCTGACTCAGTTTGGCTCTTTCTCCCATCATGAAGCCAGAAGCTTCTAGATAGACGTGTAGGGCTTCATGACTAGAGTACCTTCTCATTTCTGTCCGAAGAGCTCTGAGGACTGGGTATTCTCTGCCTTGTCTTGGTCTCTTGATTCTAGGACAAGAACAGCCCAAGGCCTTTTAGGCTGGCTGAACTGAAGACAAGTTTAGATGTAAGAGGCTCTAACTTCAAGTACGGAAGACGAGATGAGAAAAGAATCCAGACAGCCTGCTTTAATTCCATCCCAATCAAACTTTTATTTCAAAGAACTATTTAAAGGACCTGACATATGTGAGAAACAAAACTCCTTTTTTAAACCTTTAGAGATATGGCAGAGGCTGCAATGAGACCCTCCCCCCACTCCTCCAGTGCTAGCTGCTCCGAGTGCCAAGCACTGACTGTGTAGATGGGCCAGCCCTACTTTGCCTGTCCCAGGGCCATCTGTGGTACAGAATTGTGTGCTTCCTGGACTCCCTGAAAGCTGCACACGTTTGCCAAGCAAGTCAGATAAGATGAATAAATGCAGCCTTGAGCTGGGATGTCTCCAATGGGCCTTGCAGACCAAAGGCTATGGATGGGTGGTGGGTAAGGATAGATGAGAAGATTGGGGTGGTGCAAAGATGTTGCTAGGCAACCACCCCAGTGCCTTTGTAAATGTGGATATATTTTATTTGAAGCAGCAGCTGGCAGAGACCACTTCTTCAGTCTCCCTCCTCCTCCCCTTGTCCAGGACACAGGCCTGGGCTAGAGCTCAGACAAGTCCTGGGAGGATAGACTAGGGAACGTGGTTAGGGCTCCAGAAACATTATGTGCATGGAGAGGCAAATAACTTTCCAGGTCAGCATGGACTTGTGGAAACAGGGCGTCACTCCCACGAAGATCTTGGGCAAACTTTTTCCATCTCTCTGATACTTGTGTTCCCTGGTTGTAAAATTTAGGGCATATGTCTTTTTACAGATGTATTATGAAGATTAGAGAAAGTATCTGCAGGAGACCTAGTTTGGTACCTGGAACCCAGGAGGTGCTCGGCGGTGGAGGGGCAGAGCGTGGGCTCCGCTGCAGATCGCCCACGTCCTCCCGTCGCTCTGCCCTGCACTGTAGGACCACAGGCCTAGGCCTTAAACTCTCAGCGCCCTCATGGTCTTTTCATCTAGGCAGTGCGGTGTACGAACTGAAATACAATGCAGAAAGCTAGTGCCTGGCACACAGTAAGCATGCAACAGAAATTATGTGGGGCTGGTAGGGGGGGTGGCACCTTCTTGCAAAGCTTGCTGGTTCAGGCTCAAGTCCCCAGTACCCTTTTAAAGCCTGATGCACAAAGTGGCACATGTGTCTGGAATTGGTTTGCAGGGGCAAGAGGCCCTTGAGTGCCCATTCTCTCTATCATTGCAACTTAATAAAGAGATTTTAAAATTTTTTGTTTATTTTTATTTATTTATTTAAGAGCAACAGACAGAGAGAGAGAAAGGTGGAAAGAGAGAGAGAGGGAAAGTCACGCCAGGGCCTCCAGCCACTGGAAATGAACTCCAGATGCGTGTGTCCCCTTGAACATCTGGCTAACGTGGATCCTGGGGAATCGAGCCTTGAACTGGAGTCTGCAGGCTTCACAGGCAAGTGCTTCCAGCCCAATAAATAATTTTTTAAAGTAATTATAGGCTGGAGAGATTGCTCAGTGGTTAAGGTGCTTGCCTGCAAAACCTAAGGACCCAGGTTTGATTCCCTAGCACCCACGTAAAGCCAGACGCACAAGGTGACACAGGTATCTGGGATTCGTTTGCAGTGTCTAGAGGCCCTGGTGTGCTGATTCTCTCATTCTCACAAGTAGACAGACAGGCAGACAGGTAGATAAATAAAATATTTTAAAAGCAGCAGCTATATGAGCTGTGCCCTATTGTGTCTGCAGAGCAGGTCACTGTGCCACAGAAGAGCTCGCGTGAATGAACTCAATCTTTAAGGGTTTTCAGTTTTGACCAGAAAAGACAAATGAGATTTTGGTGCTATGTTGCCTGAACAAGGACATTAGTAGAATCTGGAGTCTTCAATGAACTGAACTGACTGTTTTATTAAATGCATATAATAAGGGTGACTCTTAGTATAAATGGTGTGCCTACATGCCTTGCTCAGCCTGGGGCTACAATTCCCATCTGCTTGTTATTGGCAGGATTCCTTCCTTGTGGTTGTAGGACTGAGGGCTCGGCTTCCTCATAGGTTATCCACTAATACGGAGCTGCTGGTACTCTTTGCTTCAAGAGGTGACCACATCCTTTACCATGTGGCTCACTCAACTGTTGAGCCAGAAGTGGTGCATGGAATTGGTCTCACGCTTTGAACCCCAAATTCTTCTGCCACCACCAGCCTTAGGAAACTCCTTTTAAAGAGTCCGTATGACAAGATTAGATCTATCATATAAGGTCAGCTGATCTGAAACAGGGAAGGCACTGACAAAATCCCTTGATAGAGGCACCAACACTGGTGTTGGATAAGTAGAAGAAGGCACATAAACTCCAGAGTTGAGAGCATGTTCTTCATATACCTGTCTTGATGTATTCAGACTGATGCAACAAAATGCCTCAGACTGAGGAGCTCATACCCAGCAGACAGGCATTCCTCACTGATCTGATGGCTATGAATTCCAAGATCAAAATTGCCAGAAGTATCAGCGTCTGTGAGGCCCCATTCTCTGCTTCATAGACAACACGGTTTTGTTCATGGGAGAAGAAACACATGCGCTTCCTCGGGCCTTTTTACAAGAACACTAGTCCCAGGGATGAAGGAAGAGCCCTCATATCTTAATCTTCCCCCAGAGGCCCGATATCCTGAAACTACTGCATTGGAATTTACTTTTAGCATCTGACTTTTGGGAGGATACACATATGCAGACCATGGCTCCCCAGATCTTAATTCTCAGGGTCTGCTCTCCAAGCATCTTTATCTCTGGATTCCAAAAGTACCTGGTAAATATTTCCCATATTAAATACCTCTTTAGTGAACTAAAAAAAAGAAGAAAGCAGTCATTCCTCTGTTTTCTCTTTTGGGTGGAATCACCATTGACCACTAAGGTGGGTGTGTCATGAGCAGAGAACAGTATAATCTTGGGACTAAGAGGTCCTTACAGTCATAGAGGAATCTCTCAAAATCATCGTGGGAACCCACATGTTTACAGAATGGGGCTCATCAGACTAGATCTCCTGGCTGCAAGCACTGTACTCGTTAATGCAAAGTAGTTTTTTTTTTTTTTCAGTTTTGTATTATCTTTTTGGCAGCTTGGCAAACTGCTGATTCACACTGCCTTCGTGGTTCCCTGAAAGCTGTGCTGACTCAGTTCTCCGGAGCTGCTCAGCTCTCTCCTGGCTTGTCCTCAGGCAGGAGTTTACACCATTTCTTAATCATTGTCAGGGGTCCAGCCCATCCTTGCAGTCTTGCGTAAACCCCTAGAAATTCTGATTTTATTACTCAGCTTCTTTACTCTCCTAATTAAATAACACATGAAAACATAATAATCACATTTTCTTTGCTTTTGTCTAAATAGTTCATAAAAACCCTGGATGAGGCAAGGCCAGGTTCAAAGACCTGAGACATGTTACTTCGTTGGAGTCAACAACAATGATTTAATTACCTCTCTTTGCATAAAGATTGCTTAATCTGTGATGAATCAACTCTTACTATTATTTCTCCAAGCATATTATGAAAGGCTTAATGAAATGTTTGGCTGAACCTAGGCAAGACAGTACAATACCATTCAATTATACTCCCAAGTACACAATATGTATGGGTTGCAATCAGTCTCTTCATATATGCCAGGACATCTTCCCAGGTTCTCAGATATGCAGAGACCTGAGGATCCTTTACCCTCCCGATTTTATTGATTGCTTCCAACATTGTGTAAGTCTTTATTGTTGGTGTATAAGCTGGCAAGCATTTTCACTTCTTCTCCATGGATGATGGGAATTTCCACTGGGGAGAGATGATGGCTGTCCCAACTTGTGAGGACTAAATGTTGGGCTGCAGGATAGAAGAAAGGGTGAGTCCCTTGTTGAAGGGACTCTTACTGGGATACCTGGATCTCCATCATGGACTTATAGTTTATTTCCCCAATTCTCCTTAGTTGTCACACATTAGGGAAAACAAAAATTTCCTTATTTATAGGAAAAGATTGTGCATTGAAACAAATAATTCCTAAGGTTTTCCACTGAGAAAAGTTTGGGTGCCCTCAACCCCTTAAAGAGACCAGTTATGTTACAAGGCTAGATCTGCACTTTACAAGTTCTTGGGCCGGTAAGCTTTGAAAGGGAGGGAGGAAGAGTGAGGACAATGTTCACCATGTTGGTATCTTCGAGACAGCCTCAGGGATGCCTGGCTGTGAGCATTTGCTCTCTTGAGTACTCCCCACCATTGCAGCATGCAGTCTGTGTGGCCAACAGACTGTCATAGAACTCACAGGACGTTGTTCCCAAGATTGTTTCCACCTTGGTTCATCTATCTTCTCTGGCCAGTTATACTGGCCTGGCAAGGTCCAGCACACAGGCCAAGGCAGTGAGGAAGTAAGGCCTTTGGTCACTAGCTACTGAGAGGTAGCTACTGAGAGGCTTTGCCCACAGTTATGTGAGAGACTTGAGTGTGAACCCTCAATCCTGGGCAAGCGTTCACAAGACTAGCAGCCCAGCTAACACCTTGACCACAACCTCATGAGAAACCCAGGCCAGAGCACTTGGCATATCACTCCAGGGTTTCTAGTCCTCAGAGGATATGTGAGACAATCAGTGGTGACTGTTCTCAATCAATTAAAAAATGAGTATATTTATTTATTTATTTGAGAGGCAGACAGAGAGAAAGAGGCAGATAGAGAGAGCACAGGCACACCAGGGCCTCCTCCCACTGCAAATGCACCCCAGATGTATGCGCCAGTTTGTGCATCTGCCTTTCCATGGGTACTAGGGAATTGAACCCAGGCCACTGGGCTTTGCAAGCCCTCAAGCAATAAATTTTGAAGTAATTTGTTATGTAGTGATAAATAAAGTATATACAAGGAGCTGGTGAATTGGATTATTGGATTTCCTTAAGAGAAATCCATCAAATGCTGAGCTTCCAGAAAACAGTGAAGATGGGTATTTCTAAGACGGAAGTGTGGCAGGAGGATGCTGTTCGTAAGGTCGGTACAGCTACAGGAAAAGTGCAAGCACCATTTCTGCTCAGAAACAACTCTGATGTCAGGCTGGGTTTTATCTTTTCAGTTCTCTGCCTTGGTGATTCTAGTCATACAGGCACAATTGTCAACCCTGATTTATGTGTGTGAGCTGTTTGGTATATTTCATTTGTAATTTTACAATCCATCATCGATTTCTCCATGCCAGTAGACCTGGCTCTAGTGCAATTCTATAAGGTACTTCATAGCCCATAGTGTAGTATTCTAGAATGCCTTATTAATTAATCAATGTTTTGATGTTTTAGTAGATATGAGGCCATAATGAACATCTTTTGGCACATATATTATTATTTCTGAGGGCGAAATGCCTAAAAGTGGAATTGATGTTGAACAGATGTATATGATTATATACTGCTAATCTCCCTCACCAGTTATCTCACTTCTTTGCCTACTAGCATGTTCAAAACCAGTTACCTTCTCATTGCTGGGATAAAACGCCCCACCAGAAGCAGCTTATGGGAAGAGAGGATTTCTCTCAGGCTTACCGCTGTGAGGGAAAGAAAGCATGGCAGAGCAGGCAGCTGGCTCACATCTTCATATACCAGCAGCAGGGCAGGAGTGTGGAGAGAGAGCTTGCTAGTAAACACTCAGTAGGGCTGCACTAACAAACCCCGATCCTGCTTCCTAGAGACACATCAGCAAGGCTCCAACTCCCAAAGGCTCAGCCAGCTTAATCACAAGCACAGGAGATATATTTTAATGCCATGTTACTAATAATCTACTTTTGTTTGCAATTTCATGGTGAAAAATATAACTTACATATATTTCTAATTTCCAGTAAGAAGTCCACAGTCATTTGAACCATTCTCCTATAAATGATATGCCATCCTTTTAGATACTTTTGAAAACTTTCTTTAATTATCAGCTAAATATGTTGTATCTTGTTGTGGGCTTATGGATTTATACTGCCTAGAGTTTTTTACATTTCTTATATGTATGGATTTATGTCTTTTACCAAATTTGGGAATGTTTTGCAGAAAATGTTCTGTTCTGTGTTAGTGTTCCTCTTTTTGGATCTCCAGTGAGTTTGTCATTGTCTTATCTTTTCTTTTCCCTTCTCCCTTATTTATATCAGAGAATTTCTATCAGTTTATCCAGTGACCTGTATAATTTTATTTCTAAAATTTGCATTTGGATCTTCTATGTACTTTCTGTTCTCTACTGAGCCTGTCCATCTTTCCAGTAATCTCCAGAGTTCTCCTCCCTACTTCTTGAGATATTTTATAAAAGCTTTAAAGTCTGTCATAACATTCCAACATCTGTATCTTCATAGCCCTGACATTTCTGATGTGAGTTGAGTTGAAGGTAGATGAAAGTCTCCATCAAAAATGCCCACATCTGGGACTGGAGAGATGGCTCAGCTTGCCTGCAAAGCTTAATGATCCAAGTTTGATTCCCCAATCCCCACATAAAGCTGGATGCACAGAATGGTGCATGTATCTGGAGTTCTGCAGTGGCAGGAGACCCATTCTCTCTCTCTCTCTCTGCTTGCAAATAAATAATAAAAAAATATTTTCAGGGCTGGAGAGATGGCTTAGCAATTAAGGCACTTGCCTGCAAAGCCAAAGGACCCAGGTTCAATTCCCCAGGACCCATGTAAACCAGATGCACAAGGGGGTGCACGCATCTGGAGTTCGTTGGCAGTGGCTGGAGGCCCTGGCACACCCATTCTCTCTCTCTCTCTCTTTGTGTCTCTCTCTGCCTATTTCTACCTCTGCGACTGGGAAGATGGCTAAGTGGTAAAGAGTTCTTGCAACATAAACTTTAAGATCCGAGTTCAATCTCTAGCACTCACATACAATGCCAGGCATGGCTGTGCACTGTACATTCCTGTGGCCAGAAGCACCTCTGGGGCTTGCTGACCAGGCAGTCCAATCAAAAACTGGAAAACTCTAGGTCCAGTGAAAGGCTCTTTTCAAGGAAGTAGGAGGAAGAGTAAGAAAAGAGGACACCAGTATCCTCCTCGGGCCTCCACATACACACAGGGCACACACCCTTGCACACACACACACATACCATGCGCACAAAATGCCTGCATTTTAACTTCCGGAACTTGTAGCTATGTTATGTTACATGATAAATAATTAAGGTTGTAGATGCAATTAGAATGCTCATTTGCTGACCAGGAGATGTGGAGAGTAATTGGATTATCCCGATGGGCCGAATATAATCACGACTATTCTCTATCTATCCGACACACACACACACACACACACACACACACACATACATGTATATATATGTATGTATGTACATGTAAGCAGAGAGAGAATGGGCATACCATGACCTTTAGCCACTGCTTTAGATGGGTACTAGGAAATCAAATCTGTGTTGTTAGACTTTGCAGGTAAGTGCCTTGCTGCCGAGCCATCTCTCCAACCCCACAACCGTTCTTAAAAGCAGAGAACATTCCCTGGCTGAGGGCAGGAAAGGATGTAACACTAGAAGGGTCAAGGAAGTTTATATTGCTGCCTTTGAAGGGGTCCATGGGACAACGAGGGTGTCTAACCCCTAGAAGCTAGACAAGATAAAGGCCCAAGTTCCCTAGGGCTCCAGCAAACCCACCCTCCTCCTTCCAGTACACCATCTTTTTGCCTAGTGAAGCTGATTTTGGTCTCTGACCTAAGAACTTTAAGATAATTACAGCCAGGCATGGTGGCACCTCCCTGTCATGCTAGTACTTTAGGAACTGAGGTTGGAGGATTACTTGAATTCAGGATTTGAGAGTACCAGCCTGGGCTATGTAGCAAGACGCTATTAGTTTTGTCTGTTTGATGTATGTATGTATGTATGTATGTATGTATGTATGTATGTATGTATGTATGTATTTTACAAAGGTTATAATTTTGTGGTGGTTTGATTCAGGTGTTCCACATAAGCTTATGTGTCTGAGTGGTATGTCCCCAGCTGGAAGCAATTTAGGAACTGGATCCACCTGTAGGTACCTTATTATTGGGGGTATGCTTAAAGGTCTTATAAACAGCTTCCCCTTGCAGGTTTGGTACATTTTTTCTGCTGCTATTGTCCACCTGATGTCAGTTAGGAGGTGATGTGTCCACCCTTTGCTCATGCCATCATTTTCCCCTGCCATCATGGAGCTTCCTCTCCAGTCTGTAAGCCAAAACAAACCCTTTCCATCCCACGAGCTGCTCTTGGTTGGGTGCTTTCTGCCAGCAAAGAGAAGCTGACTACAACAAGTCTCATATCCCCTCTTCTCTGGGGTCCCACTTTCCCTGAGGATTCTTCTCAGTGGATTATTGGTATTCAGTGCGGGATAATTAAGGCCTCAGTTCATCTTGGGGGTGGGTGGGCACTGTGCTTCAGGTAATTTCTACCCTAACCCTACAGCTCTAAAAATCTTCCTACAACCTCTTCTGTAATATTCCCTGAGCCATGGTAGGTCTGTCAACAGTCAGATTTAATGCTATGTTCTCTGTGGCCTCTAGGTTCCTGCTTCAATGTGTTTTGATTAACCACTCTGTCAGGCACTGGTTCCCTGGAGCTGGTTGTCAAGCTAGCAATGGGAGCAATATTTGTGTTGCTGCTTCCTCTGCAACTTTCTCTGGGCCCTGGTAGCTGTGGTATAGGTATCTGGAAGGTAGTTGGGTATCTTTACTTGTCATATTGATGGATTTTAGATCTCTCAGTTATTCTCTGCCATCTGTAAAATAGAAAAGAATCTCTGACCAAGAGTGAGAAGTCTTGAGGTGGGGGGACCTGCATAGTGACTGAGAGACTGCTTGATGTGTATGCTCACTGTATTCATCCAGAGAGCACCAGGGGCTTCTCTTGGGGGTCTATGACATTCCTGGCCATGGGGTTCTGACTTGATTCCCAGTACCAGGTATGAGTTCTCTCCCACCGAGCAGGTCTCACGTCCAGTCAGAGGGCAATTGGTACTGCAGGGCACTATTGCACAGGTGTGTGCTTCTTGCCTGGCAAGTTGGTTGCGTAGCTTGCAGGGTCCTCTGCTTGTTCATGCTGTTGGTGATCTTTGTCCCCCAGCATGATCTGGTGCCATGGGGATTGGCCAGGAGAGGACTGGGTTTCTTCTCAGTTCTGACATTGTCTCTCAGTGTTCTATGACAGCCTGTGGGGTCTTCAGCAATAGAAGACCTGCTATTACCCTGTTATCACAATGTCTGCTTTAAACTCAGGCCAGGCGTGGTGATGCCTACCTTTAATCCCAGCACTCGGGTGACAGAGATAGGAGGACTGCTGTGAGTTCAAGGCCACCCTGAGGCTACATAGTGAATTCCAGGTCAGCCTAGGCTAGAGGGAGACCCTTCCTCGAAAAACGAAATAAAAATAAAGCCCTAAGCTCATGGCTACTTGTACCAACAGCAATCGAAAACTAATATCCTGGATAACTTTGGATTATATCCTGAATATTTTGAATATCGTGATAAGGCCCTGGGTTTGTCTGTATCTTCCAGGAGCATTTGTGTTTTTGCTGTCAATAGTCATTTCAGCTGGATAGATTCAGGCTAGAACATTTGTTGTCTACCTTTGAAGATTTTCATAGCGTGTGCGCTGCTCCTGAGTGGCCAGCCTGGGAGGCGGAGGCGAAGGTCTGGAGACCTTTCCCACAGGCCCTGCTGCGCCATCTAGGTCGGAGCCGGCACAGCCCAGACGGTGACCCGCCGTCCCCAGCGTCCTTCCTGGCGGGCTAGCCTGGCACCTTCTCGTCCTCAGTGGGCCCCCCTTCCCCCACTGTGAGGAAGCCACGGCTCTGTTTACCCTGCTTAGTGTTCTCTTCCTGGGAGAGCAGCCATGGCAGTGGGGTGAACAAAGAGAAGAAAGAAAGGAATGGGACGACAGCATCTCCAGTCAGTGTGGGAGTTGCCTGTGGGCCCCACTTCCGACTCCTATCCCTGGGGGTGCCACAGGGTTGACTGGTGGTGTAGTACAGAGGAGTGGGTAAGAGAAAGGAAGAACTAAGAAAGCTGCCCTGGACTCCCCTCCAGGGTCAGGCCTCCTGTCGTGAGGAGAGCTAGGGGGCCATGGGGGTTTGATTCAGGTGTCCCCCGTAAACTTAGGTGTTCTGCATGCTAGGCTCCCAGCTGATGGAGCTTTGGGAACTAATGCCTCCTGGAGGCAGTGTATCATTGGGGGTGGCCTTATGGGTGTTATAGCCAGTGTCCCCATGGCAGTGTTTGGCACACTCTCCTGTTACTATTGTCCACCTTATGTGGGCCAGGGGGTGATGTCCACCCTCTGCCCATGTCATTGTTTTCCCTGCCATTGTGGAGCTTCCTACTAGAGCCTGTAAGCTAAAATAAACCTGTTTTCTCCAACAAGTTGCTCTTGGTTGGGTGATTTCTACCAGCAATGTGAACCTGACTGCAACAGTAAAGTGATACCGAGGAGTGGGATTGCTGCTAGACACCTGACTGTGTGCCTTTGGCCTTTTGGAGCTGATTTTCAAGAGGAATGTGGAAGGATTTGAAACTTTGGCCCAAGAGATGCCTTGCAGTGCTGTAAGTACAGCTTGCTGGACTATTCTGGTCAGAGTTGAAAGACCTGAATGCAGTAAGAACTATGGACTGTGAGGTTTGGCTTATGAGAGTGAGAAAGAGCTTTGCCTGGACTGGGCTAGCAGTTTGTGTGAAAAGCTTGCTGTTATGCCTGTGTACTGAGAAGTTGTGCCAGATTGCTTTGCGGAGAAACGGACTGGTGTGAGCAGAGGGATATGGTACAGAAAGAAAAACTTTGGGTGAACTGCTGCCTGTTCAGCTGCAACTGAGAGATTGCAACTTTGAGATTGGGCCAGATGACCTGCACTGGGGCAATCGGAAGAAGGTAGACTCTTTTGAAGGGGTCTGAGAGCTCAGGAAGTATTCTATTTTTTTTTTAAAGTGAGACACCCATATTTATAGTTTTTAATTTTTTCATTATTTATTTATTTATTTGAGGGTGATAGACAGAGAGAGAAAGAGGCAGATAGATAGAGGGAGAATAGGCACACCAGGGCTCCAGCTACTGCAAATGAACTCCAGACACATGTGCCCCCTTGTGCATCTGGATAATGTGGGTCCTGGGGAATTGAGCCTCAAACCAGGGTCCTTAGGCTTCACAGGCAAGCGCTTAACTACTAAGCCACCTCTCCAGCCCATGTCCTATTCTTTAAAGTCTGTTTTATCTCCCCCTGGATTAACAACTTGGTGCCCTAACTGGTATTGTGGAGTTTAAGAAATCAGGAAAGAGAGGGTCATTGTATTTGTAACACAGTCTTGTGTTTTGGAAATGGCCATGGGCAGTGTGAAGCAGGTTTGCTGGATGCCTGCATGGAGACGCTATGGCACCATGAGGATGAACAGTGGGTTGCAGTGGAGACCCAGTGGAGCTGCTGGGACCATGGCCAGGCTGCCAAGGAGAGCTCCCAGTCCCAGATGAAGCTTTCCAGGACTGTGAGTAGCCTAGCTGGAGGGGTGGAATTGGACCTCCGGAGACTTGCTGCTTGGTTGGAATTATCAGACTTGATCTTGTCACTGGTTAGAGTTGCTGGACTTGGAGCTACAGAGTTTGTTGCTTGCCCTGTTTAAATCATGTATTGCTTGTGTATTTTCTTTGCTATGCCCAATGCCATGTTTTGCAGTGTGAATGTTTATTCTGTGCCACTATAGTTTTTTGAGATTATTTTTGGTATTATGGCTCAGTGAAAAGATCTTGGACTATGGGGATGCATGAACACCACTGGAGTTGATAAAACTATGGGGAATTTTAAAGTTGGATGAATGCATTACATCTTATATCATGTATGGTTATCAGTTTACAGGGGCCAGGGGCAGAATGTGGTTTGATTTAGGTGTCCCCCATAAACTTAGGTGTTCTGAATGCTAGATTCCTAGCTGATGGAGATTTGGGAATTAATGCCTCCTGGAGGTGGTGTATTGTTGGGGGCGGACTTATGGGTGTTATAGCCAGTTTCCCATGCCAGTGTTGGGCACAGTCTCCTGCTCCTGTTGTCCACCTTATGTTGGCCAGGGGGTGATGTCCACCCTCTGCTCATGCCATTGTTTTCCCTGCCATCATGGAGCTTCCCCTCAAGTCTGTAAACCAAAATAAACCTCTTTTCTCCCACAAGCTGCTCCTGGTTGGGTGATTTCTACCAGCAGTGCGAACCTGATGGCAACAGGAGCTTTCTATCTACACCTGGTGCTGCTTTTGAACTTAGAGGTGGAGGGATGGAGGATAAATGGACACTTGTGACTGACTGAACAACAGTGTGAATTCTGCTCTTTCCAGTCAACAGCTACCATTCACTTTTGAGGGCTGCCACAAGTGTTCTGATCAGATTTTTGTCACAGCATTCAGTGACTAGGTGAGTATAAAGGCCATTCCACTACAGAAACACGTCTGCCTAGTGAAGAGATGGGCTGGGATGCAGTTCCTCTGTCTTGTCTGGAAGTGGCCACTTGGTCTCTCCTCCGGGCAGCAGCTAACACTGACACATTCTGGTGGGGTTCCGTCCTCTCAGGCCTGGCTGAGTCACCTCTTTCCCATGATGCCTCTAAGTGAGAACAGGCCACAGCCCAACACAAACCCATCATGCTGGGTCCTCGTTCTTCAAGATGGCCACTCACCTCTTCTTGCCTACTTTTATTGGCAGAGCTGCTTAAAGGCCACATCCTGTGTAGATGTCCCTGCACAAAGGAATACCAAGAGGCTGATTATTGTAGTGTTTAATGAGCAACCAAAGGGTGACTGTGGTTGACTGGATCCCTTCTGGGCAAGCAAACCATGGCAACAAGCATGTCAGCTTGTTACCTTCCCTGAAGCCTTGCCATATGGGCAATGGATGAAACTGTTTCTGAGGAGCAATGGTGTGGTCACACATGACGTTTGTTCAGGTGCGTCATCACCTTGCTCATCGAACATGTGTGATCCAACCTTGGAAAAAGTCCTTAGACTAGGTTCCTTCTTGCCATGTGGAGAAGCTCTAATCACCACTTGTGTTCAAAGCCCATGGCTTGGACTTCTGGGGAGGCTGCTCCTCTTCCTCTCCACTCTGAGAGTCCGGGTCTTTCCTCTGTGTCTTTCTTCTTCCAGCTTGCTCACTGCCATAGCTCTGTTAACTAGCTCAAGCACTTTGTTTCAGCATATATCCTTGCTGCCTGCCCTGTTGTGATTGTTCTATGACAAGGTAATGTCTTTTAACTCCTTTCAATAAAGGAAAGTTACTGAACTAGAGATATTTTACTCTCACTGGGTAGGAAAAGAGAAGCAGATGCCTTGCAATCAGTGAGCCTTCCTACAGAACACTTCCTTACCCAGTGGCCACAGGAGCCAAGGTCTCAATACCAGTGTCCCTACGAAGGAATCCCCTGAAGACTGTGACTTAGTTGGTGTGGGATGGGGCTGAGCGGCTGCGTTTCTAAGATACCTTCCAAGGAGAGCGAGGCTGCTGGGTCAAGAATGGAGGCAGGTGCCACTTCTCTGTGAGCGTCACTGGGCATAGGCAATGGTTTAACAACACAGAGCAACCCCCAGCTGACGTGGGAATGTGACGCAGATCAAGAATGGCTGCTGAGTTCTGTTGGCTATGTCCCACGTTGTTTGTTCTGGGAGGCAGACTGTGATGGAAATGTAGCAAGCAGGAACGTGTTGGGAAGAGCTCTCGAGAGTCGCTGAGATTTGGGCTGGTGGAAGAAGGAGAGGTTGGACTTCTTGTAGCCTCTCTGCTGTCTAGAATTCTGGAGTCCCCACCTTCACCATCCAACCCCAACAGCCATTGGCTACAGACTGCCCAGGAAGGGGACGTGACCTTGAGCAAAGTGCTGTCCTTCAGGTTACACAGTTCCTGTCCAGGGCTTGTGGAGGAGCGTCTGGCTGTGCTCCAAGATACAGAATGGAGCTATCTCAGTTGCCATCCTGTGCAGGAGCTACCGTAGAGCCCCCTCTTCATCTTTATGCAGAAAAGAACACCCTCAAACAGACTCGTTCTCCTAGCTTTGATCTGCTTGTCAACTACCGTCCACTGGTGCCGGTCCCAGCTTCCACTAAGTGATAGTTGCATCTTGAGGATTTCGGGGCTAAAAGTTTAGCACTGAACAGGCTCCATCTAACATTCCCCTGTAGATTTCTGCTATATCAGAGATTCGGGTGGCCAAGAGAAGATCTATATATGAGCCCAAAGAGAGACAGAAGCAGTGAACAAAGGCTTTGACACATGCTTATGGGGGCTGTTTTAAAGGGAGACGCTTAAGAAATGGAAAAGCAGGCTGCAGGGATGGCTTAGTGGTTAAGGTGTTTGCCTGCAAAGCCAAAGGACCCATGTTCGGTTACCCAGGACCCACGTTAGCCAGATGCACAAGGAGGCACATGTGTCTGGAGTTTGTTTGCAGTGGCTGGAGGCTCTGGTGTGCCCATTCATTCTCTCTCTCTCTCCCTTGTTCTCTGTCAAATAAATAAATAAAAATAAAATATTTAAAAAATAAATGGAAAAGTCAGTTTTTACAGAGTGAAAACATGAAGGGATCTAGGAAAGGTAGTTTAATGATTTAAATGTGTGCTCTGCTGATTGTGTAATGTGAACTTTAACCTCTGCTAAATATAGTTTGTACCCTGGAAGGCCTTCACACATTAGTGAAAATAGTTGTACACCTGAATGGTTCACGGGCTTGATGGCTGTAGGGAAAGGGTCTGGAGACACTGGGAGAGGAAGGGAAAAGGAGCCGGGGATTGCTGCAGCTAGGAAGCTGGAGCAGCTCTTCCCATTTAAATGTTCTAAGCAGCTTGCTGGCATGAAGCTGAGTGCTCTAACCTTCATGCAACAGGCGCTGCGATCATTCCCCAGCACTTCACACAGAACAAAACTCTACGTAGCAAAGGCAGAGCTGCCCAACGAAAGCATCAACAAGAGGCAGCTGCTGGCTGCTCGAGGGTGGCTTGGAAGTTTCCTGGGTGGTCTAAATGTAAAACATCCCCACACTCTCATGTGCTGGTGGCACTCTTTGGAAAGGCGGTAGAACCTTCGTGAGTGAAGCCTTGCTGGAGAACGTGTGTCCATGGGGGCTTGAAGCGCTCTAGTCTAGCCCCACTTTCTTCCTCCTTGCTAATGTGAAGCTGTGGCATTGGCTGTCTGTTCCTGCTATGTTTCTCCTCACTCTCCTGCCATGGTGAGTAATTGTAAGCTGAAAATAAACCCTTCCCCTCCATAAGATGCTTACAGTTGGGTGTTTGGTCCTAACAGTGCAAAAGGAGCTGATACTCTGGATGACTGTGTCATGAAGCTGTGGTCGCTGCCACCCATTGCCACCATACTGCACACTTCTGCTAACCGTTCCACTGTAGACCATACTTCTGCCCCCAGCCCCTGTCCATGTTGGACTGTGGCACTCAAAGAACAAAGGTTCTCTATAATGAGCTAGACTTTCGCCTATTGCACACTGGGCAGAGAAGTGCCTAGATGAGAAATGTGTATGGAAAGCACAACGCAGGATGGGAATAAAGACCATACACACCCCACAGTGGAGCAGAGGACTGCTGGGCGTAGGCTCCAGCATGTTTCTGGTGGTTTCACTGATTCCTGAATGAAGGGTCTGGAGCATGAAATAAGATCCACATTGTCTTGCTTATCTGTCTGAAGGAAACTCAGAAGGAAACATACACTTGTCATGGTTAGAAAGCTTTGAATAAACATTTGATTTTAGGGCTGGAGAAATGGTTTAGTGGTTAAGGTGTTTGCCTGCGAAGCCTAAGGACTATAGTTTGATTCCCTAAGACTCACGTAAGCCAGATGCATAAGGGTGCACATGCATCTGGACTTCATTTGCAGTGGCTAAAGGCCCTGGTGCACTTATTCTCTCTGTCTCTTCCTCTCTCTCTCTAAAATAAATAAATAAATATTTTTTAAAAAGAAAAACTGTTTAATTTTAATCTGTTTGAGAGAGAGTCAGAAAGAGAAAGAGGTAGATGAGAGAGAGAATGGGCATTCTAGAACCCCCAGCCACTGCAAACGAACTCCAGACACATGCATCATCATGTGCATCTGGCTTACATGGGTACTGGGGAAATCAAACCTGGGTCCTTAGGCTTTGTAGGCAAATGCCTTAATTGCTAAGCTATCTCTCTATCCCCAGGGTTAGGTATTTTTAAGTGGAGCTCTCTCTGATACAAAACCTTGCTTTCTAGTTCCTAACTTTTTCTGTCCATGAAGGTCACCGAGAAACCTTGGAAAATGTCACTGCCTGGACCCCAGCTCAGAACATAAGTCGGAATCACTGGAGTGTGACATTGTACTTTCAAAAATCTGAGGGCTAAACCAGGCGTGGTGGTGCATGCCTTTAATCCTAGCACTCGGGAGGCAGAGGTAGGAGGATTGCCTGAGTTTGAGGCCACCCTGAGACTCCATAGTGAATTCCAGGTCAGCCTGGGCTGGAGTAAGACCCTACCTCGAAAAACCAAAAAAATATGAGGGCTGGGGAAATGGCTTAGCAGCTATGGCATTTGCCTATGAAGCCTAAGGACCCTGGTTCAATTCTGCAGGACCCACATAAGCCAAGCACAAGGGAGCACATGCATCTGGAGTTTATTTGCAGTGGCTGGAGGCCCTGGAATGCTCATTCCCTCTTTCTCTCTATCTGCCTCTTCTTCCATCTCTTTCTCTCTCTCTCAAATAAATGAATAAAATAAAATAAATACAACGCTAAAAAGTCTCTCTGAGTGATTCTCTTTCATACAAGGTTGAAACCTGACAAGGTCACCGTACTATCACTTTCCCACCCAGTACCAGCCCTGTGTTTTGGCCTTCTGCCCACTCTCTTCAGCTTCTCAGAAATATCTCAATTCTTCCCAATTGTTCACAGAAACCCAACCAAGAAGAGAGACATTTGAAAGCTTGAGGATCATTGGCTTATGGCAAACATATACAGGACATACTTGGGCAAGTTTCCATGTTAGTTACATCCAAAAGGCTCTGGGGGTTGGAGAGATGGCTTAGCAGTTAAGGTGTTTGCCTGCAAAGCCTAAGGACCCAGGTTCAATTCCCCAGTACTCATGTAAGCCCAATGCACAAAGTGGAGCGTGCCTCTGGCATTTATTTGCAGTGGCTAGAGGCTCTGGCATGTCCATTTTCTCTCCCTTTCTTTCTCTTTCCCTTTCCATCTGCCTTTTTCTCTCTCTTACATAAATCAATAAATAAACTTAAAGGCTCTGATAGGTATTGTTTAAATCACACTGTGGGTGACACAATGGGTCTGAGAAATACTAGTTGCTTTGCAGTTGCTCCTTGATGTAGTAGTCAGGGCTTTCATTTGTATCTACCAATGGTCTGGCTTTGGGACAAAGAATGTCTCTCCCCCGCGTTACAAGTTCCTTATATATAGAATGTTTATGTCAGGTGTGATTATATCTTAATTTCCTGTTATTGAATTGGAGTTTACCTTAAACATGCTTTTATCAGGCTGGAGAGATGGATCAGTGGTTAAAGGTGTTTGCCTGCAAATCCTGATGGCCCGTGTACCACATACCTGCAGAAAGCCCGATACACAAAGTAGCACATGCACTTGGAGCTTGTTTGCAGTGGTAGGAGCTCTGGCATGCCCATACTCATTCTCTCTCCTCTCTCTCAAATATATAAATAAATAATATTTCTTTTTAAAAATTTTTTATTAACATTTTCCATGGTTATAAAATATATCCCATGGTAATTCCCTCCCTCCCCACCCCCAATAAATAATATTTCATAAAACATGCTTTTGGGGGCTGGAGAGATGCCTTAGTGGTTAATGTATCTGCCTGCTAAGCCTGAGGACCCAGGTTTCCACATAAGCCAGATGCATGTGGTGGTGCATGCATCTGGAGTTTGTTTGCAGTGACTGAGGGCCATGGTACGTCCATTCTCTCTCTCTCTCCCACTTTCTCTCAAATAAATATTATAATATTTTTTTAAAAAAGAGCATGCTTTTATCATTTTAAAAAGAAAAAGTTATGAAACCAAGAAAGGTTTTTTTTTTATTTCTAAATAAAACTTAAGCTTCTCTCTCTTTCACACACACAGCACTCTTTTAAGCACAGTGAGGCAATTGAGAGAGTCTAATGCTATGCTTGGATGTTAATTATAGGGTCCTTCAGTGACATATATGACCTTGACTTTTAATTATTCAGGAGTGGCAAGTTTGGAACCTAAAGTGGGTTGTTGATACAAGATGCTTGGAAATGGAGCAACCTTTCTCTTTTTTTTTCCCAAATCACAACGCATTAATTTGTTTTTGGTATGAGTACTAAAGGGCACATTTATCCTAGAGAAGATTAATTTAGTCCAGTGGTATAATTGGGCAACAGAGGCAGCATTTATTCTTGCTGACAGTGAGAGGAAGTCCAAGAACACAGCTCCACCAGGCTCTTGTTGGCATGTGCCTTACATAATGAAGGTACCAAAGGACCTGCCAAACTCCTGTTTGGCCACTGGAACTGCTGGTTTATACCAAGAGGATCATTTCAGCCTCATCCCAGACAGCTCCTACGGTACCTGAGAGAAGAAAGATTAGAGGTTAATCAGCTGGCCATCCTGGGCCCTGCTGAGCCTCTCTTGTCAACTCTATCTGTGCAGGGGAAGGAGAGCTGGAGGCAGACAGTGCCTTCAAATTGAGTTCAGGCAGTGGAGGGACCCAGAGATGTCCTGAAGGAGACCTGGGAGGCGGCAGGAGGTGTGGAACCTGGAAGGCTTCTAACCTGCTTCTCATGTTACCCAGGTGTAGATTTAATTTGAGAAAATGTACAGCAAACAAAGAAACAAGTTCATATCTGGGGAGATGACTCAACAGTTAAAATCCCTTGCTTGCAAAGCCTACTGGCCAAAGTTCTACCCTTTAGTGCTCATGTAAAGCCAGATGTACCAAGTGGCACATGCGTCTGAAGTTCATTTCCAGCAGCAAGAGGCCCTAGTGTGCCCATACTCTCTCTCTTTCTCTCTCAAATAAATAACAAAGTCAGAAGCGGTGGCACACTCCTTTACTCTCAGCACTTGAGAGGCAGTGGTACGTGGATTACCACCAGCTTGAGGCCACCCTTAGACTACACAGTGAATTCCAGGTCAGTCTGGGCTAGAGCAAGACCCTACTTCAAAAAACAAATAAATGACAATATTTTTAGAAAAATAAATAAACAAGTCGATGAAGATTCTAACCCCAATGATGTAAATTCTTACCTAATTCAGTCAGAAAGAGTTGAACTAGCATTTATTCCAGAGGAGGGCCACTCATTACACTTCCAGAGTGGGTGGCAGAGAGACTTGCAAAAGGAACTTGCATAAAGAGACATTGACTTCTCAAGCAATACAAGCTGAAGGAGCCTTTCTTACCCAATTGCCCCAGGCCTCGTACTTTGGCTATTGGTTGCCACATGGATGGCCACACCCACCCAGATAACTAGGTGCTTGAAACTACAAGCTTGGAGGGGACAAGACTCCCTCAATCCCTCCACCACCACTTGCTCTCTCCTCGGAGCTCACTCGCCAGCAAGGCCACCACACACCAGCAATGGCTTTTCTCCTGCTTTTCATGGGTCACTTCCTGCAGAAGTGGTCTCTCTAGTTCTAGCACTAAAGCTTTAACATTCCAAGCACTAATCAAAATGGGGACAAATTCATCTAGAAAGGTCATGAGTGCAACTTGTGGGAATAGTATGTTCCGGGCCTAGCTACTTAGGAACCTGGATTCCATCGCTCCAGGCCCACCCAGGTGCTTACAACTGATAGCACAAGTCCTTTCTGTCTCGAGGAAGACTTTTTGCATGATTACAGCTCTATTTCAACAGCTGGGTGACTTTACACTTGCCCCCCTCCCCCTTGGCCGTCCCCTCTGGTTATAATAAAGACTAGCTATGACACGCGATTTCCAACTGTACACTGTGTTTTCTTTCCATCTGATTGAACATTTCCTGTGCTTTCTTTGCTTGTGACAATCCTGCCAGAGTCTCAGTCACCTTCCTGATCCTCCAGCTCCCAGCCCCCCCCCGCCCCCCCCCCTCTGTGAACTCAGAACCGGGCTATTTCTCACAAGTGTTAAGCCCTAAGTTTTCTTCCTGAGAAAGTCCTTTGAAGATAAGCTAGGCTCACCAACTATTTGGCCCTATCTAGGCCCTGGCACAGGTATGCCTTATCTTTTGCAAAACATGTCCTGTGAAAAAGATTCTCATGGATGAACACATATGAAAATTCATCTGTTATGGTGGTGGGAAGAAAAATGCACAGAAATTGCCCTCTAATTTAGCTGTACTTTGGACCTTTGTGAACCTGGATTTTCCTTAAATTGAGAGTTCCCCAAGGAGAGACCTTTGGACTGTGTGTAAAGTGATTCTCCTGACAAGGTAGAAGGTCTTCTCCCTGTGAGCTAGCTGTCCCTTGTCTTCTGTTCTGAAGAGAAAGAGCTCTCGTTCTAGTGTTTTCTACAGTCTGTTCCTGGCATGCTCCTCAGAATTGTGGGCTTTCAGTTGTCTGCAGTGGGCCAGGCTGTCCCCAGGCCTGTGGCAGGAAAGGTGAGGGCTCGGAGTCACCCGGGACAGGTTCCTGCTTGTTTGTGGAGGTTTAACCAAGCCCTGGCAGTATGCAACAAGATCTGTGTTGCTGTCTCGTTTGTCTGCGGAAAGGGGAAGGTGGACGGCATTTATTTTCATGATGACTCATGGTTTACAACAATCTTTGTCCCTGTGGATGATTTCTGAGTTGCGATGAATTCAACAAACTCATGGAAAACTTCCTGGGGAAGAGACCCTGTCTCGGGGAAGGCTAGTTGGAGTAGCTGTTTCTGGACTTCCTTCTCTGGGGATTGTGGCCACTAAGGAAGGGCAGTGCTGGGACTGAGTTCACCTCCCATTGTTACCAGCCATGACTTCTGTCTTTTTTTTTAAAGGCCTGTTGGTGATATTTTCTTGCATGACTGCCAAGGGCTGTGTTGGATAGGTATGAGTTTGATATCATTCACCAAGGTTGACCTTGATATTCATTCAAACCAGAATTGGTTTATATATAGGATTATGAGACTAAAAACGAGGAATTCTGGTTACTTAAACTACATTGGAAATTGCTTGTGATTGCAGTAGCTCTCCAGAATTCTGTTGTTGGCTCTTCTCTTTCACATTGTACCCTCTCAACCGTTCCATCTCCTCCTGCAGACGTGCTTCCACCTATGTGCAAAGGTTTTCCAAACTTCTGCTTCAGGATTTCTCTAGTGCGTCTAGATTCACATATCCCACCACCCTTGCTGGCCCTTTGTGGGGTTCAGAGACACCTTGAGTTTAGCAGATCCATGCTTATCTCATTATTTTCTTCCCCCACAGCCTGTATTTCTGAGGTACTTCTGCTGGGTTCTATAGTATCACACATACATTTAAGATCAAAACTCAGCCACTGGGCTGAGTGCAGTGGCACACGCCTTTAATCCCAGCACTCCAGAGGCAGAGGTAGGAGGATCACTGTAAGTTTGAAGCTGCCTGGGATTACAGTGTGAGTTCTAGGTCAGCCTGGGATAGAGTGAGAACCTACCTTGAAAAAAACCCTAACCCAAAACAAACCAAACCAAAACAAAACCCTCAGGCATCAGTCTAGAGACCTTTCTCTCTCCCTCTCACTTACTAAAACGCCATCAGTGGTGGGTCTATGAAGATGGCTCAGTGAGTCAACCACTTGGCACACAAACATTACGACCTGAGTTTCGATCCCCAGAACCCAGGTGAAGCTGGATGCTGTAGTCTGAATGTGCCATCTTGGTGCTCCTGCCACAGATGGAAGGCAGAGACATGAGAATTCCAGAAGCTCACAGGCCTGCTCATTTGGGGTATGCAGGGGTAGACAATAAAAGGCTCTGTCTCACGTGGAAAGTGAAGACTCAACCCAGGCTTGTTATTTGACCTCCACACATGTCTATGGTACGCATGTGCCTACATTCACACACATGCACACAGAAAAAGGAAACAAAGGCTGTAGAGATTGCTTAACGGTTAAGGCGCTTGCCTACAAAGCCGAAGAGCCTAGGGTCAATTCCCCAGGACCCACATAGGCAGATGACCAGGTGACACATGCATCTGGAGTTCGTTTGCAGTGGCTGGAGGCCCTGGCATGCCTCCCCCACCCCATCTCTCTCTTTCAAATAAATAAATAATGAGACAAAACAAAATCTTCTGTGGCTTCCTATCTCTTTCTAAACAACATTAGAAACCTTGCTTGTGACACAAAGGGACCATTGAGTCCCTGTGTACGACCCGTGTACTTGCTTCAGCCACGCATGCCTTCTGGCAGCTTTCTGGATTAGCTACGTGTTTTCATACACCCAGCCTTTGTACACAGCTTTTTATTCTGGGATCTCACTTGGCTTCCTTCTTCCCCACAGCAGTCTTTTGCTTTGTCAAGTTGCCCTGGTATCACCTCCAGAAAGCTTTCTCTGACATCAGCCCCATAGTGGGACCTAGTAGTTAGCGATTTCTGCCAGGAGCTTAGTGCTTACACTATATTGCATATGGTGCCTTTTTCCTAATCTGCTCAAGGATCTGGCAGGTTGGTCTCATGTTTTAGGTAATGACAAGGCAACCTGGGAGCTTGATAAAGTGTAAATGTTCACGCCCTTTCTCTGGCCCACTGAAGCCAAATCTCTGCGAGTTTCATGGTTTCCCCGGGTGACTGGCACACAGTGAAGGTTTCAGGTGCCTGTGCTGTCGAGCTTGAAGAGAATGCACAGGACACCTGGGCCTGAGGTACAGATGCCACTTAGAGATGGTAAAGGTACTGGAACACCAGCGGGAGGGTTGGTTAATAAGGCTCATGCAAATACAAGCACATACGCTGCTGAGCTTTAGGGAAATCCTCTTGGGGGTGTTGCCCATACACTAGCTATGGTCTTCGGCAAACAATTTAGTTTTCCTAAAGGATGCTGGAGGTCGAGGAGGGAAAAGTAGGGACAGATTGTCAGATGTATGTAGTTTTTATTTTTACCACCCCAATATTCTCCTGGGCTAGCATGTATCTTATTCCCTAACTTATAACTGTAGAGATATGACTAGAATTTAGGGTAATTACCCCTCAATACTTGCTATTTGCCTTTCTTTAATAGTGTATGTATATTTTATGTTTTTATTGACAACTTCTATACTTACAGACAACAAACCATGGTATTTCTCTCCCCTTCCCCCACTTTCCCCTTCATAACTCTGCTCTCTGTCATACCCCCTCCCTCTGTCCATTAGTCTCTCTTTTAATTTGTTGTCATCATCTTTTTCTCCTATTATGAGTGTCTTGTGTAGGTATTGCTGTGCACTGTGAGGTCTTGGGTATCGAGGCCAAATTCTGTCTGGACAGTTGTATGTAAGGAATGGTACCCTTTTTTGGCTCTTATATTCTTTCTGTCATCTCTTCCACAGTGGACTCTGAGCCTTGGAGGGAGTGAGATATTTCAGTGCTGGACACTCCTCCATCCCTTCTTCTCAACACTATGTTGCCTTTTGGGTCATCCCTGTGGTCATCACCATCTGAAAAGAGATGCTTCTCTAAGCAGAAGTGAGAGTAGCATTAATATATGAGAATGAACATTAAGTGTAGTACTTTCAGGGCAATTTGGTGAGAGTAATATATACATTTATTCAGACAAGAGCAGGCTTTATACCCCTAAGGCTCATGACCTCTCCGCCAGAGGCTTTTGATTAGGTTTTCAGTACCAGGCATGTATTCCCTCCCATAGAGTGGGCCTTCACTCCAATTACAGAGCAGTTGGTTTCCCCAAGAGCAGACATGCCACTATTGCACTTGTTCAGTCATTTGGCTTGTCTGGCCAAACTTGAGGCTTCCAGTGTCCACTGTTTTCACTGCTGATGACTTCAGTCTCCCATCAGCCTGTATTCAGTGCAGCTTTTTCCAGCTTTCAGTTGGCTGGGCTACAGGGAGAAGGTTTTCTGCTCAGCACCAACTTGATTTCTCAGTGACTCTGCCATTCAGGCATGTGAAGTCTTCAGCAATAGGGTCCTACTATCTCTTTCTCATAGGAAACCAAGAGCCTTAGCAATAGCCTATAATGTTTTGGAGGCAACAGGGACCTCCCTGACTAACAACTCACTGGAAGGTATCCCATCCCTGGCACTGAAAATTTTCTCACAACAATCTATGGCTTCTTGATGTGCCATTATTCAAGAAAGTAGAATTTCATCTGTCTTATTCAGAATATCTTGAATTTTGATTGACCCTCCCCCCACCTTTCTTTTATACAATTACTTCCCCTGAACTTGCTTAGGCCTTTCCCCTCCCTGTAATCTGTTCTTCTACTTACATATATAGAATACCATCCCCTTAAGACCTCCCCTCTCCTCCCTCCCTTATAGCCTTTTTTCTAGCATATAGGACTCTGCAACCGATTTTTGGTTTCAGATCAAACACAAGTTTATATATGTGTGGCTAGGATCCACATATGAGAGAGAACATGTGACATTTGGCTTTCTGGGCCCGGGTTACCTCACTTAGTATAATCATTCCCAGATCCATCCATTTCCCTGAAAATTTCATAATTTCATTTTTCTTTACTGCTGAATAGAACTCCATTGTATAGATGTATCACATCTTTATTTTCTGTTCATCTGTGGATGGACATCTAGGCTGGCTCCATTTCCTAGCTATTGTGAATAGAGCAGCAATAAACATGGTTGTGCAAGAATCTCTAAGGAAGTGAGAAGAGTCAGTAGGATATTTGCCTAGAGTGCTATAGTTGGATCATATGGCAAATCTATTTTTAGCTGTCTCAAGAACCTCCACACTGATTTCCACAATGGCTGTGCCTAGATTACATTCCTACCAATAGTGAAGAAGGGTTCCCCTTTGACCACATCCTCACCAACATTTATTGTCATTTGTTTTCTTGATGGTAGCTATTCTGACAGGATAGAAACCGAATCTCAAGGTAGTTTTAATTTGTATTTCCCTGATGGCTAAGGATGTAGAACATGTTATTTAGATGTTGATATACCATCTGTATTTCTTCTGATAAGAACTTGATTTAGTTTCATAGCCCATTTTTTGATTGGGTTGTTTGATTTCTTATTGTTCTGTTTTTTGAGTTCTTTTTATATTCTGGATATTAATCTTCTGTCAGATGTGTAGCTGGCAAAGATTTTCTCCCATTCTGTAGGTTGTCTCTTTGCTCTATTCACAGTGTTCTTTGCTGTACAAAAGCTTTGTAATTTCATGAAATCCCAGTAGTTTGTTAGTGGTATTATTTTCTGAGCAATTGGGGTTGTATTCAGAAAGTCATTACCTATACCTTTTCCTCTAGCAATTTCAGAGTTTCAGGTCTGATATTAAGGTCCCTGATACACTTGGATTTGATTCTTGTACATGGAGAAAGACAAGGATCTATTTTCATCTTTCTACATATAGATATCCAATTTTCCCACCACTTGTTGAAGAGGCTGTCTTTTCTCCAATTAATATTTTCAGCATTTCTGTCAAAAATAAGATGGCTGTAGCTGCCTAGATTAACATCTAGGTTCTCTATTCTGTTCCACTGATCTACATGTATTTCTTTGTGCCAATACCATGCTGTTTTGTTACTATGGCTTTGTAATATAGCTTAAAATTGGGTATGGTGATACCACCAGCCTTACTTTTGTTGCTCAAAATCATTTTGGCTATTCGAGGTTTTTTGTGCTTCCAAATGAATTTTGCTATTGCTGTAAAGAATGCCATTGGATGGGGATTGCATTAAATGTGTAGATTGCTTTTGGTAAAATTGATATTTTCACAGTATTTATTCTTCCAATTCAAGAACATGGGATGTCTTTCCATTTCCTTGTGTCTTCTGCAATTTCTCACTTGAGTGTTTTAAAGTTCTCATTGTAGAGATCCTTTGCTTCCTTGGTTAAGTTCATTTCAAGGCACTTCATTTATTTATTTATTTATTTATTTATTTATTTATTTTTGAGGCAATTGTAAATGGGAGAGATTCCCTGATTTCATCTTCCACATGTTTGTTGTTAGTATATAGGAAAGCTACTGATTTCTGTGTATTTATTTTAAATCCTGCTACGTCGCTAAAAGTGTTTATCAGCTCTAACAGTTTGCTGGTAGAGTTTTTAGGGTCTTTAATGTATAGAATCATATCATCTGAAAATAGTGATAATTTGATCTCTTCCCTTCCAATTTGTATCTCTTTTATGAGTGTCTCTTGCCTTATTGGGATAGCTAACACTTTAAGTACTATATTAAATAAAAGTGGGGACAGTGGGCACCTTTGTTTTGTTCCTGAATTTAGTGGAAAAGTTTCAAGTTTTTCCCCCTTTAGTATTATGTTGGTTGTAGGTTTGTCATAAATAGCTTTTATTATGTTGAGATATGTTCCTTCTATTCTTAGTTTCTGTAATACTTTTACCATGAAAGGATGTTGGCTTTATAGAAAGAGGTTGGTAGAATTCCTTCCTTTTCTATTTTATGCAAAAGTTTGAGAAGTGATGTTGTTAGTTTTTCCATGAAAGACTGATAAAATTCACCAGTTAATCCATCTGGGCATGGGCTTTTTTTTAGTTGGGAG
Organism: Jaculus jaculus; assembly: GCF_020740685.1. Taxonomy (NCBI): domain Eukaryota; kingdom Metazoa; phylum Chordata; class Mammalia; order Rodentia; family Dipodidae; genus Jaculus; species Jaculus jaculus. The sequence continues at coordinate 35,944,204 of NC_059120.1, forward strand.
ACTTTTTATAACTGCTTGGATCTCTGTACTTGTTATAAGTCTATTTAAATGGTTTATCTCATCTTGCTTTAATTTTGGTAGGTCATATGAATCAAAGAAATCATCCATTTCTTTCAGATTTTCAAACTTAGAAGCATGTATAGTCTTAAAGTATGTCTTTATAATTGTCTGAATTTCTTTGGTATTGGTTGTAATGGTGCCTTTTTCATTTTTAATTTTATTAATTTTTGTCCCTTCTCTTTTTCTTATGGTCAAATTTGCTAAGGGTTTATCAATCTTGTTTATTCTTTCAAAGAACCAACTCTTTGTTTCATTGATTCTTTGGATTGTTTTTTGTCTGTTTGCTTGCTTTTTTCTATTTCATTAATTTCTGCCCTAATTTTTATTATTTCTTGTCATCTACTGATTTTTGGTTTGACTTGTTCTTCTTTTTCCAAAGCCTTTAGGTGAAGTATTAAATTTTTTATTGTGAGCTCTCTAATTTCTGAACATAGGCACTTAGAGCTACAAATTTCCCTCTTAGGACTGCCTGCATTGTGTCCTAAAAGTTTTGCTATATTATATTATCATAATCATTTGGTTCTATGAATTTATTGATTTCCTTTTTGATTTCTTTAATGACCATTGGTCATTCAATAGCATACTGTTTGGTCTCCATGAATTTCTGTATGCTCTGTGGCTTTTTTTGTTGCTGACTTGCAGTTTAATCCCATTGTGGTCAGATAGAGTATGAGGGATTATTTCAGTTTTCCTGTATTTGTGGAGATTTGCTTTGTGTCCTAATATATGGTCTATTTTAGAGAATGTTCCATGTGCTGCTGAGAAAAATGTGTATTCTGCAGCATTTGGATGGAATGTTCTGTAGATATCTGTTAGATCCATTTGTTCCATGCCATCATTTAATTCAGGTATTTCTATTTATTTTTTGCCAAGATGACCTGTCAATTGATGAAAATGGGGTAATGAAGTCTCCCACTGCAATTGTGTTTGATGTTATCTGTGACCTTAATTCTAATAGTGTTTGTTTGATGAAACTTGGAACCCCCTTGTTAGGTGCATATATGTTTCGGATTGTAATGTCCTCCTGTTGGAGTGTTCCTTTAATCAGTATGAAATGACTTTCTTTACTTCTCCTCACTAATGTTGGTTTGAAGTCTATCCTGTCAAATATTAGAATAGCAACCCCTGCTTGTTTCCTAGGCCCATTTGCTTGAAATACCATTTTCTATCCTTTTACCCTAAGACACTATCTATCTTTTTTTTTTTTTTTTTTTTTTTTACTTATTTGAGAGTGACAGAGAGAGAGAGAGAGAGAGAGAGAGAGAGAGAGAGAGAGAGAGAGAGATTGAGAATAGGCATGCCAGGGCTTCCAGCCACTGTAAACGAATTTCAGATGCCTGTGCCTCCTTGTGCATCTGGCTAACGTGGGTCCTGGGGAACTGAGCCTCGAACCAGAGTCCTTAGGCTTCACAGGCAAGCACTTAACCGCTAAGCCATCTCTTCAGCCCACTATCTATCTTTTTTTAGAGACAAATTTCCTAAAGGCAACAAATGGTAGGATCCTACCTTTTAATCCAGTCTGGAAGCCTGTGTCTTTTGGTTGGTGCATTGAGGCCATTGATATTAAGTGTTACTATTGAAAGGTATGCATTTATTCTCACCATTCTTATTTTGTAGTGTTTTCTATTTTCCCTGTCCTCATTTGTTTTAACTGTTATTTGAGTGTGGTTTATTTTTTCCTATTTCCTCCTGTGTGTGTTTTGCTTTCTCTTCAGCATGAAGAATTCCTTTAAGTATTTTCTGTAGCGCTGGTTTAGTTGTCATAAATTCCTTTAGCCTGTTTTTGTTGTGGAATGTCCTTATTTCTCCATTAATTTGGATAGACACCTTTGCAGGATAAAGTAATCTTGGTTGATAGTTGTTATCTTTCAGAATTTAGAATACATCATTCTAAGCCCTTCTGGCTTTTAAAGTTTGTGTTGAGTAATCTGCAGTTATTCTGATGGGCTTCCCTTTGTAGGTGACTTGCTTTCTCTCTCCAACTGCTTTCAATATATTTTATTTGGTTTGTGTGTTTAGTAGTTTAATTATAACATGGCAAGGGGAGGTTCTTTCCAGAGTTTGTCTGTTTGGTGTTCTAAAAGCTTCCTGTATTTGCATTGGCATTTCTTTCCCAATTTGGGGAAATTTTTCCTTTATGAATTTGTTGAAAATACCTACTAAGCCTCTGTATTGAAATTCTTCTCCTTCTGTTATACCCTGAATTCTTATGTTTGATTTTTTCATAGTGTCCCAGATATCTTGAAATTCCCATTCATACCTTGCTATTAGCTTGTCTTTCTCTTTGTTGGACTGTATTAGGTCTGCCATCTGGTCTTCTAGTTTAGATATTCTGTTCTCTCCTTCATACATTGTACTGGTGAGACTTTCCACAGAGTTTTTTATTTCACTTAATGTATTCTTCAACACTAGGATTTTAGCCTGGTTTTTCTTCAGTATTTATATTTCCTTGCTCGTGTCTTGTAATGACCACTTTATTTGAGTAAGCTGGTTTCCTGTATTCTCTTTCAGAAGTTTGTTTTCTTCTTTCTTTAATTCCTTTGTTTTCTTTCTTTGATTCCCTTAATTTCTTCTCTGATTTCTTTAAGCATAGACACCATCATTTTCTTGAAATCTTTGTCAGGCATTTCATCTAAAATAGTCTCATTGATGATAATTTCTGATAGATTTATATATTTTGGTGGGACTGTATTGTCTTGATTCTTTGAGTTTCTTGTATTATATTGTAGCAACTTTTGCATCCTGAATTTATTTGACACTTGGGTTTTCTATTTATCTGCAGTGTTTCCAGACATGGTGGTACACCTCTATATGCCCTCAGGATATGAGTTCAAGGTGCCAGGTGTAGCTCTTGTCTGCCAATTATGCCACAGAAGTAATCCTAGGTGTTGAGTTTGCTTACTAAGCAAGTATTCTAGTGGACTGGGTGGAATAATTTATTGGCAAATTCTAAACTTTAACCAAGTAACATACACAATCAATAAAAACCAGCACAAACTATGCAGTTATGGGGATTAAAACAAACAGGTAGTCATATAAAGCCAAAATCCCTAAGGGTGTGTATTGTATATTCTTGTAGCTGGGAGTTAGAGATTTCTGTTCTGAATTGGGTTTCAGGTCAACCTGGATCTGGATCTGACCCTGCCCCTAATAATGACAGAAGCAAAAGACAAAGGCCCTATAAATATGAGAACATCAAAGGCAACAATATGCAACCTCCAAATAACCCCTAGGTTATTTGAAGATGGTAAAGCCAACCAAGAATATATAACCCATAACCTGTCCTGACAAAGAAAGAGAGATTAGCTCTTCCAGTGCAGGCAGGCCTATATACCTGTTTTGTTTTGTTTTGTTTGTCCATCAGCCTTGTTACCTCTTAGGGTCGCTTCCAATCTCACCAATGCTGAGTGCCCACCTTGATACCTCGGTATTGTGCTGTGGAGCTGGAGTTCTGATCAGCTCTGCTGGCTGCGCTGCCACTGGGGGCTGAATGCTGTAGGTTTGCGGTTCTGATGGAGGGGAATGGGAGAGTTCAGACTTCTGGAGTTGCTTGCACTTTCAGTAGCTTTTTAGTTGATCTTAGCTGTCTTTCCTGCATATTTCTTAACTTTGCAAGAAGGCTGATGGAGTTGAAAAATTTGTTGCTTGGTCTCTGCTGCTGCTGTAGTCTGGGGTGCCTGGTGGGACAGTGTCGGGCTGGTGTGCAGAGCTGGATCACGGGCCCCGAGAGCCTCAGTGAGACTCTGGCTGTTTTCCTCCTTTCTGGTGGATCTTGGTCTCTCAGGTTTCTCCGCTGTGTCTAAGAATAACCTATACTCCTTCATTTTTCAGAAGAAGAGTGTATTTTGCTGGGGTTTTGCTTAGATCCTTCCCTAGGCTGGTTTGGTGGTGGCTCCTATGCTGCCACATTACCCGACTAAAAATCTTCAGTAGTATCTTGAAGTTGAGAATCATTTATCTCAATGGCATGCATACTTCTCTCAAAGTGAAATTCCATGCCAGCAGTAATTGTGGAAGAAATAATTCTCTGCAATTCTCTTCAGAGCCCTTTCTTCTCTGGGCTGGCCGTGTTTCTGTGGTAGTGTGCTTCTGTAGTATGCAGGAGCCCCTGGGCTCCCCACAGCACCATGGTGGATGATGGGGTGATGAACAATGGATCAACTTAAAGAACTAACATTTGTTGTAACCAAGAAGTCAGGGAGTGTTACAGAGAAGTATAGTGTATTATAGGATGTCCTTAACTATCCCACTGCTACTGAAAATACTAATCACAATAGGTCCCAGTGACAAAGCACCAGGTTTCAGATAAGGGTACTGAAATTTAGAGGGATAACTTGTCCCAAGTTATATTCTAGGATTATTATCCATTTTATTTATATATTTATTTGAGAGAGAGAGATGGAGAGAGAAAGAAAATGGGCACACCATGGCCTCTAGCTGCTGCAAACAAACTTCAGATGCATGTGCCACCTTGTGCGTCTGGCTTGGATCCTGGGGACTCAAACCTGGGTCCTTAGGTCCTTAACTTCTAAGCTATCCCTCCAGCCCTATTCCTCCACCCACTTTTTTTTTTTTTTTTGCAGAGAATTTACAGTGAAATAGGATAGATGATCTCCACTTACACGTGCATTAATCTTAACAATTAATGTCAAACTGAATCTAACATTTCCTTCAATCATGAAGGGACGCCACAGATCACTGTAGTAATAGCAGTATCTGTATCTATCCGTAGCAGAAATCGCTGATAACTGCACATTACAGTGGTTGTATCTTGAAATAGCTACATGAGTCACCATTGAATTCATATTTTGGTTCTTCAGAAACTTGCCTCTAGCTCAGTACTTAATGCACCAATAAAGAAGCAGAACCATTTTGATAGCACCATTATACCATTTGCAAATAGTTTGAGAACTTTTTGGCATTGATCCAACTGCATCCCAGTGAAATGTGTTCCTTCTGTAATCTTTAAAATTCATTTTATGCATTAAAAAGCTTCATATTGGGATACAATCCATAGGTTTTACCACCAGTTGCTAATGAGATTTATGATACTTAGAAGAAGCAAGAGCCCTGAGGATGATGGGTAAGAAAATTCAGACCTGGCAAATGCCCTCTTCTTTTCATGGCACCTGCCAACCTGAGCATTTTGGTCCAAGGCTGGCAGTAAATTGAGGATACTTTCCGTCAATACCCGAGCTGCAGCCAACCCAAGCTAGTCAGGCTATTAGGCACAATTAGAGATAAGGAGGAACTGTGCTAAGTTTAAGTCAAACTCTAGCTTATCCCTTCAAGTGAATTCAAAATACTTTGGTGGTTTGAGAATAAATCTCTGGGTTCCTTTTCCTATTACCTCTGACAGGAGGAATTTCAAAATCGTTAGCAACATTTGTAATATTTATTGCATGCCAATAATGTATTGGTTTCCATCCAGGCACCTTAAGAGAAGTTCAGTAAATATTTATGGGGCAGCTACAATGCACACTGAAACAGGAAGCAGTGATAATGCGGAGACAAGGCTGCATTTCTGATTCAGGTACACAATCCAACAGGGCAAAGCATGTACTTTGGGAATGTGCTGATGGAAACTAGTGCAGTGGAAACTAGAGGTGGGATATAGTTGTTCTGAAGGTGTGGGATGGGGAAGTGTTGTAGTTACCATCACATTGCTGGCACAAAACACCCAACCAAAAGCAGCTGATAGGAGGAAAGCATTTCTTTGGGCTGATAGTTGAGGGACAGCTCCAGGATGGCAGGGGAAAGCAATGACATGAGCAGAGGCTGGACATCACGTCTGCCATAGCAGGTGGAACACTGCAGCATGAAAGCACAAGAGGAAGCTGGCAGTAACGTCCACAAGCCACCCCAACAACGCACCTTCTCTAGCAAGGCTCCAATTCTAAATTGCCTTCAGCTGGGGACCTGGCATTCAGAACACCTGAGTTTATGGGGGACACATGACTCAAACCACCACTGGCCAAGGAGGAGAAGGAACTGGCTGGGAACCCAAAGGTTCAGCAGGGCATGTGGATGCAGGCGTGGGAGAGAGGGTCTAGCCTAGTTAGGAGCAGACAGAGTGGTTTTGGGAGAATGGGTCACTCTGTAAATGTCATAGTGGGCAGAAGAAATAGGGAAAGACTGGTCAGGAAAGACCAAGAGCCAGGGCATTACCCATGGCGTGGGACTAGTGAGTTCACCTCCAGGTGCCAGTGTCATGAGAGGGAGTTCTGAGCTGGTGTCCTCTAGTGGGAGGGTGTAGGTCAAATGTTTATTCTTTGGTAATGAACCTAATTATTGGATAATGAGTGTGGTTTTATTAGATTTATAAGTGGGCAGGAATGAAGGGAATGGTTAGTAACATAGCATTTTGGGTAGGAGACCCACAGGGATTTAAAACCCATTCCACACTTTCTTTTTTCCAGCTATGTGATGTGGACATTTTTCTAGATCCCTGTGCATTGTTTTTCTCATTTGTAAACTAGGGAAACTAATACCTAAATAATCTCGCCGAGTTGGAAGAAGTGAGTGAAATGATGACTCCAGGCCCTCAGTGTGGTGCCTATGTGGGTGAATTAGTCAAGTGTGGGTCTATTTGACAGCACACTTGCATTTCTCAAACTAAAATCACGACACCTAAAATAATATTGTTGATGGGATTTTATGTATACACAGCCTTATTGTGCTTTTTGAAAAATTTTTAATTATTTATTTGTGCACAGTGCATGGGGGGAGGGGCTCTTGTAGCTGTGAGCAGAGACTAGACGCTTGAGTCCTTTTTGTGTCTGCATATGTGAGTGGCTTGGGAATTGAATCCAGGGCTTGCTTTGCAAGCCAGAGCCTTCCACCACTGAGCCATCTTCCCAGCCTCTTGGGCATTTACTATATTATCATACCTATCTTACAGATAAGGCAAGAAGAACATAGCAAGAGCCCAGTGGTTTACATTTCCAGATCCTTCTTGCCCCTACTGGAACATTAACCAAGGTCCATTAGCATTAAGGAACAATTAGAAAAATAATGAACGGTTTGTTCTTGGATCCTTAAAAGATAAGCCTTTATCAGCACCTGTACCACATAAAGTATTTTATGAGTCTGCCTTCCAGTGGTGAAATGGCACACTTGTGAATATTTAGGTGGCTCATGAGTGCAGACTGATTTCATTTGCTAGAGTTCATAGTGTCCCTAGGGTTTGACAAATCATTTTCATGAGTACATTTTCCAGACTTGGGCATTAGAAATGAGTTTTAGAAGTTGAGAAGACCAGAATCAACTCTGTGTAATTTTGGATGAACCACTTAACCATTAGGAGCCTCAGTGTATTCACCTGTGAAAGAGGAGTCACGATGCTGAGAGGTCCTTGGGTCTGTCCAGAGTAAGAAAGGAGATATGCGGGCTGGAGAGATGGCTTAGCGGTTAAGCGCTTGCCTGTGAAGCCTAAGGACCCCGGTTCGAGGCTCGGTTCCCCAGGTCCCACGTTAGCCAGATGCACAAGGGGGCGCACGCGTCTGGAGTTCGTTTGCAGAGGCTGGAAGCCCTGGCGCGCCCATTCTCTCTCTCTCCCTCAATCTGTCTTTCTCTCTGTGTCTGTCGCTCTCAAATAAATAAAATAAATAAATAAATTTAAAAAAAAAAAAAGAAAGGAGATATGTGGTCCAGGCAGTAGTCATAAAGGGCAAGGTTTTTTTTTCCTTCCTATGTCAGACCTTCATCTCCAAAAGCTTTAGACTACCTTTGACAAAAGGCATGTAACACTAGATATACAGACAATGCTAAAAACTAATTTTATCAGAGGGTTTAAATGTTAGGTAGAAATAAACCTTACGTCTGGGCATGGTGGCACATGCCTAGAATCCCAGCACTTACGAGGCTAACGTAAGACTTGTGAACTCAGGCTACATACATGTCCGGACTCTGGAGCAACAAACAGAAAACAAACAATAACAAGAAAAGGAAGTGAATCCTGACAAGAGCAGGCCTTTCCCTGACAGGCTTGCATGGGCCTGAGACTGAGCCTGTGTTATCTAATCTAAAGTGTGGTCCCACTGCTCATCTCTGTGAGGTTTCAAATGTGTGTGTAAAAATAAATAGCTGGCAAATGTTACAACACAACCAACTACCGAGCTACCAAACAAAGGCTGAGGCACTGTACACACACAACACACACACACACACACACACACACACACACACACACGAGCCTACACTGCAGAGGGAGCTCCTAATCACGGGGAAGGTGGAGCAGAGATACTCCGGCAGAGCCCTGTGATAACAGAGCCACTGTCGATCAATATTTACACAGAGGCACACGGAGGGGCATAGCTGCAGCACATACTTTCACGCACTTCCGGTGTCCTAACTGGACTCAGATGAAAACACCTAACTACAAATGTCTGCTAGAGGACAGCCGTCCTCCCTGAACCCAGAGGTCTGATCTGAGTTGCACATACTCAGAGGTCAATGGGCGCCAGCTTCTCAGCCAGGACTGGTGGGTGTCAAGACAACACTTCACTTGCCTGCAGGAAACTTGCCACTCCCAATTGTCTTTAATGTTGAAAATGAATTCCAGATCTCTCTCCAACAATGGATGGACATGGCCTTATATTGCACAGCATTATGCTACCAGCCATGTTCCCATTGTCATAAGTCTGTTGTTAGGCTGCATCCCAGTCACTTTCATCTCTAGATGATTAAAACTAATAGAAAGCCAATCTAGCCTTTCCTATCTACTCTCAAACCCACTAAATGCAAATTGCTATTCCTGTTTCATTCATCTCCAAAGATTTGGTGTACATAAAATAAGACTATGCAGCCAAAGTGAGTACAAACAGTTAGGAGAAACAGGAAGAAATGAAGTGTGGAAATGGTTTCCACAGCAAAGCTGAGTGGTTTCAGGTGCCCCTTGTACAGAGTTCATGGCTACCCAGAAAGGGCAGTGCAAAAGCTCACCTTTACAAGCCCCATTACAGGAAAGGATTTATTAAATAATTGAACAATGCGAAATAATAGATGAGGGGTATGTTTAACCTACTTATGAGAACGATCAGGCTTCACAAACTTAACAGCAGTCATTTGCAGACTGGAAATTCATGAGCCATTCCTCTGTGTGCTCTATAGCATGCTGTGGAACACCTTGACTCAGCTACACTCAACTGAGAACATCAAGAACATGTCACTGCAATGAAACGTCCCAACATTTTGAGACAATGAACCTGGGCTGGGGGTGTGGCTCAGTGGTAGAGCTCTTTCCTAGAATACAGGAGGTCCTGGGTTCAAACTGTGGTTCCAGGACACAACCAAAAGTGAATTTAAAGCCAGGTGAGTTGGTGTACACCTTTTATCCCGACACTCTGGAGGCTGAAGTAGGAAGATTGAAGCCAGCCTGAGCTATAGAATTAGTTCCAAGTCAGCCTGGGTTAGGTTTAAAAATGTATATAGAGAGAAAGAAGGAGAATTTAGACAGAGAGGATGAGGTTGACTTTGGGGGGCCAGGAGCATGTCTGTTCTCTTATGTCTGTCAGACAACAAAAACCTGCACCAAAACGCAGTGTCTGCTGCCAGCTGAGGCCACCTCATGTGCCAGTCTTGTTAAGGACTGTATTAGTCACCTCTCTTCCTATAGCAGCATGGGGTGTCCTGTGAAAATGGTTTGCTATTCTCTTAACAGAGAAAATCCTGAAAAATCACACAAACCAAGGGCTTTAAGTCTTTATGCACATCTTAAGAACAGCCAGGAAACTGCCTAGGCCACCAAAGGTATCTCTATCTAGAAAGCCACCAAGTATTTGAAAGATGTCACTTTATAGAAGCAGTGTGCCAGACCAAACAGTGGGGCTGGATACAGGATCAGTGGACCAAAAAGAACACTGGATTTTTTAAAAACGCAGAATGATGCTGAAGTTGAGTTTTGATGTGGATTCACTGGTTGTTACACAGCCAGATGAACAAAGCCCCACGATGCGCCACGGTTCTTACAGCATCATGGTTGGCTTTGGCCATGCATGAGCTGTCACTGAATGCTGCTGAAAGGGTGTTGTATACTAGAAAAAGATATCCTAGAAAAAAACCTAAAGAAACGAAAGCTTGTGGCATAGTAATAAATTCAACATGTAATAAATTTTAAAGAGTTCAATTTCCCATTTTTTTTCTAAATAGATCCTAGTTGGATGTGGTGGCTCATGTCTTTAATCCCAGCACTTGAGAGGTTGAGGTAGGAGGACTGCTGTGAGTTTGAGGCCATCTGGGCTACAGAATGGGTTCCAGGGCAGCGTGGTCTAGAGTGAGAGCCTGCTTTGAAGAAACAATCAATTAAAATCAAAATAGAACCATTTTCCTATGAGTGGCATCTCACCAACAATAAGAGAAGCAAATGCTAACTTTAATTTTTAATTTTTATTTTATTTATTTGAGAGAGAGAAAGAAGGAGAGAAAGAGGGGGAGGGAGAGAATTGGTGAGCCAGGGCCTTCAGCCACTGTAAATAAACTCTAGACACATGTGCCACCTTGTGCATCTGGCTTATGTGGGTACTGGGGAATCCAACCTGGGTCCTTTGGGTTTTCAGACTAACACCTTAACCATTAAGCAATCTTTCCAGCCCAAATGCCAACTTTAACAGAGCCTCCTTTCCCATTTTCTCCTCTGACTATGTAGTCTCAGGGTGGCCTCAAACTCATGTCCATCCACCTACCTCTGCCTCCCGAGTCCTGGGGTTAAAAGCATGTGCCACCATGCCCAACTGAGATGAAGCTTTTTAAATTTAGGATGTTTTGTCACAAAAGTGTGAGTAACAAAAAGTACACACACGAATATTTAGATTCAGAGAACAGCAACAAACTGAACATTTTAAAGGACAGATACCAGAAATGCAGAAAAATATGAATTGCCTTTGCAAAAAAAAAAAAAAAAAGTGGGGCTGGAGGAATGGCTTAGTGGTTAAGGCATTTGCCTGCAAAGCCAAAGGACCCAGGTTTGATTCCCTAGGACCCAGTTTAGCCAGATGCACAAGGGGGTGCATGCATCTGGAGTTCATTTTCAGTGGCTAGAGCCTGGAAAGCCCATGTGCCCATTCTCTCTCTCTCCCTCTTTCATTGTCAAATAAAATAATTAAAATAAAATATTTTTTAAAAATTGTTAAAAAAAAAAAAAGAAAGAAAAGGTGGCCACAAGCGTACATTTGCCAGGGTCTGCTGGGACCTTAGGAGGGTCCTTAGTGAGAGGTCCTGAGGCCAAGCCTGACTGTGAAGGGTGGTGGGGTGGCATCTCCATTCCCTGAAAAGAAAATGTGGAGATAGGAATGTGCGTCATGCCTTCAAGGGAAGCAGGGGATGATGTCTGAGCAATCTGTGAAGAAAGAAATCTACCATGTCTGGTCAATGGAAGGTCAATGGCTTCATTAGCAGGTCCGGGCAGAGGCGGCCTCGTTGTACACACTGTAACAGGGTGTGCTGTGTTACACTGGGCTGTCCGCCACAGGTGCCATCTGGAACTAACTGTGCCCTCTGTCCACTACAACCATCATTCACAAGCTGAGGCCCCCAGGAGAAACCCATCCATCATTCCCTTGAAATAACATTGCTGAAAGAGATTGTCACAATTTAAACGTAGCTTTAGGTCTAAACTCAGACTACTGTGTCATAAAAAGTGTTCATGTTGTATAAAAGTCGTTTAATGTAAGGGATACTGTAGGACTATAGGGAGAAAGTCTTATTATTAAAAGTAAAAGTGGGGCTGGAGAGATTGCCTAGTGGTTAAGGCACTTACTTGCAAAGCCTAAGGACCCAAGTTCAAGTCCCCAGTACCACATGTCTAGAGTTTGTTTGCAGTGCCTGGAGGCCCTGGTGTGCCCATTCTCTCTCTATGTGCTTCTCTCTCTCTGAAACAAATAAAATACATTTTTTAAATAAAATTGGGCCAGGCATGGTGACACATGGCTTTAATTCCAGCACTCGGGAGGCAGAGACAGGAGGATTTCTGTGAGTTCGAGGCCACCCTGATACTACATAGCGAATTCCAAGTCAGCCTGGACTAGAGTGAGACTCTACCTTGAAAAAGAAAAAAAAAATGTAAAATTGGGGCTGGAGAAATGGCTCAGCAGGGGAAGGTGCTTGATAACAAAGCCTGCTGGCCTGGGTTCAATTTTCCAGCACCCACATAAAGCCAAATACACAGTGGCACATGCATCTGGAGTTTGTTTGCTGGAGGCCCTTGTGCACCCATTTCCTCTTTCTCATTCATATTCTCCCCGTCTTTCTCCTTTCAAGTCAATAAATAATTTAATATTTTTTAATTTTTATTTGTTTATATATGAGAGAGACAATGAGAACGGCCATGCCAGGGCCTCCAGCCACTGCAAAGGAACTCCAGACGCGTGCACCACCTTGTGCATCTGGCTCATGTGGGTCCAGGGGGATTGAACCTGGGTCCTTTGGCATTGTAGGCTAGTGTCTTAAGCGCTAAGCCATATCTCCAGCCCAAATAATTTTTTTTAAATAAAATTGAAGGCTGGGGAGATGGCTCAGTAGACGAAGGCACTGGCTTGCAAAGCCTGCTGGCCTGGGTTTAAGTCCCCAGTATCTTTGTAAAACCAGATGCACAAAGTGGCACATACATCAAAAGTTCATTTGCAATGGCAAAAGGCCCTGGTGTGGCCTACAGTCTCTCTCTCTCTCTTTTAAGCATGTGCCACCACTCCTGGCTCAAATAAATAAATAAATAAATAAATAAATAAATAAATAAATAAATAAATAAAAATAAATAATTTTTAAAAGTAAAATTCAGGTGAGCATGGTGACATACAGCTGTCGTCCTAACACGTAGGAGGCTGAGGCAGGAGGCAAATCCAGGATACATAGTGAGTTCAACTTAAAAAATCTCATGCTGGGTTCTCATCTTGCTCAAAGGGCTCCTGACCTAGAGATCCCTTTGTAACCTATCCAACAGTTTGAGTTGCAGATAGAAATTTGGGGGAAAAAAAAAAACAAACAGAAAAAAAGACACAATACCTAAAACTATTTTGAAATACAATTTTCCCCAAAGTTGTCATCAGTTTTTCTTTCTTTCTTCCTGCAGCATATGAAAGTCATCCTGCATTTTGGCTTGCTGTTTGTTGAGGGAAAGGGCCAAGTCCTATCTTTGCATTCCTGGGGCACAAAATTGGTACCTAGTAAGTATGGATTCTGAATTCCTCTCTTGAGTTTGACTCAATGATCATGGTAATTGTACTCTCCTTACCAGTAGAAAGGAGACATCTGTTAGAACATTCTGTAATGATAGAAATGTGCCTAGGGGACCGAGGAGCTTTGGATCTTACTGAATTACAATTAACATTATGTAAACTTAAACTGCCACAGATATTGGACAATATAGGTGAGGTGACAGTGGGCAGCTCAGTTGCAGCATATAAAGCACAGGGAAGTCGGTCTTTCCTCTTCAGTGTTCTGTCACACCTGGGTATGTCCAGTGCACCCAGGACTATGTCACCATCCTGAGAGAAGCACCAAGAGGACAACACAGGCCCCAAGAAAGGCAGAAAGCAGCCATGCACAGAACCAGCAGTTGACTCGGTCAGTCCTGGAGCTGCCTGGCCCTAGGGCTTTTTCCCTTGGTCTTAGCAGGGCTTCCAAGTGTTTACAGTGTAGGTCATTGTGATTGGAATGTTCTGTAAGTTACAGCCCAAAGCTTTGAAAGTCACAGCACTGTGTGGTAAATGAGGCATAAGTAAGAGCAGAAGCCACCTGTCCCCACGGCATTGTCAGACATTTCATCAAGACCACACATGATAATGCAGGAGGAATGTGGAAAATGAAAGTGGCCCTGGATTCCCTGTGAGCCTAAAGCCTGGGCTTATGAGAGCTGTCGCTGAGTGGAAACGGCAATTCTGTGGTGCGCTTCTGAGGTTTTGTTCTATGAGAGACTCTGCTTGCTGCCTTCATTGCAGGCTGTGAGGACCAATCTTGGGATGCAGACGGCTGACCCCACAGGCTCTTGATGTCACCTAGGCTGCCATGGGAATCAGTATGTAGCCCATGATGTCTTCAAACTTGTGACCCCCTTTGCTTCCAAGTGTTGGAATTTCAAGTGCGTGCCACCATGCTGGGTTGGCTGTGTGAGGCTTTACTAATATTTGGGATAGGAAAGATCTTGGCACAGGAGAGAGCAGGGGTGCCATTTGCATTTTTGCACCATAGGGTCAAAGCGCTGTAAGATTTCTGTCCAGAGGAGAGAACCTTTGAAAGTCAAGCCAAGCTCAAAAGCTATAGAGTGCGGTTGGCTGAGAGATGGGGAGATGGACAGGGCACTGCCTAAGCCCTGACGTACGGCCAGGCCCGAGGCCCAAGTTGGCTCTTTGACATCTACTGAACGTGAGCACATTTTGTCCCTGATAGGCCAGGCCAGTTTTGTTGACCTTCTGCCAATTGTGGTGGAGAGAATCCTGACTAATGCAGCGGAGACTCAAACAAGGCGAGAGGAGGATCTGAAGCTGCCACCATGGCCAGGATGGCTCAAGCGGTGCAAACTGGGCTGAGGCACTGTCCGGGGGCCTGGTGCGGGAGCAAACTGACCGGAGTGTGACTAGCAGCCCGTCCAGTCAGTAGCTTGATAAGCCTGAGGCCTCTCAGCGTCCCAGCTGCAGTTTTCCTGTCCAGAAGTGGAAAAGAAGACTTACCGGGAAAGTCAGCTCGCGTACGTGGGTTCCCGGCGCAACTGTCAGACAGCCGCCTACCAGCTGCGAGTTCCCGGCACAGTGAACGGCAGGTACCAGAGGAACTGTGATCAAATGTCCCAGTGAAGAAGCTTCTTTCTGCAGTTGTTAGTGACTACTGGGGAGTCTCAAACTTGTTAAAGAGCCATAAGTGATAAGTGCTAATCACACACACACACACACACACACACACACTCACACTCACTCACTCCGTCCAAGATTCAGTGAACATTAGCAGAAAGACTGTAGGATCCCCAGTGCTGTGGAACACTCTTTCAGACATGACATGGCACTTGCATTCATAGTTTCACAGCAATTGTTGTCACCTGCACAAGACCTTCATAGTATTGGGCCCAAAAGCATTCTGTCATGGATAGTGGAGGATAGCCCAAGGCACTAATGCCTCTACGGGGAGTTACTGGCAGTTAGTGGTTGCTGGGGGAGGGGAGACATCTTCTGCAGTGCTGTAGCCACTGGTGAGTGTCACATGCTCTGATGAATAATTCCCACCCATGCTCATGCAGGCAATGCTAATGAAACTCAGTGGGTCTCTCTCTCTCTCTCTCTCTCTCTCTCTCTCTCTCTCACACACACACACACACACACACACACACAGGAAAAGAAAGAGACACATCGATATAGAGACGAGACTAGTTAGGAAAAAAAGGTTCAGTGGAGAGGGAGGCAGAGAGGGAAAAGAGATAATGGGAAATGATCATGATAAAAATATATTATATACATGTATAAAAAATTGTCAATAAATTAAAAAACATTAAAATATTCATGTTCAGTACTGACATTTCTTAGATTTTTTTCTCATTATCACTTTTTTCTTTGCTCTCTGTCTTTTGTTTTGTTTTTTGAGGCAGGGTCTCTTCTAGCCCAGGATGACCTGAAATTCACTAGGTAGTCTCAGGGTGGCCTCGAACTCAAGGCGATCCTCCTACCTCTGCCTCCCAAGTGCTGGGATTAAAGGCTTGCACCATCACGCCTGATTGCTCTCTCTTCTTACAATTTATCCTAGCAGATTCCGCTGAAACTAGTGATAGCTGCACATTTTGTACACTTCACTGTCATGCTTTAAACACATCATCTTTAACCCTGACAGAAATGATTCAAAGCAAGTAATACTCTGCTATGTCTTGATGTGTCCCCCCAAAATCCATGCGTAACTTAATCCTCAGGTTCATGTGAGTGGTATTTGGAACTGGGCCCTTGAGAAAGGAATTAGAATTAGATGCCATGATGGCATCAGTGGCTTTGTAAGATGAGGAGAGATGCAAGCCAGTGTGCTCGCTCCAGCTCACCCAGCGGTGCCTCCTACCTTGGTGTAGCGCATCAGCAAGGCCCCCACCCCCAGTCCCTAGAACCAGGAGCTAAATAAACTTCTACTGCTCATAAGTTACTTAGTTCCAGGTATTTTTATAGCAACAGAAATAAACAAAGATGTATCATTTTATGGTTAGCAGACACAAAGAGATTAGTGATCTGTCTACACTATTAAAGGCAGGCCATAATGATATGCCCATGCAATTCATGGGGAAGGAGAAACTCTAAATGGTCTTGTTTACCACTAGAATTTTTCTTTCTGGGGAAAATGATGAGACCTACTGGTGTTGTGAATTTCAAGCCACTGTGACCTGTGTAACTAAAGAACCTGTAAAGTCACTCGGTGGGAAAAAGTGGAAACTGACCCAGCAAATGGTGGGGCAGAGGACATATCAGATTGCTCCTGCTCCTCGGATGAACTTCACACTGCCTGGGCCAAAACTAAGACTTTACATAAAATTTAGATCGAATTGAGAAGGAACACTTTTAGGATTGTAGAGCTAGAAAGCAAGATTCATGTGATTTGGGCTTTTTTCTCATAACAACAGCTGTCGAACAAGCCCAGCAGTCGCCATTATCATCATCATCCATGCTCTGCACCCTCTGTTGTCCCATCAAAATGTTATTTATTTATTTGCAAGGAGAGAGGAAGAGAAAGAGAGAGAGAGAGAATGTTCCAGGGCCTCTTGCCATAACAGAGGTCATTGCACACGAGCTCCAGGCCCATGGCACCACTTTGTGCATTGTGCTTTACATGGCTACTGGGGAGTCAAACCCAGGCCGTCAGGATTTTCAAGTAAGCATCTTAACCATGGAGCCACCTAGCCCTGTTGCCCCATTTTTAAAATATAAATGATCCTATTTTGGTTTTCATTGTCTCTATTGGGACTCAAAAGAAACTCTCTTTGTTCCATTGCAAATACAGTTGCAAAGACACGTCTGAGGGTGTTTGTGATAGCCTGGGCATCGTAGCGGAAAAGCGCTTGTCCTTGCTGCTGACGGGCAGCGAGGCTGTGCTGCTTCAGAGCCATGGTACAACGCAAAGGAGGGGACAGACCCGCGCGTTTGTGGTGGGCACTTTTCTCATTGCTGTTGACCAAACAACTCACCAAAAGCAACTTGTGAGAAGGACTTATTTGGGCTCTGGTTGGAGAGGGTACAGCCCATGGTGTCAGGGGTGGTTTGGTGGAGTTCATAGTGACAGGATCACGTGATTGGGACTCCTTACATCCTGACAGGTTAAGAAGCAGAGAAAGGGGCCCAGCAGCATTCAGCTCGCTTTCTCTCCTCCCGCTTTTTACTCAGCCTCAGCCCCAAGCCCATGGTGGGGCCACTCATCTTCAGAATGTGTCCTCCTTCCTCAGCTAACCTTTCTGGAAACACCCTCACAGACACATCCCGAGGTGTGTCTCCTAGGTGATTCCACACCCAGTCAACAATCAAGATGAACCAACTCAAAGTGCTAACATGAAAAATATCAACATATGGTGTATTTAAAAAATAAGTTGCAGAATGATACATAGAATGTTTTGTAAAAAAGCAAAGAATTTGAAGAAAGAACATCCTTTTATTATTGGTGTTAGAGTAATTGTTTACAAAGGGTCTTCACTTTTAGATTTAAACATTTCTATGTATTTTTAAAAACTATTTTATAATGAACCCATTTTATTCCTATATTCATAAAAATAAAAATTAAGGTTACCACTGAATTGGTCAACCCTTAAGAGGAGAAGTTAAGCTATGAGCTGATGTCACAGTGAAAGTCAGTGTGTGTCCTGTGTGCTTACCTTGTGTCTCGTTGCATAACCGAGGGTGGGGGATACATTGGGAACAGGAACGGGAGGAGGTGACATGGGAGCAGAGACAGTGAGGGAAGACCCTGTGCAAAAGGCAGAACAAATAAGCTGAAGTGTCTTGGGGACTTTGAGGAGTGTAAGTAGGGCTCATTGCTAGCTTAAAAAGCAAACTTGAAAACATACTTTTTGTTTGTTTGTTTGTTTTTTCGAGGTAGGGTTTCACAGTAGCTCAGGCTGACCCGGAATACACTATGTAGACTCAGGCTGGCCTCAAACTCACGACCATCCTCCTACCTCTGCCTCCCGAGTGCTGGGATTAAAGGCGTGTGACATCACGCCCGCCCGACTATAAAACATACATTTTAAAAGGAGGAAGTTCTCAATAACTAGGGCAACAACAAACACAATAAGAAGCTGGGCGAGTGTGGCTTTAACCCTAGCACTTGGGAGACAGAGGTAGGAGGATCACTGTGAGTTCAATACTAGCTTGAGACATAGTGATTTCCAGGGCAGCCTGGGATAGAGCAAGACTTTACTTTGGAAAGAAAAACAAAACAAAACAAAACAAAACAAAGGAATACTTGGTATGAGACCAGAAAAAAAGGGGGAGCCCATAGTCAGGCGTGGTGGCACACGCCTTTAATCCCAGCACTTGGGAGGCAGAGGTAGGAGGATCACCCTGAGTTCGCTGCCACCCTGAGACTCCATAGTGAATTCCAGGTCAACCTGAGCTAGAGAGACCTTACCTGGAAACCACCCTCCACAAAAAAAAAAAAAAAAAAAAAAAAAAAAACAGAACAGGGTGGTGCTCAGTTATGGTGGGTAGGCTGCGGTTTTGGCCACTGCTGGACCCCCTAACCAGGCCCTTTGTGGAGTTTCCTCTGCTGTTCTGCATGGTCCAAGCTGGCGTTATCCCCAGTGCGCCTCAGGCAGGGAGCTTCCCCTCTTTGGACTCCCTGCCCTCCATAACAGTAGGAGCTGGGTGATGTCAAACCTCTCAAGTACAACAAACTGTAGCAAACAATGCAGGTGAACAGGCAGACGGTGCCCTGCTATCTGGAGACCTTCACAAAGCTGAGCCCTCCACAGCCTCTCCAAGCACCTTCCCTAGTGAAGCTCAAGGAAATCAGGTTTTCAGATATGAGGAACAAGGGTGTCCCTACCTTTATGCCGCACAACACCGGCCACATGGGCTATGCTTAGAACAACTCCTGGGAACCGGATGGACCAGTTCAGTGAGAAACCAGGGGGCACCTTCAGAAACAGCCAGTCTCTACCCCCTGCCCCCCCCCTCCCCCAGCTGCTGCTCACACCAGCCACGAGTCAGGTGGGGTCACAGAAGTCTGAACTCGCTGAAGCTGCCTGGGACAGCTCCGTGGATCCTGGCCTTGGCCCCGCTCACTGGGGCTTTAATAATGCAATCATACCCGCTTCTACAGCACAAAGGCTTTTGGAAAGCAGGAGATAAAAGCGACCTTGTTCTGTTCTTGCTGGGAACAGTATGCAACCATAGGTGTTCCCACAGATGGTGGCCTCTTGCTTGGCAGTGGCTGTAGCTGATCCCCGATCCTCACACGCGCACTTGGCCCCTGCTGACTGAGAAGCTATAGATGGCTCAGGGTGAAGCTGTGGTCAGAAGATGCGCTTCGAAAAGCGCACCGACAGGGCAGTGCAGATTGGAGAGCTGGATGTGCGTTCTACAGAGCTCTTTCCTCGCAGGATGAAGCCTCCACCTCATCAAAAAGTCATTGTGGGACCCGAACACAGTCTGAGCACGGGTGACAGCAGAGTCAAGCCCTTCCTTCTCCCTGGTCTGCACTGAGCAGGCTCACCATGCCTGCTAGATAGCCAGGGCTACCCCCCCCCCCCGGGGAGTGCTAGCCTCACTCTTCCTGCCTGAACCCTGGGTGGGCCACACCCTCTCCTTCTCCTTCCACCTGCCTGGTCCCAGTCTGCATGCCTAGGTTTTATAAAGTTGCCTCCTTCAAAGTCATCTCCCTCTACATCACCCATCCAAACTGAGAGCTGGCTGTAGACACAAGCGCAGCCTCTAAGACTCCAACCCCCGAACAAAGCGATAGGGCCAAGGAAGCACCGAGGGAACCATGCACTCATCAGCCTTTGTGCAACAACAAAACACTCCGTTTACCGCCCTGCTTGTCACCTTGAAGAGGGTAGCTCCCACACTGAGGGGCGGAGTAGATTCTTAAACTGTGCTATGGGTGGAGCAAGAGCCCTGTGGTGGTTGTTCAGCAAAGGAAGCTTTAATGAAGCACGCAGTTCTTTTAAAAAGACAAGTGAAATCATATGTAATATATACATGCTACATCACATGCCACATGATGCTTTAAGCTATTAATGTAGTGCAGAATGGTTAGACATGGGTAATTAATAAGTGCATTACTTCGTACACTTACCATTTTGTGGGGAGTACATTTCACATCCACACTTTTTCAAAAGTTTTCAAGACAGTAAATATTGTAGACTGTACAACAGTTTTCTCAAACTGCTTTTTCCTATTTGGCTGTGTAATTTTATATCTTTGGACAACCTCGCCCCATCCTTCACCTTCCACCCCAACCATTCTAGTCTCTGGAAACTGCCATTCCACTTTCTGCTTCTCTGAAGTCAACTTTTATAGGTCCCACATGTCTTCCGGGTTATCACAAATGACAGGATTTTGGTTTCTTATGGCTGAAGAGTATTCCATGGTAGATGTGGGACATTTTCCTTAGTCACTCTTAGTCACTCATCTGTAATGGGATGTTAGGGGTCCAGGAAAGTCCTTGAACCCCAAACCCTATGTTCGTTTTTAATTTTAACCAAAGAATTGAATAAGAAAGAAGACTGAGAAGGATCATTATTAAATTATTATATTCACTGAGGGAAGTACAAGCCAAGGAAAGATGCCCATGTGGCTCGAGATCCCATGTGGAGGTCCTGTTAAAACTGTGGAAAGAGAAGAAAGTTCGAGGAGCTCCTGTCATGTGGGGAGTTACAGTGGATAAAGGAGCCCATGTGGAGAGTAAAGGCTGGGGGGCCCTTCCTGCAGGCTTTGGGACAGACCAGCGTGGGTCCAGCAGAGAGAAAATCTCACCCACAGTTGGAAGTTCCCAAGTGGCCAGAGAGCCTGCCTTCCCCTTGTAAAGGTATTTATGACTTAAAGAGTGGTGGGCTGTTTTCTGGCTCAGGTGAATCTGAGGGACAGCTGGTTGGGTAGGACTAGAGGCTGTCTCAGGAAGACGTTAGCCCTGGCTCCAAGTTCCAGGGGCTGAACTTGACCAACCACAATGTTTAAATCCTATAAAAGGAGGAGTGCTTGGTTGTTTGTGGAAAAACAGGTCTAGGGAACTAGGCAAGAAATAAAAAGTCAGATCATCTTTGGCTTCTAGTAGGGGTAAACTTTTTTGTCTTTTTCACCTTCAGAGGTCCAGTCAACCTCTCTCTCACATATGCAGCGGGACACTTAGCTGATCCTAAATCTTGTCTATAGTGACGAGCACTGCAGTAAACATGGATGTCCACATGTGTCTCTGATGCAGTTATTTCATTTCCTTGGGGATTGCTGGATCGCATAGTGGCTTTATATTTTTATATTTTGAGGAATTTCTATGCTGTTTTCCATAATAGCTGTCTGGACTAATTCACAGTTTCACCGACAGTACGGAAGTGTTTCTTTTTCTCCAGAATCCCCTTCTCCTTTTAATTATTTGCTGTGGAACAAACCATGAGCAGCACAAACTCCTTCTTGAACTTCTCTGTTTCCTGTAAGGCTATGTGACTGGATTCGGGGGTCATGTAAAGAATTGCTGATTTCTGTATTCATGCCAGCCTGGTGTGAAAAAGACAGCAGCCTTGGAAACCTGGTTGACAGGACGAGACAGCTACAAGGTCGACATGTGACATCCAGGAGACCTACAGGCCTTCTATTGGACCCATGACAGCTGAGGGAGCGTGGAGCTCTTCCCCAGCAGCCAGATAGAGCTGTAGCATTTCCCACAGCAGCGGCAGGCCTAGCTGACATCTTTTTTTTGCTTGTTTGTTTTTGTAGGGTCTCACTCAAGTCCAGGCTGGCCTGGAATTCACTATGTAGTCTCAGGGTGGCCTTGAATTTACAGGGATCCTCTTACCTCTGCCTCCCCAGTGCTTGGATTAAAGTTGTGTGCCACCACGCCTGGCTGCTCTGGAAGACCACCTGGGTGGCCACCTTCCTCAGGTCATGCGAACATGGAGTTCATTTTCTCACCACACACTGCTTTCATACGTGTTCAGTTCATCACTGTGGCCCAGGACAAGCATGCTCTTTTATGGAAAGAAATGTTTGCCAAAGAGTTATCAGATTTTTATATCATACTGACAGTATCTCCTTCCTGTTCCAAACTGCTGAAGCTTCGGGAGTGTATAGTATCAAGCCTTAAGTCTTCATCCTATTACTCAGCATTTTCACTCCTGGTCTTGCCTTCTATTTCTTCACCAAATTCCAGTTTGGCTTATTTAAAAACTTGGTATGTGTCAGATATTTTTTGACCTACTTTTTTTATAAAGTCCTTTTTCTACCTTCCATTTCTCATGCCACAATCTTGGCTGATCTGGGCTCCTGGAATCCTATTCCAGTCTTCTCTGCCCAAGTGAATCTGTTCCAGTTTAGTTCATAGCTTGTAAAGAATAGCATTCAGTCATCAGGAAAAGGGCAAGGGGGAGTGGCTGTACGGCTACATGGGGATTAGACTGGAGCTGGCAAGACATCAAGCTCCCAGGCTGACCCAGGGACAGGCTGACTCACTGTTCTTGCTTTGGATAAGTGGTCTCTCCTTGTCTTATACGTGACCCCTCACTGAGTGCTCACTCCTCTCCTGACCAGCTTATTCTTTTTCTAAACTATTGACAACTTCCATAAATATAGATAATATACCATGATCATAATCTCCCACCACATTCCCTTTTCCCTTTTCCCAACCTCCTCTCCACTGAATCCCTTCTTCTGCCCAATTGGTCTCCCTTATTTTATTGCTATCATTTTCCCTCTTATTATGCAGATCTCATGTAGGCAGCATCAGCTACTGTGAGGTCATGAATACCAATCATTTGTTTCTGGAAGACAGTATTGTAAGTAGTCTTCCCCTTTGGCTCTACATTCTTTTCACCATCGTTCGCACAATGCCCCCTGAGCTTGGAGAGCATGATAGAGATGTTTCACGTAGTGTGGAACACTGCACCGTCACTTCTCAGCACTACGGTGAGTTGTGAATCTCCCAGCACCCAGCTTATTCTTCCTACCCCACCGTTTCTATTACACTATGACCTTAGCTTCCCTGTGCTTTAGCTTGCCTGGTCTAGACTCTCCAGCCCCATTTTTGCCTCAGGTATCACCCAGACTAAATCTGTTAGCATCCACCTGTGCTGCCAGCTCTGTAACGTGGTTTCCCAAGTCCAGATTCCAGAGAAGAATCTGATCTACATGGTTTTTGTGCTGGACCAAATCACAGATCTCAGGCTGCCCAAGGGTGATCACATCCTGGGTCAGATATCTGCTCCGGTCAGGTAACCTTGGCAAAGGTCCTTAGTGGAGACCTGAGTTGGGGTATTTCCACATGGGCAGTTTGGAGCATGAGATGGCACTCTTCTGTTATAATGGCCTTGAAAAGCTGGCTGAGGTCATATCTCCTCTCTGTTCCCTTTCTCATTTATTTGCTATCCACAATATTGTACTTTTAATTATTCATGTTGCATTTATTCTTATAACTGAGAATTATGGTTTGAATCTCACATGTCCTCAAAAGGCCCTAATACTGAAGGCTTGGTAGTCAGTCTGTTGTGTTATGGGGAGGTAGGCCAACTGGAAAATAAGTCAGGTCATCCAGAGCATGCCTTTGAAAGGGACATTAGAACCTGGGCCTTTTCATCTCTTTCCTTTCTTCCTGTCTACCATGAGGTAAAAGAGGCAGTATTCCACTGTACACTCCCCACAAACAAAGCAACCGTGTGACCATGGACTGAAGCCTCCAGATCAGTGAACCAAAGGAAGATATTTCCTCCTCTTAAGACAATTATCTCAGGTATTTTGAAGCAGCATTGGATACTACCACAATAGATAGTAAATAACTTGAGATCTTGGACTCTTTTTTTTGTGTGGGAAGGGGGGTTCGAGGTAGGGTCTCACTCTAGCCCAGGCTGACCTGGAATTCACTATGTAGTCTCAGGCTGGCCTCGAACTCATGGTGATCCTCCTACCTCTGCCTCCCAAGTGCTGAGATTAAAGGCGTGCACCACTACGCCCAGCTGAGATCTTGGACTCTTAAAAATGAGGCTCATGAATCTTACAACCAAGGTTAATGGCCATCCAACCTGAACTATTAGTGACATATTTTCAAATACTGTCCCTTGATGTTTCTGAAAATCACTGTGATATTTCAAGAAGTCCAACCTTCTAGGGTATTTGTTTCTAGGATACTTCATATATAGAATTGACACACAAAAAAATCCATGTCCCAATTTTAATGGTTGAAATATGGCTGCGGTATTCATAAGGGATAGAGAACTTCCTTAAAGGTGGTAATAGAGGGCAACTGACATGCTGGAGAGATAAAATAATCATGTGAGTACAACCTAAGCTGGTGGAGTCACTATGGAAATAAGCATGAAGGTTTCTCAGAAAACAGAAAACAGATGACCCAGCTATACACCTCTACTGAATATTTACCCAAAGAATTCTAAAGTCAGCATAGTATGGACATGTCTGTGCATTCCTACTTACTTCCCCACTAGTCACAGCAGGTAGGATATGGAACCAGCCTAATTGCTCATCAGGAGACAAATGATAGACTGGAAAGATGGTTCAGTGGTTAAGGCACTTGCCTGAAAAGCCAAAGGACCTGGGTTCGATTCCCCAGGACTCATGTAAACCAAGATGGCACATGTATATGGAGTTCATTTACAGCAGCTGAAGGCCCTTGAGTGCCCATTCTTTCTATCTGCCTCTTTCACTCTCTCTAATAGATAAAATAAAAGAATAAAATTTTTTAAAATTTAATTTTTATTAACATTTTCCATAATTATAACAAAAATCCTATGGTAATACCCTCCCTCCCTCCCACACTTTCCCCTTTGACATTCCATTCTCCATCATATTACCTCCCCATCTCAATCATTGTACTTACATATATACAATACCAACCTATTAAGTACCTTCCTCCCTTCCTTTCTCTTCCCTTTATATTTCCTTTTTAACTTGCTGGCCTCTGCTACTTAGTATTTTCCTTCTCACGTAGAAGCCCAATCACCTGTAGCTAGGATCCACATATGAGAGAGAACATGTGGTGCTTGGCTTTCTGGGCCTGGGTTACCTCACTTAGTATAATCCTTTCCAGATCCACCCATTTTTCTGCAAATTTCATAACTTCATTTTTCTTTACCGCTGAGTAGAACTCCATTGTATAAATGTGCTACATCTTCATTATCCACTCATCAGTTGAGGGACATCTAGGCTGGTTCCATTTCCCAGCTATTATAGATTGAGCAGCAATAAACATGGTTGAGCACGTATTTCTAAAGAAATGAGATGAGTCCTTAGGACAAATACCTAGGAGTGCTATAGCTGGGTCATATGGTAGATCAATCTTTAGCTGTTTTAGGAACCTCCACACTGATTTCCACAATGGCTGGACCAGATTGCATTCCCACCAATCTGACAGGAGTGAGATGGAATCTCAATGTAATTTTAATCTGCATTTCCCTGATGACTAGTGACATAGAACATTTTTTAGATGCTTATATGCCAAGAATAAAAAATTTTAAAAGACATGAATGGCTAAAGAAATATGTATGAAGTTTATTCATCTGTAAAAAAGAATGAAAGTATGTCATTTAAAGGAAAATGGATGGACTGGGGATATCAAACTAAGTGAAATACACCAGACTTAGGAAGGCAAATATCATGTATTCTTTTATATGCAGAATCTCAATTTTACATGCATATGAAAATAGACTATTAGGAGAGAGAAAAGGAGGGTCTAAAAGCAGTGGAGGGAAAGAACAAAATAGGATAAAAGAACAAAAGGATAACTGGAGGAAGAAAGATAAAATAATCATGTTTTCTTTCATGTAAAATCAAGATTTAACTCTGTGTGAGTGTGAGTGTGTGTGTGCATGCATGTGTGTGTGTGTATCAGGAACTATTAGGTCATAGATATCATGCCACTTATTTGTACATATAAAGCCAGATGCACAAAGTGGCACATGCATCTGGAGTTTGTTTGCAATGGCTAGAAACCCTGGCATACCCATTCTCTCTCTCTCTCTCTCTCTCTCTCTCTCTCTCTCTCTCTCTCTCTGCTTCTCTCTTCTCCATATCTCTCTGCTTGCAAATAAATACATAAATGAAATATTTTTTAAAACTTTAATAATTTTTTAAAAGAACAAGTGACAATAATGTTGGTGAGGGAATGGTGAAAGATGAACATTTCTACATTGTTAATGTGAATGTAAACTGGTATAGACATTGTGAAAATCAGTATGGAGGTTCCTGAGATAGATAAAGATAGATTTACTATAGGATCCAGCTATACCACTCCTAGGCATATACCTTAAGGTCTCTATTCACTACCTTAGAGATATTTTCTAATCTGTGTTTATTGCTGCTATATTCAAAATAGCTAGGAAATGGAACCAGCCTAGATGTTCTTCAACTGATGAATCAATAATGAAGATATGGTACATTTACACAATGGAGTTTTATGCAGTGGTAAAGAAAAATGAAATTATGAGCCAGGTGTGGTGGCACATGCCTTTAATCCCAGCACTCAGGAGGCAGAGGTCAGAGGATCATCATGAGTTCGAGGCTATCCTGGGACTACATAGTGAATTCCAGATCAGCCTGGGCTAGAATGACACCATACCTCTAAACACCAAGAGAAAAAAAAAAAAAAGAAATTATCAGGGAAATGGAAGGATCTTAAAAGGATTGTACTAAGTGTGGTACATTTCAGTGCCAGAGGTGGGAGACCTTCCAGTGAGTTGTTGGCCTGGGAGGCCCCTGATACCTCCAAAACATTACAGGCCATTGCCAAGGCGATTGGTTGCCCACCAGAACTACATAGTAAGACTCTATTGAAGACGCTACATGCTTGGACTACAGGTCACTGAGAAATCAAGCTGGAGCTGAGCTGGAAGCCTCCTCCCAACTGAATGCTGGTAAGAGCTATACAGCATACAGTCTTTTGGGAGAGAGGTCATCAATGGTGTCAAACAGCAGTAAACCCTTCAAGCCTATGGTTGGCCAGCCAGGCCTAATGTGACAACAGGTGCAATAGTGGCATATCTGTTATGGGAGAGCCAACTGCTCTCTGATTGGACTGGAGGCCAGCTTCACAGGAGAGAATACATGCCTGGTACTGAAAACCTAGTCAAAAGCCAATGGCTAGGGATATCATAAGTCCTAGGATTAGTGACTACGGTTATCTAGCTAAATGCATATATTATACCTACCAAACTGCCCTCTTAGCACTTATTTTTATGCTCATATATTAATGCTACTCTCACTTTTGGTTTGACAAGCTTCTCTTTTATTTATTTGAGGCAGAGAAAGAAACACACACACACCCACACACACACACACAAAGACACACACACAGAGTATGTGTGCACCAGGGCCTCCTGCCACTGCAAACAAACTTGACACATGTGCCACTTTGTGCATCTGGCTTTATGTGGGTACTGGAGAATCAAACCTGGGCCATCAGGCTTTGCAAACCAGTGCATTTAGCGGATGAACTATCTGTCCAGCTGAAAAATATTTTTATTTATATTTGTGATGAAAAATAGACAGACAGAGAGAGAGAGAGAGAGAGAGAGAGAGAGAGAGAGAGAATAGCAGGACCCCTTACTGTTGCAAACAAAGCCCAGATGCATGCATCCTTTTGTGCATCTGGCTTTATGGGGTACTGGGGAATAGAACCCAGGCTGGCAGATTTTGCAGGCAAGCATATTTAACCTGAGACATCTCTCCAGCCCCAAGAAACTTCTCTTTACAGATGGTAGTGACCACTGGGGTGATTCAAACCTCACTAAGGTGCTGAGAAGTGACAGTGGAGTGTTCAGCACAAAGTGAGACATCTCTATAACATCTTTCAAGGCCCAGGAACCATTGGGGAAAAGGTGGCAGCAAGAATGCAAGCACCAAAGGAAGGGGAGGACTGCTTACGACGTCTTCTTCCAGACGCAAAGTGGCCTTGAGATCCGTGACCTCACAGTGGTTGACACTACCTACACAAGACATGCATAATAGGAGGAAAAAAAAATGATGACATCAAAGTAGAAGAGAGGCTACCTAGAAAGAACAGAGATTCAGTGGAGAGGGGGTTGGGAGGGAGAAAAAAGAGGGTAGTGAAAGGGGATTATGATCATGGTATATTGTCTATATTTGTGAAAATTGTCAATAAAGAGTTAAAAGATAAAATTAAACTCTCAAGAAAAAACGGTGTACAAGAAATAAATTCATATACATATATGATGTGCCAAAATGAAATCAGGCAATATAAAAACTTAAATAGACCTAATAAAGCAATGAGATGAAGCAGTAATAAATGATACCCCCCAGGCAGATTCACTGCCAAATTCTACCAGACCTTTAACTAAGAGCTAACACTGATGTCCCTCAGACTATTCCATAAATTAGAAGGAAAGAATGGTATCAAACTCATTTTATGAAACCAGTATTATTCTGATATCAAAGCCAGATACGGACACATCAACAAAAGCCCAACTATGGACCAATTTCCTTGATGAACCGAGATTTAGAAATTCTCAATAAAATACTCACAAACTAAATTCAACAACACATTTACTAGACCATACATTACAATCAAATTGGTTTGATTCCAGGAACGTAAAAATAGTTCAACATATGAAACCAATAAAGACAATACAGCACATAAATAAAATATACCTGGGGACAGAAATCACATGGTCTTATCAATATGTACAGAAAAGGGTCTTGGAAGGTTCAAATCCCTATATAATAAAAAGCCATGAAAGAATTAGAAGTCATTGTGTGTGGTGGCACATGCCTTTAATCCCAGCACTCAAGAGGCAGAGGTAGGAGGATTGCCATGAGTCTGAGGCCAGCTTGAGACTACATAGTGAATTTCAGGTCAGCCTGGGCTAAACTGACAGCCTATATATGACATTTATAGCCAACCTTTTAGTATTAAATAAATATGATGCACCTCAATTTTCCAATGATGTGCTTCACATAACTAATAAAAACAATTGTCAAATTCATATGAAAACACAAATGAGCCTAGCTAGCCAATGAATCCTTAGACAGAAAGAACAGTATTAGAGGTATCACAATAACTTATTTCAAACTATACTATGAAGCCATAGTAGCAAAAACAGCATGGTATCATCATGTGCAGCTACACCTACGTTCACGTACAAATACAGACCTTGGAGGAAAGACAGCTTTATTAACTAATAGTTAATTAGTGCAGAAGAATGAACTGGATCCCTAGCATTAAGGGAAATGAATGGAGCAGCTGCTGGCAGACTCACTGCTGAACCTCCCACTTCTCTTGGCTCTAACTAGAAAAGTTCAACTGTCACTGTGTTGTTTTTTTTTTTTCTTTCCCCCTTTCTTCTTTCTTGCTCTTCTTTGGATGCCAACTGAAATACTAAGCATGCTTCCCTTGACACTGAGGGGCTTTCCCACCTTTTCCTCAGTAAATTTCCTTCACCTTATTTAGAAAAAAGACAAGAAATGAAAACAAGTGGATGTGAGGATAAAGAAGCATATATACCTTTATAAACTGCTGGGGGAAATGGAAACTAGTGCAGCTACTATGGAAGGCAGTATGGAGGTTTCTTAAAAAAATATACATATAGTGGGTCTATCTATCTATCTATCTATCTATCTATCTATCTATCTATCTATCTATCTATCTATCTGTCTGGACCCACCATATAAGCCAGCTATACAACTCCCATTAGAGGGTTTTAACTCAGTATGCAGATATACTTGCACACACATGTTTATTGCAGTGCTATTCATAACAGTCAAGTTATGAAGCTAGTTTAAATGCCCATCAACAAATGACTAGATAAAGGAAATGTAGTAGGGCCCGGGGGGAGATGACTCAGCTGTTAAAGGCAATAGCTTACAAATCCTGCTTGCCTCAGTTCAATTCCCTAGCACTCATGTAAAGCCAGATGCAAAAAAGTAGTGCAAGCATCTGGTATTATTTGTAGTAGTAATAGGCCCTGGTATGTGTGATATCATTGGCAGGAAAATAGAAAGAAATATAAATTATGTTAGAAATAAACCAGACCCCCTTCAAAAATCCCCCAAAGCCAGACATAGTGGTGCATGCCTTTAACTTCAGTACTCAGGAGGCAGAAGTCGGAGGATCACCATGAGTTGAAGGCCAGCCTAGGACTACAGAGTGAATTCCAGGCCAGTCTGGGCTAGAGTGAGACTCTGACTTACTCCCCCCCACTTAAAAAAGAAATAAACCAGACTTGGAGAGACAAATATCATATATATTCTCTCACATGTAAAATCTAAGTTTAAGTGTGTGTGTGTGTGTGTGTGTGTGTGTGTGTGTGTGTGTGTATAATATGTGACATGAAAGTAGAAGGTAGACTATTGGGGAGATGAAAAGGCCTAAAAGAAGAGGGTGATGGGGAAAGAAAAGCATTATATTTTGTCTCATGCAGAATCTAGAAATTCTCAGTAAAATACTTACATACCAAATTCAACAACACATTTAATAGATCATACATCACAATAAAATTGGTTTTATTCCAGGAATGTAAAAATAGTTCAACATATGAAACCAATACAGACAATACATCACATAAATAAATAAATGTACCTGGGGACAGAAATCTCATGATCCTCCCAATAGATACAGAAAAGTCATGAAGAAATTAGAAGTAGAAGAAACACACCTTAACATGGTAAAGGCTATATATGACAAATTTATAGCCAACGTTTTAGTATCAGATGAATGTGATGCACATCAAACTTCCAATGAGGACATGAGCCCATACAAAACTGTGTTCTCGAATGCTCATCTCAGCATTATCCACAGTAGCCAAAAACATAGAAATGGCCAAAATCTCCATTAACTGTTATATGGATAACTAAAATGTACCATATCCAACAATGGGATTTTTTTGGATCAGAGAGAATGAAGTATTGACACATCACATCATGTGAAGGAGCCTTGAAACAACGTGGTGGGAGAAGTCAGATACGATAGGTCATGGTTGTAGTCAGCTACATGCTACTGGGATACACTTCCAAACCAGACAGTTTATGGAAGGAAGGGATTTATTCGAAGCTTACAGATCCAGGGAAGTTCCACTGATGGCAGAAGAAGCTGTCCCCTTTTGACAGATCCAAGCAGAGAGATGACACCAAACAGCCAGCACCAAAAGCAAGCAGCAGGAGCCCAGGCAGAACTTGCTCTTGCATCCCTTAGGATGAAATAAAAATCTGCCCCTGTGACATATTTCCTACCCTTCCCCACCACCCCAGTAGGAGTTTGCCTGCTAGAGGAAGAAGCTGCAGTCTCAGTTGGGGGACATATGTTCAAATATCACATTCTGCCCCTGGCTTCCATAGACTCATAATCGCCCTGCATTGTCAATTGTATTCAGTCCAACTTCAAAGATCCCATAGTCTTCACCAACTTAAGATTGTTTCAAAGTCTCATCTGAGATTTAAGACTGTCTTTTTACTCTGAGTCTGGTAAAATTAAACAAGTTACATGCCTTTAAAATATAATGACACAGAGTAAACATTTCCATTGTTATAAGGCATAACAAGATGAGATTGGATCAATACAAAATCAATAACCATTAGGCAAAAATTAAAAATCTGCAGGTCAAGTCCAGTATCTATAACCAGTGACAAGTCTCTGGGTTTTCCAATTCCAGCCCTCCAGCTGGGCTGAGTAGCCATGGAAAACTGACATCCTGAGCCCACAGCATTCCATGATAGCCCTTGCATAATCCTGGTATGTCTAAAACATTTTTGTGTCTCCATGCAAACCATGATACCTCTTCCAATGACTTCACTGGTCTCTCTATCAGGGTCATTATGCCCTACCATATGCCATGTCTCAGCAGCAGCTCCTGAAGCCATGTGTACAACAACATCCACTCCATGCATTTTTAATGCTTCTGAAACCACTACCAGGTGTGCAGGACACAGCCATGTTGTTAATTCAGGGGCAAAATAAATTGTGACCTTGAAGACCAGGTTTCTTTCTTCCTAAAGAGTTTGCATTTCTGGACTGGAGAGATAGCTTAGTGGTTAAGCACTTGTCTGTGAAGCCTAAGGACCCTGGTTCAAGGCTCAATTCCCTAGGAATTAGCCAGATGCACAAGGGGGCGCACACATCTGGAGTTCTTTTGCAGTGGCTGGAGGTCCTGGCGCACCCATTCTCTCTCTCTCTTTGCCTCTTTCTCTCTTGGTCTGTCACTCTCAAATAAAATAAACAAACAAAAAAAGAGAGTTTGTATTTATACCATTCAGTTGTCACCTCAGGCATTCTCTCCATTGTTTCAATTAAAGCAAGTGGGCCATCCTTAATCATGGTAGTGTCTCCTTAACAATAGCAGCTTTAGCGACCAGTCTTGGTGCTAGTAACTTTAAACTTGTACGATTTTTTCCAACTTTAAATCTTAAATTTCTCAGTTCTATATCTTCTTCCAAGCACATTATTACTTTCAACTCAACCTTGACCAAACTCTCTGGGCATGGGCAGCAGAACACAGCTGGTCCTTATGCCAGTAGCCCAGTTCCAACAAAGTTCTCTGCAGTCTTAAAGTCTCCAAATACAATTCTTTCTTAGCATTTTCAAACTATCATCAGAATACACCATAAAACTTGGCTTACCACTTTGGAAGGCATCTTCACTTGCAAAGTGCCAAGTTCTGCCCCATTCCTCTAGCACAAAAGTCCCAAAAGACCCAAATCCACATGATCAGATTTATTGTGCAAGAACACCTCACTCCTCGTACCAATTTATGTTATAGTCAGCTCCATGCTGTTAGGATGAACTTCCAAACTTGTGGGAAAAAGGGATTTATTTGAACCTTACATATCCAGGGAGGTTCCATTGATAGCTGAAAAAGCTGGATCCTTTTCACAGATCAAAGTAGAAAGATACTACCAAACAGCTAGCACCACCAAAAGCAAGCAGCGGGACCCAGGCAGAACTCACTCTCACATACCTTGTGCTGGAATTTAGATCCAACCCCAGTGATATGCTCCCCCCCCAACCCATAGCAGGAGTCTGCCTCTTAGGGGCAGAAGCTGCAAAGTCAATTTTAATAACACCTGAGTCTATTAGGGAACATATGTTTGAACGCTTACAGTCACCTACTGAAGACTGTAAACATATGCCCAGAAGACATTACCAGGAATGGCATGGAGAATGACTATAATAGTTATGGGTTTGTTCTGTGGTGATAGAAATGTCCTAAAATTTGATGCTGATGACTATTGTAACTGAATATAGTAAAAGTCAGCAACTTGTACATTTTTAAAGAGTGAATTTTATCAAAACATAGGAGAGACTAATTGGAAAAAAGAAGGATTCAGTGTATGGGGAGATTCAGGAAGGGAAAAGGGAGGGTAGTGGAAGGAGATTATGACCATAGTGTATTGTATATTATGTATGGAAGTTGTAAATAAAATAATTTTTTAGGTCTGGAGAGACAGCTCAACAGTTAAGGCATTTGCCTGCAAAGCCTAAGGACCCAAGTCTGATTCCCTAGTATCCATGTAATGCCAGATATACAAGATGGTACATGTGTCTGGAGTACATTAGCAGTAACTAGAGGCCCTGGAGCTCCCATTCTCTTTCTTTCTGCTTTCTTCTCTTTCTCTTTCTCAAATAAATACATAAAATATAAAGGATTGTTTGATTATTGGCAGAAGAAGCTGGCCTGCTCTTATAGGACCAGGCAGAGAGAGAGAGAGAGGGAAACCAGAAGCCAAAAGCCACACAGCACAGCACACTTCAGGAACTCCGGCTAGGCATACTTCGCATATCTTTAGATTGGAATCTCAAACCCACCACCACAACTTAAGATCCAGTGACACCGCCTGTAGCCAGGTAGCTGCAGATGCACACTACAAACTAACAAAACACTGAAAATCTAAATCTAAAAATCAAACTACCACAACTATGTAGTCTCAAGATGGTCTCAAACTCACTGGGATCCTACTACCTCTGCCTCCCGAGTGCTCAGATTAAAGGTGTGTGCCACAATGCCCAGCATAAAACTGTTTTTGAGGTTTTTTTCAATTTATTTGAGAAAGAGAGAGAGATGAAAAGTATGGGTGTCTCAGGGCCTCTTGCCATTACAAAGGAACTCCAGATGCATGCACCACTTTGTGCATCTAGCTTTGCATGGGTACAGGGGAATAGAACCCAGGCCATCAGGTTTTATAAGCAAGTGCCCTTTAGCCACTGAACAATCTTTCCAGCCAAAACTGCTTTTTTTTTTTTTTTGAGGTAGGGTCTCACTCTACCCCAGGCTGACCTGGAATTCACTATGTAGTCCCAGACTGGCCTTGTACTCATGATGATCCTTCTACCTCTGCCTCCTGAGTACTGAAATTAAAGGCATGTGCCACCATGCCCATTTGTTTTGTTTTTTCAATGCTGGTTTTTTGTTTTTATCGTCAATACTACTCCTTAATAACTGTTATAATCTATGATGGTTTGAGTATAAAATGTCCTGCATAGCTTAATGTGTTGTAATTAAGCTTCATACTTAATGTCCAACTGGTGGAACTTTTGGGAAATGGATCCTTGCTAAGGAGGGTGTGTCACTGGGGCAGACTTTGGGATTTATAATCCAGCCCACTTTCCAGGGATTGCTAGCTCTCTTTTTATTTATTTATTTATTTAAGAGCAAGACACAGAGAGAAAGACAGAGAGAGGGAGAGAGAGAGAATGGGTGCACCAGGGCTTCCAGCCACTGCAAACGAACTCCAGACGTGTGCACCCCCTTGTGCATCTGGCTAACGTGGGACCTGGGGAACCAAGCCTCGAACCGGGGTCCTTAGGCTTCACAGGCGAGTGCTTAACTGCTAAGCCATCTCTCCAGCCCCTAGATCTCTTTCTTGCTGCTTCCTTTTCTACTGAATTGACAAGATTTGACTCTCTGGCTCAGCCATGCTTTCCCACCATGACAAAACTTCTTGAACCTGTAAGCCAAAATAAACCCTTCCCCTCCAGAAGCTGTTTCTATGCATGCAGCTGGTCTCTGGAATGAGAATGTAACTGTTGCATACTCCAGGAATCTAAGTTTGCTGCCACAGAGCCTCAATCTCGGCCCTTTCTGACTTGGAATGGGGATTAAAATGACCTGAAAATATCAATGGAAAGGGGGTCAGAAGATGGACTTTAAACCAGGATTCTCTGTCTTACTATCTTGTTGACTTTATGTAAGCCACCTTGCTTTTTTTTTTTTAATTTGTTTATTGGAGCAGGGAGAGAGGGAAAGAGAGAATGGGCACACCAGGGCCTCTAGCCACTGCAAACTCCAGAGGCATGCACCACCATGTGCATCTGACTTATGTAAGATCTGGAGAATTGAACCTGGGTCCATAGGCTTCACAGCCAAGTGCCTTAACTGCTAAACCATCTCTCCAGCCCCACCTTGCTTTTGTGAGGATATAAATGACTCTGTTCCTACCCATCACCCAGGGTCGTGTTGGCAAACACCATGTAAAAGTGAATGGTGCCTGGCATGGTGGCACATGCTTTTAATTCCAGCACTCAGGAGGCAGAGGTAGGAGGATGGCAGCGAGATTAAGGCCAGCCTGATACTACATGGTGAATTCCAAGTCGGCCTGGGCTAGAGTGAGACCCTACCTCTAAAAACTAAAAAGAAATTTTAAAAAAGTGAATGTCTACTAAACTAAGCACTACACACATATTAGTGTTAATGCGTGGGGTCTCTCATAGCTTATGCCAGGATGTAGCTATTGCAGGAGGAGATTCTGCCACCATCTCAGGTGATTTAATGTGCAAAACTTTAGTTGTGTCTTCCTGTAGTGGTTGCCTCCAGCTGCCTGGGAATGTGATAGCTTCCAGTGCCCAAGAGGTTGTTATCACTGTTGTGCATGTTTGAATTACCCTCTTCTTGAGGACTTTCACTTGTCCAACCTATAGGTTTGCTTGAGTGCTTTTGCTTACTTAGGAGTTTTAAGAGCCTGTTTATTGAAGAAGGTCATTCTTGGACATTAGTCAAACATTCATATTTGGGGATGGAAGTCTTACCTGGCTTCTGTCTTCTTAAAAATGTCTCAACGCAGTCAAGAGATGACAAAACCATCTACACCTGGCTTTAAATTTGAGCTCTGCATGTGACTGTGAGCAAATTACATCAATATCACAGAACCTGTTTCTTCATGTGTAAAATAGACTTCCACCCTCATGGGGGTTTTGTGAGGATAAAAAGAGGCCTTGTCCTTAGTAAAAAGTTAGCCAATCTAGCTGTTACCAC
Source organism: Jaculus jaculus (assembly GCF_020740685.1). Classification (NCBI taxonomy): domain Eukaryota; kingdom Metazoa; phylum Chordata; class Mammalia; order Rodentia; family Dipodidae; genus Jaculus; species Jaculus jaculus. Next base: position 35,980,616 of record NC_059120.1, read on the forward strand.
TGAGCCTCGTTAATGAACGGTCAGGGTCGGCTCTCCAGCTTGGGGCATCTGAAGGTGGAGGAGCTGGCCGGGACACACTGGGAGCAGAAGGAGCTGACTTCACCTATTCTGCATTGAAGTGCCTTCCCTCAGGACCTGTCGCTTGACCCTCACAACTGTGAGGTGGGCTGTTAATTCATACTTACATGGGATAAAACAGAGGCTCAGAGACCTTAAATGTTTTTTGTGAGATCCCACAGGTTATTAGTTATCTACTTGAATGCAGGTCTGGCTGATTCTCAAGTCAAGTCCCTAGCTTCACTGTCTACGGCCCCAGCTCACCACCCCTGCTTGTCTTGCTTCTCTTTCCTGCCTTCCTGTCTTTCACTGAGCCCATTAAAAAACAGGCCCATCCTTTACCAAGTGACTTCCTCTGTCAAATTCCCCTCCTCTTCCCTCTGCTCCAGCCTCAGGCAGCTCCTGCAGGCTGGCCCCCAGGCTTCAGAGTTGGAGGCCAAAATGGACTGCACTGTAGCACTCTGTGGAGGTGACCCCAGGATTGAGTATGGCTGGACCCCCTGAACAGTCTCCCAACCTCAAGTGTGAACTCAATTGTCCAGCCACTTCCTCTGAGTCCTCTTTTCCACAATACCTGTCCAGACCTCCACTGCATAATCACCACCATCTTTAACTGTCTGTTTGTGCATCTGTCTTCCAGACTCAATCTATGTTTCTTGCTCTCTAAAACTTAATTAGGAATTATATCATCTGTTCCACTTTGCAGTCAATTAAGCCTATAAGCCATTTCTAAATTTACAAATGCATAAAGTAAAATACTGGTTGAGCCACTCTAATGCAAAAATTCAAAAGCAGAAATGTTAAAAATCTTAAACATTTTGAGTACCACCACAATATTACAAGTGGAAAATTTCGCACTTTATATCATGTGAATCAGACACAGTCGAAACACTAAGAAATTATGTAAAATCTCATTCACTTTATATCCTATGACAGCTATCAGTCAAAAGGTGTATATAAAACATATATGATATTTTTGTTTAAACTTAGATACTATCTCCAAGATGACATTTTATATATGCAAATATCTCAAAATTTAAAAAAACTCCAAATTAAAAGCTCTTCTAGTCCCAAGTGTTTGAGACTATGCATAAAATTACAAAAAAATAATTATATTGAAATATTGATACTGATTTTTTGATTTTGCATGTCTTTAGTTTTGGTTATCTTCTGACTAGTCCTATCCCTCCCTCCCCTATCCCTGCTTAAACCTTTCCCTTCCACTATTGCTCCCTCTATTTTCATGCCCCATGCAGTCTGCTGGCTCCCTCCGTAGCCTCTCCTTCCCCATGGCTCTTTCCTAGCTTCCTGGCCTCTATGGACACTCACTCTGACTTCACCAGGAAATTACATTTTCAGGAAAATGGAGAGAACTGGGAAAGAGCATTCTGAGTAAGGCAACCAAGACTCAGAAACCTGAGCACTGCCTGTTCTCTCTCATATGCAGATCCTAGCTTGTAGTTCCTGGGTGAGTGGGTATAAAACAGTGCGATTCTGAAGAGGATCCCCTTGAACACTTTGGAATCTGCTGAGTGATAATGCTGAGTCTATGTGTGTCCTGTGGCCCAGGAATTCCACTCCCAGGTGTACACCAGCAGAAACACGCGTGCACACTTTCCAAAATCAAATCTCATAATCGCATTATTGATTACAAAGGCAAGTAGAACACACCCAAATCCCTCCAATAGTTGAATGAATAGAGTTGCGTAAAGTGACAGAAAGTGTTATTACATAAGAGACGGAATGGACTATCTAAAAACCGCATACAAATATAATGACCAATGAAAGAAGGCAGACTCAAGACCCAGTACATGAATCCTATTTCCAAACACAGGGGAGAGAGATGTTGGGAGACATTGTTTAGAAGTGAGGAGTACTGGCTAAGTGTGCTCCTTATTTATCTGGAGTCTGGCTCTGTGAGTGTGTTGTGCTCATGAAAATTCAGCAAACAGCAGTGTGTGCATACTCTTCCTTTCAAAAGTTATTTCATTTATCTATTCATATGTGAGAGAAAGTAAGGCAGATAGAGAGAGAGAGAGAGAGAGAGAGAGAGTGAGGGAAAATGGGCATGCCAGGGCCTCTAGCCACTGCAAACGAGCTCCAGACACATGCACCACCTTGTGCATCTGGCTTACGTGCATCCCGGAGTCAAACCTGGGTCCTTACACTTAGCAGGCAAGCACTTGAGCACTAAGCCACAGGCGCCAGCCCACATGCTCATCTTCATGTACATTATACTTCAATACAGATATCGTGATATGTTCCTGCTATATAATGAAATTTAATGATTTCATATGCAAATTGCAAAGGGAGTTATTATAAGTGTGGCTAACGATAGTGCTAATTCATCCTTGAATTTTGTAGCACACTTGTTTACGTTGTGCTCCCAAGGGCTGGTAGTGGGACTGTCCTGTCTTAGGTGCAGGCAGTAATGATATATTGGCTCCAAGAAATTTAAAACAGTAACAAAATGGACTGAAGTCAATTGCATTTTTGTTATCGCTGTGTGCTGGTAATCCTTTATAGCATCAGTGAAGAAACATCTTCACCTTTTCCCCATCCCATAAGGGGGGTACCAATCAAAACTCCAAACAAACGGGGCACGCCCACTGCCCTGCCTCAGTGCATGAACAGTAGAAATACCAACTACAGCTTTGTAGTTTGTGATTGTCGGAGACTGGACCTGGTCCTTTTACTGTATAAACCTTATTGAAACCCCACAGCAGTGTGGGCTAGAACTGTCAGTTCCATGGATGAGGGCCTCAGAGGTTAAGGGACTTCCCCAGGTTCTCTTGCTCAGTAAAGACAAGAGTGAAGAGAGATGTCAGTCTAAACCCCCAACTCAAAGCTCATAGCTGGGCATAGTGGCTTTTAATCCCTGCACTTGGGAGGCAGAGGTAGGAGGATCACTGTGAGTTCAAGGCCAGCTCGAGAGTACATGGTGAATTCCAGAGCAGCCTGGGCTAGAGTGAGACCCTACCTCAAAAGGCAAACAAACAAACCAAAGCCCATTTTTCCACTGGGCTTTCATATCCCTTGACATCAGCTGAGCCATGGCGCACCTTCAGCATGCTTTTGCTGAGTGGAAGTGTAAATGGATAAAAACATTAGGGTTATTTTAGTCATTTCAAGGGGGAGATCTGCATAAATCTACCCTCTTATCCAAGCTGATGTAGGCAAGAAAACTCCTTCCAATTTTAAGGTAAGGTCCTTGAAAAGTATAGCTGCCATTTCTCTGCCTACTGCCACATATCCATCACCTGCCGTACAACAACTTTAAGGTGGTTTTTACTCCCCTGTTGTGCGTGAGGAAATTTTTGTCTGAGCACCCAAGTCGCAAACAGCGAGCAGGAAGCTAGCAAGAGTACGGGGCTTGCTGGGTGCCTGAGAACGTGTGCCTTTCCTGTCAGTTATATTGCTTGGTGAGCAATATAGCTTTGATAAGCATCTGTAACATATTCAGGTGTCAGTTTTATAAATAAGGTAGGAATTTTGTAAAGTATGACTTCTTGCTTCAATGGTTGCAGACTTGAATGCCTGCAGGAGCCAGAGGCAAGGATTGTCAGCACTGGTCACCACGGCCTTGGCCCCTGCTGCTATGCCCCTGAAGGCTGTTGGGAGGAAAAGCTTGGGCACCCACACTCACACATTCTGTCTTTGAGTCGTTCGCCATTTCCAGAGTACTCGTGAAGTTCTAGCATGGACCTAAGCTGTGCGAATCCAAAACAAAACATGGTGCTGAGTATAGCATTTCAAGTTCTAGGAATCTCCTTGTAGCAGGCCTGAGGCTGACGAGGCTGCTGACAGCTCACAGAGAATCTCTGCCTTTCAGGAGCTCATCACCAACTGCCTCCAGCTTGTGAAGAGCTCTGTCTCAGTAATCCCTGGAGAAAGCATAAGTTACAATATTACTTGAACTCATCATTAAGGATGCAAGAACCCTCAGGAGCAGAAGTCAAGCCATGTAGCCAGTCAATATAGCCATGAGCCCAGTGTTGCCCATCTTTGTGCCTGATGGGACCAGGGCAGCAGTAGATCCTGAGGTTTGCAGTCTCAGGAAAGCAAGCCCATCTGGACAGACCCCAGGAACAGAATCATATCTCTGCTCGGTTATGTGGCATGTCTCATACTTCCTGGGTCTTCCGTCCCTGTCTTCCTCCTTCTTTCTTGCCCAGCCCTCACCTCTGCCCTCCTCTCTCCTTCCCGGAAGGCAGAGCCCTCTCACCCAGTCTTCTGAATGGACCTGGGTATATCAGCGTGTTTTCTTTGGGCTCCCCTGAATGAACCCTTCAGATTCTTTGTGATGACACACCTTGTTCTGTGCTTGTATTACATGCTGCTCCTAAGGGCCTGCAGCTGCCGGCGCGTGTGTTCTTGCTTATTTGGAGGACACTGGTGTTTATCTGCGTGACTGAAAGAACAAGGAGACTATGTGAGCAGATGTGATCAAGACTACTCTTGTTCCAGAAAGAACCCTGGTGGTCATATGAGTTCTAGTAGGGAGAAAGACATAAGACAGTTAGTCAGAGCTAAGTAGAACAAGAATCAGGCAAAAAGAAAATTTACAATCTGTGACCCCCCCCCCCTTCCTAGATGAATATAATGTAACTGTATGGATTTCAAATTGGATTTGAACTTGCCTTTCCAGACTACAGCAAGTCCTCCTGCCCAGCAGCACCCTGTAGCCTTGTTTGGTGAAGTGGAAAGGGGCCCTCCTCCTGCTTCATAGCAATCTGTGCCTGCCTGCCTGCCTGCCTTCCTTCCTTCCTTCCTTCCTTCCTTCTTCCCTCCCTCCCTCCCGCCCTCCCTTCACTTGCAAAGCCTGATGACTCAGGTTCTGTAATGGGGGAATTGGGGTTCCGGGGTGCTTCTTGGTACCCTAAGCCCTGAGTTCATATCTGCAAACTAAAAAAGAATTGGCAATTCAAGATTCAAGAGAATGATTTTTAAAATACCACATTTTATTTAGATTTTCCAAAGGAGTGGGGAAAGGGGAAGGCTGGGAGGTAAGGGAAGATAAAGTGGGGAAAGGAGAAGTACACCACGCGGAGCCCAAAAGCCCATGTGGGCCACGTGTAGCTCAGGAGTCCATGTGACCAGATACAGATCTTAGAAAAAGATGTGAGAGGGAATGTTAAAAATAAAGTGTGCTTTCAAGAAGGACCAAAAGTGAAACTAGTAATAAAAGAAGAAAAGGTGTCTCTTCCCATCCTGGCAGGCTGCCGAGGTGGGAAAGAACTCTTACAAGTTGGAAAAACGGAAAAACACTGCTGCCAGCTCCAGAGAGAGCTAAAAATGGGCCCCTCTCTCCGTGGGTCCAGGGGAATATAGGATTTGTGTCATTCCACCTGGGCACACCTACTTCAGGAGTCCCAGCCAATTGGTCTGGGTTTAGAGGAGAAAAATACCCATACCTGGGCATGGTATGCACTTGAGAGAGATCTAATTGGGTGGGATGGAGAAACACTAAATCCCAGGATTGACACAGGTGGGCAGGCTGAGATAGGTGTGGCATCCTGAGCCCCTCTCTTTAAGGGTCGCCTTGATCCTGCCTAACTAATCTAACTGCCTATTCTGATCTCCCACAGTTCCATTCCCCAGTATTCACATAAAGCCAGATGCACAAAGTGATGCATGTGTCTGGAGTTGTTTGCAATGGCAAGAGGCCCTGATGCACCCATATTCATTCTCTCCCTCTCTTTTTCTCTGCTTGAAAATAAAGAAATAATTTTTAAATATAAATAAATAAAACAGCAAGAGAGTTTTATGCCTTTTAAGCAGGACTATCCCTCAACAGCATGGAAGTGGTCATAAGAAAATGTTTTATTGGCCTTCCAGCTTCCAAAAGGATTTCTGGGGCTACAGCTCTCCTAGAGTGAGGTTCAAAAGCCCTTACACATGGCTGCAAATCAGCATATAAAAACATCAGTCAGTAGAGAGGAAGAATAGAACCACCCACCACCATCATCATGACCAACAAGTAACAGATAGAGCACACTCAAGAAAACACACACTATGCAAATGACTTAGGAAAATCCCAATCTTTATGCACAAGGCCATTGAGCTTATAACCTTCTTCCAAGCTTATGCCTGTGTATATGCATGTTCAAATGTGTGTGGGAGCACATGTGTGTGCATGTGTGTATAAGCCAGAGGTTGGGTGTCTTTCTCACTCTCCACCTTATTACTTGAGACAGGGTCTTTTCACTGAACCTAGAGCACTTGCTTGCAAAGTCTGATGGCTCAGGTTCTATTCCCAGTACTCACATAAAGCCAGATGCACGAAGTGATGCGTGTGGCTGGGAATACAGCTCAGTGGTAGAGCATTTGCCTAGCATGCATGAAGCCCTAGAAGAAGCAACATCCATCCTGCTGAGCAGAGCAAAAGACTCTGATTCCCCGATGTGGTAACCCTCCACAGCCTAGAGAGCAGGACTCCGGAAGCTGAATGGGGCACCCCGAGGCCTCTGAATGGTGTTACCTACAAAAGAGCTTTGCTGAATAGTTGAAGTTTTTTGTGCAGAAATATGACAGGAGACCTCATGCAGCCTTGCAATTCCATTTAATATCACAACCTAGCCTTTAGACTAGCAGAGGTGTGTCTACTTCCTGGACAAAAACCACCTTTTGTGGAGGGCTAATGATGCCTGTAGTCCTGACCTACGCTGAGATGCTGAAAGGACACTAAGCGTGAGACAGCGAGAGGAAAGGGGCCCTCTCTGGCAGCACCTCCTTCTAGCTTCTCTTTACCCAGATGTCACCTCTGTTGTTGCATTTTAGAGAAATTAGAGATCTGTTTACTTTTTCAATTTAAAACAGAGTATTTCTGGATATGGAGTCATGATGGTTCATCTTCATTGACCATTTGACTGGATTTAGAATCACCATAACAGCACACATCTGGGCTTCCAGAGAGGCTTAAATGAGGGAAGACCTACCCTGAATGTGGGCAGCACCATCATGGGCTGCTGACCTGGAATGAATCAAAAGGGGGAAGGTGAAAGCATGGACACCAGCATTCATTGCCTCTGCTTCCTGATTGTGAATGCAAAGTGAATGCTCACTGCCACTGCCATGTCCTCTCCACCACGACAGACCGTCTCCCCTCAAACTGTGAGCCGAAACAAACCCTTCCTCCCTTAAGTCTCTTTTGTCAGGTATTTCACTACAGCAGTGAGAAAAGTAACTGATATAGGAGTGATCTGTGTTTTAGCTAGTTCACTGTGATATTGAATGTAGATGTTTTGACAGTTAATTACTTGAGAGAATGGAGTGTGGCCTGAGTAAACATGGGAAGAGTCATGTGAGGAAGGTGACATGGAGCAGAAGTCCATGCCTGGATGTTCAACCTGGAGCTACTCAGATTCCTCAATGGGACCTTCTGCTCTACTCCCATCACCTACCAAGTTCTCCTGTCCTTCAAGGAGTCTTCCTCACATAGTGCTTAGGGGAGCCCTTGACCTGGGTTGTGCTTCCTTGAAGGTTGTAGTAACATGCTTGAGTTAGTAGTGTTACACACAAGTTTGTGGTATTTTGGAGCTTGGTGCTTGGTGGTCAGTGACAGTGATTATTGATTGATAATTGATACTTAGAGGTTAAAGGATGGGAAATGATAGATTAATTGAGAGCTTTAGAGATAGAAAGCTCTGTGTGTTTTAGCTGTGTTTGGTGACAACTGACTCATGAGAGAGTTATAGTGGCTTGGATCCTGATACAAATAAGAAGCTAAAAACATTGCGAAATAAAATCCAAGTTATACTTCAGTTTTCATTTTCATTAAATCTCTGTTCCTTGGAACAAACACAGTAGATTCTCAGACCCCAGAGATGTCTGTAATTAAATTCTGTGTGGTAGAGTGAGCAGTTCTTCATGAGGTCTGTGGTCTGCGGGCCAGGGCTTGGCCCTCAGAGTGTGCAAATGAGGACGAGGAGTAAGCTTCTGGGTGTCATTCTCACATGTGAACACAAACCTGCCAGCATTGCCCCAGGGAGTTCTCGGAGCTACCACCTCTCCCTCAACCCGGGAAAGGAAAGGCAAGCTACACACGTGTTGGAAACAGGAATGCGAAGTAGTTTGCAAAAATCTCAGAATCAAGGCTGCTGGCTGTAAACATGAACATTTTGGGTCCTGAGTTACGACATGTTTCTGATTCAGCCTCCAGTAGTGTGGGTTTGTACCTGCCTGTAATTAATTTCATCCCTGGAATCCCTGGGAATTGGAGGGCTTGGAGGCCTCTGCCAGAACACCTAGTTTATGCTGAGCTCCTGCCAGAAAAAATGATGAGTAAACCACTACCACCGGAACACCAAGGGGCCACACTTAATGAGTGTTTGATGAGAGCCATGGTTAGTCCATGACCAAGCAGACCCCAGGGGCTTGCAGGTCTCAGACTGCTGAGCCCTGCCTGACCCAGCCGGTTATACACAGGTGATCAGGGGTCTAGGCCACAGAATGTAGGTAGCTTATTAACATTCATTATTGGAAATACACATGAAAGTTGAGAAGGGGTGGCTCACGCCTGGAATTCCAGAGTTGAGGAAGCTGAGTCAGAAGAATTTCTGCCAGTTCTAGGCCAGCCTGGACTACACAGTGGAACCCTGACTCCACAACGAAGGAGGAGGAGAAATAAGAGAAAGTCAAAAGCCAATTGGATCTTCCCTTTTTACTTAATAACTATCAACTGGAAGTTGACTGACCAGTAGTTTCTCCAAGTCCAGAGATTACACTGCAAAAAAAATCACCTGTGAACTTGCCCTTTTGAAGAGAGCTCATGTGTGGGGATGGAGTTAGGAAGAGGCCAGTGGGCCTTTCTCACTGCCCACTCCCCACTTCAGTGCCCAAACTAGCTTGCCAGACTCTGCCCCAAACACTTCTCAAGGTAACTAGGAAACTTGTCTTGGAAGCATGCATTAATAATTTGATCCTTCATCATAGCTGGACCCATCATAGGTGGCTAGGCTTTTGTTGTTTTACAGGTGAGGAATATGAACCACACCGAGGCTAAATCATTTACCCAAGTTCACAATTTTGTAAATGGTGGGGCCAGAATTCAAGCCCAGGTCGCCCATCGCTGAATTCCATGTCTTTGTCCCCAGTACCTCTTTGTCATCAGAAGAGAAATCAGACCATTCATTCTTTGAATGTTTAATGAGCATTTGGCCATGACATAAGCAATTGTCTATATCAGGGGTTACCAAACTCTATCAAGGACCAGGCAGTAAATATTTTAGTTTTTGCAGCCATATGGTCAGTCACAATGATATACCTCTGCTATTATAGTTAAAGGGGGGGGGGGAAGCCATAGATTTAATAAGAATGATTAAGTTCCAATAAATTCTTACTTTCCAAAACACAAAACAAAACCCAACAGACTGTGTGCTGCATCCACTAGCTGTACCCCTGCTGCAGGCAGTGGGGTCATAATAGTGGATAAACACCACGAACAACCCCCACAAACACCTGCCTTTGCGGAACTTCCATTCTAGAAGGGCAAGAATTTGTATCCCTGATCTATTTATCCTATGAAAATCACAGACTCTTGGAGCTGGAGACCTTAGGGTTGACCTACTCAGAACTCCCCTGGGTGGAGGGCTCCTCCTCATAGCTCTCCTCACTCTGTGAAGGGATCCAGAGTGAGAGAAGCTCACCACCCCTCCCCAGAGAGCACATCTTCATCACATAGATCTTTCCTATCTAGCGTCCTGTCAACAGTGACCTACTTGTCTTAACTCTGTTCTCAGAGCAGAGGCTCTCCAGTGGGTGCAGCAGAGTTAGAACAGTTTCTTGGCCCACTCGAAACACTGGTTCAATAGGAAGTAGGGGTGAAGCCCATGAGTTTCCATTGCAAACGAGTTCCCAGGTGATGTTGACACTTCCGGTCCTTAGATGCACTCTGAGAAGCTGTGGCCAAGGGCCACATTGAAGAGTCTAACATAGAGCACTGTCCTCCCAGGAGGCTGCAGGGCTACTTTGCCTTTCACCGCAGCTCTGTGCAAGTCTGGTGTGTTAGCCTGTGACCTGGCTTACTTCAGCTTAACTTTTCTTCTTTTTTCTTTTTCCTTTAGCTTAGGTCTAAAAGCAGAATGCTGGTGAGACCCTCACAAGTTGTTTACAAACTCACAAAGATAAGCCAAACTGCTTTCCTGTTTTTGTTGCTTGCCCTTGGGAGGTCATACTGCTGGCTTCCAGGTCTTCTAGGGATATCAAGAGTTGGGTAGTCCCTGGACTACCTAAAATGGCTTAAGTTTCTCCTTCTTCCCTGAGGTCCAGGCCTTAGTTAAAGAGCAAGAGATCTCTGGTTCCTGGCACCTAGCCCCTTAGGAGTTAAATGATCATGTCCCTGTATCTGGTCAGGCAGTCAACAGCCCCTGAACTTGAGCAGCAAGCACAAAGCAAACACCACTGAGGACCCCTAGCAAGGGCTCTGCAGTCCAGTGGCAGTCAGGAAATCATGGGAAGGGCATTCATTTCCCTCTCTGTGAAAAGCTGCTCACAACCATTTGCACATGGAGAATTTAGCTGGTGTAAGGAGTTAAATGGTAAACAAGGCTGTGAGGTGGAGCAGTCTCTATCCATCATCAGAAGGTTGTACAGCAGGGATCTGAGCAGCCAGGAGAGGGGGAGGAAGCTCCTGGAGAAGAAGGGGGCATTACTCACACCTGGTGTGGGGAGGGAAAAGAGTATGACTCACACCTGATGTGGGGAGGGAGGGCAGTATGGCTCACACCTGGTGTGGGGAGGGAGAGGAGCATGACTCACACCTGGTATGGGGAGGGGGGCAGTATGACTCACACCTGGTGTGGGGAGGGGGGCAGTATGACTCACACCTGGTGTGGGGAGGGAGAGGAGCATGACTCACACCTGGTGTGGGGAGGGAGAGGAGCATGACTCACACCTGGTGTGGGGAGGGAGGAGAGTATGACTCACACCTGGTGTGGGGAGGGAGAGGAGCATGACTCACACCTGGTGTGGGGAGGGAGGAGAGTATGACTCACACCTGGTGTGGGGAGGGAGGAGAGTATGACTCACTCCTGGTGTGGGGGGGGAGGAGAGTATGACTCACATCTGGTGTGGGGAGGGAAGAGAGTATGACTCATACCTGGTGTGGGGAGGGAGGAGAGTATGACTCACATCTGGTGTGGGGAGGGAGGAGAGTATGACTCACATCTGGTGTGGGGAGGGAGGAGAGTATGACTCACTCCTGGTGTGGGGGGGGAGGAGAGTATGACTCACATCTGGTGTGGGGAGGGAAGAGAGCATGACTCATACCTGGTGTGGGGAGGGAGGAGAGTATGACTCACACCTGGTGTGGGGAGGGAGGGCAGTATGGCTCACACCAGCAGCAGTTTTGTCTTGTTCAGTTCATATAACAGTGATATTCTTTCTAAGCCCCTAGGGTTATGTTCAAAAGAGGCAGTAAGGAGTGTAGTATTCATGGTCATGAGCCAATTAGATGGCGGGTTTTAAATCTGTGCCCTGCCCTTCCCTCACTATGTACCCTGGGTCAAGTTTCTTGAGCCCTCAGAATTTTTTTCCTATGAGGACTAAGGAAGGTAATATACATGACAGTGTTCAACATATTGATGTTAATACTACCTATACTAATTATTTCAAAATATCAATCCAGTTGCTTAACATGTGTGCTAAGCCTTTAATAAATGTATGATTAATTAGATGCTATGGGTGAGATGTGCCAGTTACCACTTACAAAGCGCCTGGAGAGAAGTGAAAGATGTTTGAATGTTCACTAACCCTTTCCTCTCTGGGTTACCTATCATGATCCTAAAAGTTTGGAGTCCAAGAACACATGTGAAATGTAGAGCTCTATGAGAATGCTCATTCAGATAGAACCTCAGGTATCATAGACCTGGTGTAAGTGACAGAGAGTAATTACCTGCCCAAGGTCCCAGAGTGGGTTAACGGCAGCGAGGGGTTAGGCTCATCCTACCAGAGTCTTTTCTGTGCCTGCTTTCAGTGTGTTTTGCACATTGTCTCACCCAAGCTCCTAGCTGTGTTACAGAAACTGCTATGGCTGTTGGTACCAAAGTCACAGTGATCTTCATACTGAAGAGACCAAGGCCAGAGGCAGGAGGGAGCCTGTGCGGGACGGGGAGTAACTGGAGGAAGCAGAGAGGAAGGTCTTCAGGCCTTTCCCCACTCAGCCCATGCACCACACCTCATCTGTGGTGCAGGCTTTGCCTGTTACTACTGCCTGAATCCACATGGAGGACCTGACTTTTCATTTACCATGTCATAGACTCACCCTTCATGGAGGAACTAAGGCTCCGGAAATGGCCAGGAACCACTCAGGAAGCCATGAACCTTTCATTGATTCCCCTATTTGTTTCAAAGTTTTTATTGACAACTTCCATAAATATAGACTATATACCATGGTAGCCCCCATATTTTTGCGTCTTTGGTGGTAAACCTTTTGATTGTATCCTGTCAACTGTCCTCTCCTTCCTTCCTCAGGTAGTTACCTTCTTTGGAAATCCACTTGTACCCAGAGGTGTGTGTGTGTATTTGCACCCTTTCCTCTGGACACATGTGTCAAGCAAGGCTTTCATCCCTGGTAAACCTGGATCATTGACTTGGACACTGGAAGACCTCTGCCAATGGCATAATAGCCAGTGTTTGCTTTCTCTCTACTTCTGTCCCAACTTAGTTTCTTTCTCCAACTGTGTCTCTTCCAATGAAGTGAGGTCCTTAAGAGTGAGGACTATCTTTTCTCTTTGTGACCATCAGCTAGGTCATTAGTAGTATACTGCCTGGCATGCAGCAAGAGTGTGGTATGTGGTGAATAAGCCATGAGCCCTTTTCCCTTTGCAGACATCACTATTGTTCAGGCTGCTCTAGAAAGATGTGGGGTTAGGAGCCACAGCAGCCTGGGAGAGGCAAGGGAGACACACCCCATTCATGACTGAGATCTTTGTGGTGCTGTAATCAATTACCCACAAGTAGCAGCAATCCTCACTTGATATTTAGCTTTGTAAGTGGTTCTCTTCATGCAAGAATACTAGTCTTGGACTAGAGAGAATTGCTCAAACAATTAAAAACATTTGTTAGCAAAGTCCGACAGCCTGGGTTCAGTCCTCAAGCACCCACATAAAGCCAAATGCATAAAGTGGTGCATACATCTGGAGTTGGCAGTGGCAAGAGGGCCTGGCTTGCCCATTCTCACTCTCTGTATCTTCATCACTCTCTTTCCCTTGTCTTTCTTTCTGTCAAATATATATGTATGTATGTATGTATGTATGTATGTATGTATGTATATGTATGTATAAGTATACATATACATATATATGTATATATATACATATATATGTATATATATAAAATATATTTTTTAAAAAACACTAGTTTCACCAGGAGGTGTGATGTGTACTATAATCCCAACACTAGGGATGCTAAGGCAAGAGGATCATGAGTTGTAGGCCAGCCAAGGGATCAGAGCAAAATCCTGTATCAAAAACAAACAAAAAACCAACAAACAAAAATCCAGGTGTGTTGGTGCGTGGCTTTAATTCTAGCACTCAGGAGGCAGAGATAGATGGATTTCTGTGAGTTCAAGGCCAGCCTGGGACAACAGAGTGAGTTCTGGAGCAGCCTAGTATAGAGTGAGACTCTACCTTGGGACAAAAAATGAAAACAAGGAAGAAGGGAAAAAAAGAAAGGAAGGAAGGAAGGAAGGGAGAAAGGAAAGTCTACAATGCTAGAGTCAGATATTGCAGGGCATAGGAAATAATTTGTTTTTATAAATAACTACAGAGAAGACATTTGCCATATGCAACTATCCAACATTCAATGAGGGGCTTTGACATTGACATGGGCACCCTTCCCCGAAATGAGTGGAAAGCTGATGTGGTGGCACATGCCTTAAATCCCAGCACTCAGAAGGATGAGGTAAAAGGATGGCCATGAGTTCCAGGCTAGCCTGGGCTAGAGAGTGAGACCCTGACTTTAAAAAATAAAACAAACAAAATAAATCCTCAAACAAACAAGAAACAAAACATATCACACAGCTCTGCCCTCAGAAAACCTCATCTGCCCTTCAAACAGCGCAAAGGCATTTTGGGGATGCCATGGGGGACACTAGCCTAGCCTAGGGGCAAGCAACAGTGGGGAGAACATTGGAAGAGAGGACCTGACAGCAAGGCCCAAAGCCTGGAAGAGAGCCATGGCGGCAGGTGTGGGAGGGGCCTGCCAGCCAGACAGCTTTGCCAGGGCAGGAAGTGAGAGGCAGGAGGTAGCCGGAGGGCCTCGGAGGCGGACAGGGAGGATTTTGGAAAGCCTGGCCAGGCACTAAAGAGTGAGGCTCACACGTGTTTATTGGTATATAAAATCAATATATGCATACACACAGAAGGTGAAGAAGTGAGCAGAGAGTAGCGGAGAGGGAAAACTTAAAAATGTCTAAAATTGGCTGGGTGTGGTGGTATACACCTTTAATCCCAGCACTCAGGAGGCAGAGGTAGGAGGATCACTGTGAGTTCGAGGCCACCCTGAAACTACATAATGAGTTCCAGGTCAGCCTGAGCTAGAGTGAGACCCTACCTTGGAAAAAAAAAAAAAAAAAGAAAAAAATGTCTAAAATTTTTTCTCTTTGCCAGTCTCCCTATCTCTGATTCTTCTTCTCCACACAGAGATTATAAAAGGCTTCTAAGTCATCTTCCTAGGAAAGAAAACACATACTAGAATATGTAACTATGTACGTGTGTGTTTCCTTATTTACACCAATGGTCACTTAGTGTTGGCCTGTGCTTTGAGATTTTAGAGATTTGTCTTGTATTAGAAGTCTTTTAAAATCAGAAAACATTGATGTATGACTCTTGTTTTACTAGCTGGAGAATTCTTCATTGCATGGCGTGCAATGATATATTTAAATTCCCTGTTGCTCAGTTTTTGTCTATTGCAAACTCACTTCCATGAACATTTTTGTTTTATGTATTTATCCAGCACAGGCCAGGCACATTTCTAGAAGCTCAGAATATAGCAATGACCTTTTATTCTTTTGTGAACATATCAGAAGACAGAAGGATGTTTCCATGAAGGGAAATGTGCATTTGAATGTGGATACATATTTCCAAAATGCTTGATGAAATACCTGCAGAGATTTGCGCTCCCCTCAGGGTATATGCTGGGCTGAGGATGTAGTTCAGTGGTAGAGTATTCCCGCAGCATACGCATGGCCTTGGGTTTCAATCCTGGCACTGAGGAAAAAAGAACTCATATGCAAATCGTTAGTTTTACCATCCTTTCCTACGTGGATATTAATCAAACTTGAACACTCTTGCCAATACCATATGTATGTGTGTGTATGTATATATATATACATACACACACACACACACACATATATATATGTAGAGAGAGAGATTGAGAGAGAGAGAGAACGAGAGAGAGAGAGAGAGGGAGAGAGAGAGAGAGAGAGAGAGGTCCTTACATTGCTACCTTGGCTTAGTTATGGGTAAAATAGGGTGCATTTTCTTGCTTATTGACCTCTCGAATTTCTTTCCTATGAACTGCATGTTTTGGTGCTTTCCTATAGAACTGCTGTCTTCCCTTCATAAATTAAAAAAATTAGTCCTTGGCTGGAGGGATGGCTTAGCGGTTAAGGCGTTTGCCTGCCAAACCAAAGGACCCAGTTTTGATACCCAGGACCGACGTTAGCCAGATGCACAGGGGGGCACATGTGTTTGGAGTTTGTTTACAGTGGCTGGAGGTCCTGGTGCACCCATTCTCTTCCTCTCTCTCTCTCCCTCTCTCCCTCTTTCTCTGTCACACAAATAAATAAATAAAAATTAAAAACAAATTAGTCCTTTGTCATATGTGTTGTGAATATTTTTTTTCCAGTAACCTTTTGTCTTTGGCTTGGTTTATGGTCTTTTTTTTTTTTTTTTTTTTTTTTGCATTGCTTTCTTGTGGAGATAGTGTTCAAGTTGAGTCTTGAAGGATGAGTCATAATATTAATGACTCTCTCCTGACTTGTGCTTCCTGATGTGAAGCCTGCCTCTGAGAACTCATTGATACAACCTCATTTAAATGTTCTGACAGCCCCAGCAGAAAAACTGAACATCATCTCCATTTTAAAAGAAGAAACAAGCAGACAGGCAGCTAAGCAACTAGTTGAGGGACTCATAGCTGGTGGACAGTCCACACCATGAGAAGAAGTTATGAGGTAGCCTGGGGATTGCAGCCAAGCTGTGGAGGTACAAAATATCGGGAGGAATTCTACAAGCCTCAGGATGATGGCATGAAGATTGGCATGCCTCTGTGAAGATACACCAGCCTTGTCTCTCTAACTGGGTGTGGTTTCCTTGAGCTCAGGGTCCGTGTCTAGAACCCATATTACTTAGCCTCCCAAAGAACATGTCCAGGAAGATGGAAGGAAATGGACATACGCACGAACATGCCTGCACAGAGCATGTGTGGTGTGAGGCATTTCACAGGGCTGAGCTAGTGGCTCAATAATTTCTCCTGGGATCACTGATTTTAATCTTTTCTGGGATCTCCAGCCATAAGGTGGCAGGTCTTTACACAGTCTGTGCTCCACCTGGTATAGATGGACACTGATTTATGGGCTATTTATAGAAAACATCTTAGTGGCCGTCTCACCATGCAAAAGCACATTCCAGGACCATCTTCCGGGTTCTGGGTATAGTCTCTAACATGATCCTTTTCCTCAGGAAAGCATGGCTGAGAAGACAGGTCTACAGTCCAAAGGTGATGCAATGCCTCCCAGAACAGACATAAATGATTGTGAGCTATGTGTCCCCTTGCCATTAACATCCTAGAGCTGAGCATGTGGCGTACTCTTGGGACCCCAGCACATAAGAGGTGGAATCAAGAGGTTCGGTAGTTCAAGGACAGCCTCAGCTACATAATGAGGTTGAAGCCAACCTGGGCTGCACAAGACCCTATCTCAAAAAAAAAAAAAAAAAAAAAAGAGCCAGGTGTAGTGGCACATATCTTTAATCCTACCATTTGGAGGCAGAGGTATGAGGATCACTGTGAGTTCAAGGCCACCTTAGGACTACATAGTGAATTCCAGGTCATCCTGGACTAGAGTGAAATACCAAAAAGAAGGAGGAGGAAGAGGAGAAGAAGGGGCTGTAGAAATGGCTTAACAGTAATTACTTGCCTGCAAAGCCAGTAGACCCAGGTTCAGTTCCCCAGTACCCACATGAAGCCAGATGCATAAGGTGGTGCATGCTTCTATAGTTCATTTACAGAGGCCAGAGGCCCTGGTGAGCCCATACTCTATCTGCCTCTTTCTTTCTCAAATAAATAAAATGAAATAATTTTTTTAAAAGAAGAAAAATGTTTAAACATTTAGATGTGTGTGCTCATCACTTTTCTTTTCACTGTGACAAAAACCTGACAGAAGTGTTGTCAGGAGGAAGGGGTCATTCGGCTCACAGTTCAAGAGGACTCGGTCCACCATGGCAGGGTAGGCGTGGCCACGGGAGGGGGCAGCAGCTGGCCACCTAGCGTGTGCAGTCAGAAAGGAAGGACCGAGATGGATGCACCTACTCTGCTAACCTTCTCCTTTTTGTTTTGTTTTGTTTTTTAGCCTGCCTGTGTGTGGCGTGTGTGCGGTGTATGCACGTGTGTGTACAGATGCACACACCTCGTGCCCGTGCATGTGGACGCCGGAGGAGAGCATCAGATGCTCCTCTAGCACTCGTCTGTGGGTTTCCTTGAGGCAGTCTCTCTCTTTCTCAACCCAGAGTTGCAGTGTCCATGTTGAAAAGGCAATGACCTAGGAGAAAGAGGGGATGGCGGACAGGAAAACACAGCTAGGAATGTCCTATGTGCTGTTGTTAACAAGGCAAGGGGTCACCTCTTATGATGTATTTCATTTATTTATTTTTGCATGTGTGCGCACTGTGAGTGTGTATGGCTGTGTACATTGGTGTGTGTGGAGGTCAAAGTTCACCATCTATTTCCACCTTCTTTACTCAGACAGTGTCTAACTAACCTGAAGCTACCAATTCCACTAGACTAGCTAGACAGAAAGCCCTGGGGATCCTCCTGTGTCCACTTCCCCAGGGCTAGGATCAAAGAATACACCACCATGCCCAACAACAATGTGGGTGCTGGGGATACAAACTCCCCTGTGGTCATGCTGCAATCACTCCACCATCTGAGCCACCTCTGCAGCCCTGACTTCTTCTATGGAGAATACTCCTGTAGGCCTAGGGTTCTGAGAACTCTGGGTGGCCGTGAAAGAAATAGAGGAGTGAGGAGATAGGAAAGGGTGGGCGTCTTCTCCCTTTGATAACTCAACTACCCAAAGGTTTATGCTGGAGAAGGGTGTGTGAGTGTGAGTTCAGATTAAGACTACTCAGAAGCAGAAACCCACTTATAAGAAAAAATATTGCAAAAGACAAGATGAGAAAGATCCAAACATGGGGGAGAGGAGAGAGAGCTCCCTGTGGACTCCCATTCATGCGCTGTCACTGTGAGACAGAAACTCACTGACAATCTCCATGGGCCATCAAGAGCCCTCAAGGGCTGCTTTCACAGCCCTCTCTGTAGTTAGGAGACTCCAGGCAGTGACTCCAAAGACTTCAGATGGGGTTGCTGCAGGCATCTAGCAAGAGGGATGATAGGAGGGGCTAATACTAACACAACATAGCAAAGCATAATGACCCATGTGATGGAGAAAGAGAAAATGGACAGGTCTTCCACTAACTGGAAGCTTTTGAGAGAGGTCTGAAGAAGGGATGGGAGTCCCAGGTTTGGCCCTGGAATCAGGAAAAGAGGTACCCGGCTCAAAATACTTATTCAGTGTTTATCAACAGCCAGGAGCCATTCTAAATAACTTATGTTTATTATCTCATTTGATTCATTTAATTTTTATATCAGTTCTATGAAGTATGTGAGATTATCTTCACTTTACAGATAAGAAAATTAAGATCTCATGTGGTTTAAGCAACATGCCCAGGGCATCTCAGCTAGTAAATCGTATAACCAAAACCAGTAAATAATATACAATTGAGTGTGGGTATGTGAGATGGCTTAGCGGTTAAGGTGCTTGCTTACAAAGCCAAAGACCCAGGTTTGATTCCCCAGGACCCATGTAAGCTAGGTTCACAAGGTGGCACATGCATCTGGAGTGCATTTGCAGTGGCTAAAGGCCCTGACGTACCCATCTTCTCTCTCTCTCTCTCTCTCTCTCTCTCTCTCTCTCTCCATCATTCTCTCTCTCTCAAATACATAAATGAAATAAAATAAAAATATTTAAAAATAATAGATGATAGAATGAGTACAAGAATGGTATGCTAGCCTCTTTTCTTCCCGAAACATTTTAATAGAGTAATAGATCCCTTGGACATGGCTCATCTCAGTATTTTATAAATACTGCCTCAAAATAGAAAGCAAAAATAAAGGTGAGGATACTGGGGGTCATAGCTCAGTGGTGAAGCACCTGCCTAGCATATTTGAGAGCGAGGGTTCAGTGCCCAGTACCAGAGAAGAAAGCATTCTTGTAGAAGTGAAGAGTGGAGTGCAAGCTCACGGGGTGACTTGTGAGTCACTAAGTCCCTAAGCCCCCAGCTCCAGCGGTCTTTATGGTCTGGCCTTTACCACGGTGAGGGAGTGAGATAGATTGGTTTGGTTGGGTTTCTCACTGCCTTGACAAGTGCATATTTGTCAAATCTGAGGATGAGCCCAGCTAATACAGATAACTGACATGCTGCATGTTTCATGAGAAGTCCCAGAGGGAGGGTACAATAAAGTGGGATCAACAGGGTGAGATTTCACCAGGATAAAGGTACAGTTCTGTTCTTGAGGCTCTAAGAAGTTCCATCTTGTTAGACCCTGGGGGGATACTCAAAGAAGCTGAGCTAAGCTAATGAGGTATCACTCCTAGTGAACTGTGTACAACTTCCAGTAGTGTTTGGATAAATGCAGTGAGTACACCACAGGCAAAATATGATTTAATGAAGGGTCAGGGGATGTACTCTGGTGCTCCCTAAACTATGCAGGTTCAGGCAGTCAAAGCTATGGGGACTCTGAGCATAAGACAGGTTACTAGTTTGCATCACATTAACTTGACCTCCACAGTAAATGTAGACAGAACTGAGCTGGTGGGTGTTGACTAGTCAGAATGAGGGGTCTGTAGTATTTCATACTGTTTAATCCTATTTGGAACAGAATAGATTTTCAGCACATTTTTAGCTTACCCAAAGAAGAGAATTTAGTGAAAATTTCACAAAGTAGTTTATTTTCAGAATACAGGAAAGTATTAGGGAGACATACCTTAGAAAGCTGAAGGTGTAGAAGGAGTATAGTAGCTGCCTACTTTTATTTGAAGAATTTACCAAGGAATTTCCAAAGGTCTCTGGGCATGAAGGCATGGGCCTGTCATTGCAGCTTCTTGGGAGGCTGAGGCCATAGAGTGAGTTCAAATCCAGCCTTGGCAACATACTGAGACCCTGTCACAAAATAAAAAAGTAAACAGAGGCTTGGGGATAAGGCTCAGTGGAAGAATGCTTGCTTAGTATGCACACAGCCGTAGGTTTAATCCTAATATAGAAATAACCAACCAAAAAAAGATACTAAGTAATATAAGAAGGTCTAAGTCACGAGTAAAAATTGCAGTAATGGTGGACATCTTCCAAACATAAGAGTTGATAATTCCCTTACTCTTGTTTTTCTCTTTATAAAGTGAGGCTAGTAATGGTGACTCTTCACAGAAATGAGGAAAAGATTGAAACAATACCTATAACATGCATAGGCCAATGCTTTAAAGGGTTAGTGTGGATTTGCTTCATAGTGACATGGAGGTATGTAGTGCTTTCAAAAGGCGTTAAGGAAGTCAGTTGCTAAGTATCAAGGGGTTTGCAGAGGTGGTATTAAGGGATGTCACCTCTGTGTGGAAGATTGAAGTTGAAGGTCTTCAGTGTCCCCACACTAGGTGGCCCCATGATTCTGCACATCCACTGACCACTGCTGAGTGAAAGTGGCAGTGTTCTCCTTAGCACTGCCAGGAAGTCCAAAGCTGGTTGATCCCAAGTATGACTGCCCAAGTGTGGTCAGGCCAGTGAAGAGTGTGTAAGTACATGCCTCTGTCTTGGTCTACAGCCTCCCATCTCCCATTCTGTTTTTAAGAGGCCACTCATCTTCAGCCTTAGGCCATATAAATAGGACAAGTCTGATCCCACCTCCTGGATCTGAAGTTGGCACAAGACCTAAGCCTGACTGTACATTCCTATCTCCTGGTAAGAATGATGTATGTAAATATATTATCCTAGTCAGTTCAAGAAAAGTGTTCTAAGGGCTGGAGAGATGGTTTAGTGGTTAAGGTGCTTGCCTGCAAAGCCAAAGGACCAAGGTTCAATTCCCCAGGACCCATGTAAGTTGGATGCACAAGGTGGTGAATGCATCTGGAGTTTGTTTGCAGTGGCTGGAGGCCCTGGTGCACTCATTCTTTCTCTCTCTCTCTCCTTGCCTATTCTCTCCCTCTCTCTCTCTCTCTCTCAAATAAATAAATAAAATAAATTTAAAAGTATTTAAAAAAGTGTTCCGACAATGCCAAGACCTCAAGTGAAAACCCCCCTGCTGAGCCTAGTCAACCCACAAAACAATCATTGCTTTAGTAGAGACCACTGTAATAAATAACTGGGATAGAAATTGAACAGTGGGGCCTCAGAAAATCCTAGCACATTTGTGGAGTTCCCATCCCAGGGTTAACTCCCCTGATTCTAAGCACATCATCAGTAGTGATCTACATAAATCTTGAACAAGAAAGCCCAAGCATCCATAGCAAGTGATGGAATCAGAGGACCTTTAAAACATTGTCCACCTCTTTCTACTCAGTGGTCAAGAGGACATCGTACATCCACTCCAAACAATTTACTTTGTTCCTCTCCCACATCCATTCTGCCTCTTTTCCACCCACACTGGCCTAAGCATTTAGCATTGTATGCAGAAATACAATGCTTCTGTTCCAATGTCAGGTCAATCCTTTCATGTGCCTTCAAGGGAGGTGTTAAGTCAGGAAAACTTTTTATTCTTTGGAGCCATTCTTCTTATAACAAAGTTCTGGATTATACAATATATATATAATTAAAATGTATATTCCTGCAATTGGAAATACCACTTATAAGAATTTTCTCTCTTTACATACATAGAGGTTGGCTAAGATGTCTGTACAACAAGTTAATTGAAGAGTTTTTGTAATGAGACAAGGAGGTAAATTGTCCATTCACATGGAACCAGTTGAAGAAATTTTGATACATCCAAATGATGGGATCTGTGAAGCCAGATGCTTTAGAAAATGAGATACATGAATAGGTGTTGATTACAGGACGTGCAGAAGTGACACCCCACCACAGCTGTGACTCAAGCGGGCGTCACCCACACGGCATACAACGTGGGACTATCATTCCTACTCAAGGAACCATGGACTACAACATGGTTTGTGTCTCACAGAGCCGTGCAGTCTGGAGGCTATTTTTTCTGTTACCTTTATTTATTGAGACAGGGTCTCATGTGAGAGAGAGAATGGGCGCTCCAGGGCCTACAGCCACTGAAAACGAACTCCAGATACATGTGCTACCTTGTGCATCTGGCTAATGTGGGTCTAGGGGAATCGAACCTGTGTCCTTTGGCTTTGCAGGCAAGCACCTTAACTGCTAAGCCATCCCTCCAGCCCCTGGCTGTGAATTCTATATATAGCTCAGGATGATCCTCTTCCCTCTACTTCACAAATTCTGGGACTACAGGTATACACTCCTGTTTGCAGGGGCTATTTTGATCTATTAAAAATGCCTGTGAGGCCATTGCCAAGGCCCTTGGTTTCCCACCAGGAATACATGGCAATACCCTATTGCTGAAGACTCCATATACTTGGGCTGCAAGCTCACTGAGAACTCCTTCTGGAACTGAGCTGAAAGCTTCTTCCATGTAGACCAGCTGACAGAAAGCTAGAAAAAGCCATGCCTCATGAAGCTCAATGGGAGAGAGAGAAATCAACAGTGAAGATACTCCACAGTGGACACTGCAAGCCTTATATTTGGCCAAACAGGCCAAATGAACCAACTGGTGCAATAGTGGCACGTCTGTTATGGGGAAAGCCAATAGCCCTCTAATTTGACTGGAGACCCACTCCATGTGAGGGAATACATCCCTGATACTGAAAACCTACAACAGGGGTATTCATGAGCCCTAGGGTGTAACATCTGCTATGTCAGGCTAAATGTATATACTGTGCTCATCAAAATGCCCAGTAAGCACTTCTCTTAGTGTTCATATCCATATATTAATGCTAGTCTCATTTTTTTGTTAGGCCTTTCACTTTTCAAATGGCAGTGACCGTGGAATGACTCAGAAGGTATAACCATGCTAAGAAGAAGTGACAGAGGAGTGCTCAGCACTACAATATCTCTATCACACCTTCCAAGGCTCAGGATCCATTGCAGAACATGTGGCAGAAAAAATGTAAGAGCCAAAGGAAGGGCAAGACTACTTACAACGTGATCCTCCAGACACAAAATGTCCTGGATATTCATGACCTCACAGTGCCTGACACTACCTACCCAAGACCATCATAAGAGTAGGAAAAGATGATGGTATCAAAATAAAAGAAAGACTGATTGAGAGGGGGAGGGAATATGATGGAGAATGGAGTTTCAAAGGGGAAAGTGGGGGGCAGAGAGGGAATTAACTTGGGATATTATTTACAATCATGGAAGTTGTTAATTATTAAAAAACACACACACAAAACCAAAAAAATAAAAATGCCTTTGTGCACATACATTGTTTAACCAAGTACTGGTCTTCATTTTAGATTTTTTTGGAATGTATGTGTGTATAATGTGTGTGCATGTATGCATGGTGGATACACATGCATGCATGTATGTGTGGAGCCCAGAAGTTAATAATAAATTGTTTCTTCAATTGCTCTTCATCTTTTTAATTTGTTTATTTTGTATTGTTTTTGAGGCAGGGTCTTGCTCTTGCCCAGGCTGACCTGGAATTCACTATGTAGTCTCAGAGTGGCCTCGCACTCCCAGTGATCCACCTGCCTCTGCCTCCCTAGTGCTGGGATTAAAGGCATGTGTCACCACAACTGGCTCTCCTCCTTTTTTTTTTTTTTAAAGTAGAAACTTTGTGTCATGTGTTGGCACCCTCATTTCCTTCCTCCCTGTCCCCACTCCACAGAGGACCATGCTTAGTGAGATTGCTGTGTTCACTATGGAGTTGTGGGTTCAGAGAACAGCAGTCAGTGATGGTGTGAGGGGTGGCATTGCCTCTGAATATTCCCTCACAACCTGTAGCTTTTACATTCTTTCTGCCTTCTTTTCTGCAAAATTCCCTGAGCCGTGGTTGGTGTGTTTTAAGTCTCCTTTTGTATTGAGCTCTCAGCAGCTTCTGGATCTGCATTGGTGTGTTTTGAGTCTCCTCAGTGTCTGTTTCCATCACTCTGGTGTAGGTTGTCAGGCTCACCATGAGGCAGTGCTCTTGCTCATCTCGCCAGTTCCTCTGTGGTTTCACCTGGGCCCTGGCTGATGTGCGAGGGGTGGTTCATCTCTTGCCAGGGAATCAGCTACCTATTCTTGTCTTACTGATAGATTTTGGTTGTCCTCCATTCTTGTTGCTTTCTGAAAAAGAAAAACAGATTTTCCAACAGAGAGTGAGATCAGGATAGGTTAAAAGGGATAAGCACTGTTAATTCAGAGAGATTTTGGTGGGTGTAGCTTCACTTTTCACTGAAGACTGGTGGGAGCTTCTCATTAGAGTCCAAAAAATATGGAATGATTCATGAATTTGAATGCCATCCTTGTGCAGGGGCCATCTAGTCTTCTCTGTATCATCCCAATTTTAGTATATGTGCTGCCAGATAAATACACACACACACATTTTTTAATGTAACATCTCCATTTAGCCCAATCTGACCTGGAACTCACTGTGTTGCCCAGGGTACTCTTGAACTCATGATCATCCTCCTACTTTAGCCTCCCAAGTGCTGGGATTATAGTCATGAACCACCATGAGTGGCTCCACATTATTTCTTGAGACAGGGTCTCTTCCTGAGCCTGAGGTGCATCAATGCAGCTAGAGTAGTTGGCAGCAAGTTCTCAAGACCATCCTGTCTCTACACCTCAGCACTGGGATTACACATATGTGCTGTCATGCCAGACTTTTACATGGGTGCTGGGGATCGAACTCAGGTCCTTATGCATATGAGGCAAGCACTTTTCCAACTGAGTTCTCTCCCCAGTCCCAAGTACCTATATTCTTCACATATCCACAAATGTTATCTGGGGATGGATTACGGGTCATGTTTATGTTTGCTTGCTCTTTTATACTTCTCTGTGCCTTTAAAAAAATCTGTTGTATTTATTTGCATGTGTGTCTATATGTGTGTGAGAGTGCATTTGTGTATGGGTACACCGGGGTCTCTTGCTGATGTAAATACATGCCCATACAGCTTTTCATGGGCACTGGGGTATTGAACCTGGGCGAGCAGGCTTTGCAAGCACTGAACAATCTCCCCAGCACACTCCATGCTTTTTGTTTTGTTTTGTTTTGCAGAAGGGGCTCACTCTAGCTCAGGCTGACCTGGAATTCACAAGGGTGTCCTTGAACTCACAGCAATCTTCCTATCTCTGCCTACCAAGTGCTGGGATTAAAGGCATGAGCCACCATGCCTGGCAATGCTTATTTTTTGAATGTGAATGTGTGGCTTTTTTAAAAGAGGCATTATGCTTCATCATTTACTGGACATCACATATATGTTTGGTTTTTACAGAGTAGGGCCTCACTCTAGCCAGGCTGACCTGGAACTCACTCTGTAGTCCCTGGCTGGCCTCAAACTCAAAGCAATCCTGTTACCTCTGCCTCCCAAGTGCTGGGATTCAAGGTGTGCACCACCACACCTGGCCCTGAACATAATTTCTGAAGCTTTTTCAAGTTAACCTTTATATCGCTCATGTTACAACGTTCCCTGTTCAGATATACAGGTGCTCCTGATGGTCTGGAAACCCTTGGGCGACTGTTTCAACCTCGGTGCAGTTACAATGTGGAGTTGGGGTGGCAGGTGGCTGGGCTCCCACCTCCTTTGGTCAGTCCCTGCCAGCTGGCTGGTGCAGTCCGACCCCTTGGTGCTGCTTCCTGCACGCTGGGTCCCAGGCTTGTTAAGGAGAGGGAGATGAATCAGCAGATTCGCCTGAGGAGCGGTTGGCACCACACCAGCAGCACCGTGCCTGGCTTCAACTCCAACTCCAGCGGTACCTGAGCAGAGGGTCAGAGCCACCTCCGGGGTCTAGAAATGAGTCATCATCTTTGGCTGCTGTGGGGATGACGATGGCTCTGCCAAGAAGGAGAGCGGTGGGCACTGTACTGAGAGCATGAGCAGCCATTAAGGCGCTGAGCGCAGTCCAAGGAGCCTCGGCTCAACCATCAGACATTTCGCTAAGCAGCGGCTGCGCCTGGAGCGTCACCTCTGTCACCCTGTCAACAGGGACTGTTTTTCCACAATTATTTTTCTTGAGGTCAGTTCTCATGCCAGCCCAGGCTACCTGACCTGGAACTCACTCTGTAGCCCTAGACTGGCCTCAAACTTATGGTGATCCTCCAACCTGAGACTCCATGCCAGGCTTGCTCTCCATATTCTTTGAGAATGCCCTCTGCAGTTCCTCTGCCTCTTCTGGGCTGGAGATCACAGATCACCCAAGCCAAAAAGACAGAAAGAATGAACCAGACATTCATGTAAATCAGGCCATTAGCTTCATCACGGATTCCAATTCTTTTCAGCTTCTCCTCCTTCAGGGTCAGACCAAAGGACAGGCTCACTTTCCTTTATCGCCCATCTTAACTCTAGCTCCACAGGAATGGACTGAAGAACTGACTGGAAGGAACACTCTTCATCCCGGGGTCCAGCAGCTCTGACTGGAAGAGACACTCCTCACCCTGGGGTGCAGGAGCTCTGACTGGAGGGGACACTCTTCATCCTGGAGTCCAGGAGCACTGTTGGGCTTTCTACTCTGTCGAAGTGAATAAAAGTGCCAGCTTATTTCAGTTCTCGCTTTTGACATCTGACTGCAGCAATGTAGGGGTAACCAAGCATGTGGGGATTAGTATAATTTTAAAGATTAATATCTACTTTACAGGCAGTGTAAGAACCATTCTGAGTGATGAACAATTTAAGCACCCCCAACTTTTTTTTTTTTTTTTTTAACAGAAGCCAGAACTAAAGCTCAGAGAGATTCTGTGATATCTAGGGTCATGCAGCTTAAAGCAAGGTGGAGCCTGTCAGGTGAATGAGTGGAACCAGGGTCTAAGGAAGAAGCCCCTCAGTGAATTCACAGAGGGTGAATTCAAGTGAGTTGCCTACCAGGTGTTTGACTGTGGGGTGTGCACCCACCAGCCTGAAAGGCCAAGAGAAGGCAAGTCTCTCCCTGCAGCTCAGTGTGATCTGTGCCCTGATCTCATTTCCTGTGACATTCTATGTCATCCTCCTGAAAGTTAAACCAAAGGAAGCTTTAAAACCCTTCCAGGCTCTGGTTTCTCTTCAAATTGCATAAATCTTTCACCTTTAAAAACCCTTCCAGAACCTTCCAGCAAAGACCCAGTTCATTTTTTCCTTCCTCACGGGCAGGTCTCGCTGGTAGAAGACCACTGTCTTTTCCGAATACATAGGCTCTGGGCTTTGGGCCTTTCCCACATGTGATAAGATGGCTAAAGGACTGGACAGGAGCCACCTTCTCCCAGGTAATGGTAGCAGCTCTTCTGTTTACTGGGGAAAATTTTAAGTCTGGCTCTGGGCCCTGAGATTACAAGGCTAGAATGGAGTTCCCTTGGCCTCAGCTCTGACCAAACCATTATAAAATGTCAATTTTCAAATAGAGGCAACTCTCAATTATTCATAGCCTAATGGCTCAATTTGTATCTCCTGTTTTTCTTCCTCCCCCTTTGACTGCCCACTTCTGCCAACTGCCTTTTGGCTCTCCTCCTTAGTCACCCACCAGACAAGGAATAGGCAGGGGATGGAAGGTCGTTCTGTGTTAAAGCCTGTTAGTGATCACACTGACACGTTCCTTTTAGAAGCAGGCTGAGTGGAGTGTGGATTTTACTTAGTTTTGTTAATCCCATCCCCATTTAGCATGTACAGTAGACAACTTGAATGTTTTCAACTCCTCTAGTTTGCTAAGTCCTACTAGGAGAAGAAATAGGAAGACTAAAGTCTGTCCATGCAGAGCCAGCTGGGCCGGACTGAAGCCAGTGGGACTGGGAAGGTGGCCAGGCCTCCCGTCATCTCATCTCGAAGGCTGTACGCCCGCGCGTGCTTACCTGTGCTGCAAAGGAGTGTCTCCTGGTGCAAGGCAGAGACTGAGTTTTGAGATAAACAGAACACTCAGGCTTCTCTTCCTGTCTTTTATGTTTTGTTTTGTTTTTGAAACCTGTCCTGGAACTCACAGGGACTAAAGGCATGCACGCAGCACCACCGTGCCACACTAGGCTTTCCTCTTTTGAATGGCTGGAGTTCTGCTGCCGCATAGTCCTCTTTCCAACATCCAAGGTTTAAGATGGGCTCCATGACCAAAATATAGTTTAATAAAAGATACTGTGTGTCTGGGAAATTGGTTCAGTGGGTCAAGAGCTTGCCACATAAGCATGAGGGTCTGAGTTGATATCCCCAGTGCCCACATAAAATGCCAGGCATGGTGGTACACACCTGTGATCCGAAGGCTGAGGAGGTAGAGACTGGGAATCCCTGAGGTCACTGGCTAGCTAGGCTAATCACACTGCAAGCAAGGTTCAGGACAAGAATCAAAGAATTAGGTGAAGTGATTGAGGAAGACACCCTGGAGATACCTCTGATGTACACAGCGCACACACAGAGTTGTCCCACTTATGTTGACCAAAACTGCAAGTACTCCAACCACAGTCGCTAGCAGTGGCAGCGGATCCCTCTCTCCCGTCTTCTCTATCATGTCTCTTGACTCCCAAGGCCAAGGCCTCCTTGTCTCTGACGGCCATCCACCCCACTGAGCTGCAAACTACTTTTTGTGTCTCTGAGATTCGTTCTGCCACCATCGCTGTCTTCTCTGGTTACCTGACTGTTTTCTGTATTTGTTTCATCTCTCAGGTGGAAAAGTAGCATAGGAAGGGAGCCTGGTAGGCTTCATGTATGGAAACCATATGGAGGACACCACATTGTGTGTCTCCTGGGGCTCAACACAGCACTGAACCCATACTCAGATACTCAGTATAATTTTTTTACTTTAAATTTTTTAAAATATTTTATTTATTTGAGAAAGGGAAAGAAAAAGAGAGAGAGCGGGGTAGTGAGAGAGAGAATGGGCACACCAGGGCCTCCAGGTATAGTGAAACAAAGTCCAGACGCATGTGCCACCTTGTGTATCTGGCTTACATGGATGCTAGGGAAAGGAATGTGGGTCCTTAGGCTTCCCAGGCAAACACCTTAATGGCGAAGCCATCTCCCCAGCTCCTCAGTATAATTTGTGACTGAATGACTACCTGGAAGAAGAAATCGTCCAATCCTGGCTGAGCATCTACCCTGCATGTTCGTTCTACCTTAGTCCAACTTCAGAAGATGGCATAGACATTGCCTCTGCTTTTCACACAGCCTCCGATTGCACAGTTGGTCAATGTTGGGGCTCAGGTTCACACACAAGGCCCCGGCAGCAGGGTGAAGAGAACACATGCACCTAAGGATGTGGGCTTGAGACAAAGATCACCCTTGGGGACATCCAGGAAGTAGTCATGCTATGGAAAAGCAAGAGTGTAGAGTTAGACTGGGAGGACTTAGGAACCTCTGAGAGCTGAAGCAGGTGTACCAGTTAGCTACCCCCGGAGACAGCCTGGTTTATAAGGGAAGTTCCACACCCAAGCCTTGGGCCTGGTTTTGTCATCAGGATGCACCCGTATTGAGCTGTTGGTTTTGGATAAATGACAACAACCCCTCCAGCAACAGAACAGAGAGATGGCTCCCTAGAAAACTGTGGGAACACAGGGGTGTGTCAAGAGACAATAGGATTAGAAGAATTAACAAAGAGAACATTCCTCACCAGGGACCATGCCCAGAAAGCTGGCTTTGAAGCATTTGTGGAGTGGAATTTTTTTAATATTTATTTAGTTATTTATTTTTAGCCTAGGTAGAAGAGAATTTTTATTTCCCCAAACCTCTCCAAAGCACCAAGGCTCTAGCCCATTTGTTAAGGAAAAGATTAGACAGTTCACAGCCCATCCTGCTAGATCTCTGCTCAAAACAACTTTGAAAGTCTTCCTTAAAGAGACTGATGGCTGCCTACTGAATGTTGTTAAATGATATATTCAACAAATATTTACGGACCTACTCTACGCAGGCACTGGTGCATGCCAGAGTCACGGGTAGATGAGGGAGAACAAAAGTCTGTGCTCTGCCTGAGCCTCACCTGCCCAACCCCAGCACACACCTGCCACACCCAGGTCTACACACCTGCTGGTCCACACAGGCCACTTCCTGTCTGGCCTTCATGTGTGGGGTGTCTGTCATCTGTTCCTGTATGTGCAGTGAGGTAGACTGCAAGCTTCAGGAGGGCAGGTAACACGGCCCCTAGGTGCTCAGGAAGCATTTGTTGAGTACATGATTCAGGGCATTTCGGTGTGTCTACCAATCTGCCCCTCTCTGCAGCGGTGTGACTGCTCCAAGTGTTTTACCAGCTTGGCAGCAAGGTGGGGACCAGGGCGTGCAGGTGGTGGGGTATCCACTCACACACCTGACTGCTTGTCACACCTCGACATGTCCTCCCAGCTTTCTCCAACTTACAGGTGAGGAAACTGGACCAGAGAGGGAGGAAACTTCCCCCTCAGACAAAGCCTCCATAGGGCCCCTCACACCCTTTTTCAAGGTGGATGGCTTTTCTCTGGCCTTTACATGCACACACGTGCTTGTACACACACACGCATGAACACACACACACACATGCATAACATGAAACTGAAGCTGAACAGTACTTTGCGCTGCATGTAGATCGTGCTTGCTTCCCCCCTCACCCACTAATGGCCACGGGCTGCTTCTCCATGTCAGCCACTGCCCATCATGCTGTCGTGAACACCAGCATGCAAACAACCCTTTCAGTTCTTCACGCCAGAATCGAGACTGGCTAAAGCAGCTTATCTTTTCGTTGACAGTGCACAAATGTTCCAGTTTCTCCAGTCTTGCCATCATTATTTTCTGTAATTTTTGTTGTTTGTTTGGGTAGGAGCATCTTGTTGGGGGTTGGGTACCCGAAGACAGACTTCAGAGTAGATTTTATAAACAGCCTCAGCAACAGGCCAGATTCTTGACAGAAGCAGCACAGGCCCAGAACCTCCTATCTAATTCATCTACTCATTAGAATTTTCCAAAATAATGTAGCCTTCATTTCACAAGAAAGAAAGCACCCAAATGTGGGGAGCAGCCTGTGGAAGGCCCACAGCTGGGAGACCCGTGTTTGCACATCTTCAGGCCACATAGGTGTGGAAGACCTGCCCACGCTGTTCTCCCTGAGGCCAAGGTCAGAGCACTCCCTCCAGATCCTGTAGGAGCCATTCCCCCCTGGGGCGCTGCTCAGCTGCTCCACCCTCACCGCAGGTGCCCAGGGACTGCAGGCGGGTGGGCATGAATAGGAAACAAAAGCAGATTGCATTTATTATTTAACCAAGGCCCCAGGTGCACCTGTTGTGGTGCTGGGTGCTCTTTATGGTTACAATAAAACACAGCCCCAGCATTAGAGGGTTTATGACATTTGCTGTAGCTCCAAAACTCAGTGAAGGAGGGGCAGGAACCTGCAGCCAACGTCGAGTATGACCTGCTTGCCCAGAAAGCCCTAAAGGTGGGGCACTGGGCTAAGTTCTGCCTGATCCTTGTCTAACAGCAGCAGTTTACAGAACCCTCCCTGGCAGCAGCTGGGCAGGGTTATTAAGAGGCTCCACCTTTTGTAAGGTGGGTAAATAAGGAGGTAAGGCAGGGTCAGGCTGCCAGGGCCTCAGCCGGACTGGACTGGTCCCATCCAAACAGTTTGCAGAATCAGCCGCCTAGTCTACTGGGAAGTCTTTGTCCCCAGTTTCGTTATCTTAATTGTACCTTAAGGCATTCCTGACCAATAACCCCTCAGTCTTCAGAGAAGCCTTGGGAACCTTTCAAAGGTGAACACACGATTACTCTGCAGTGTGTCACAAGTTAGCCGAATTTGACGATCACATACCTGTTCTGCTCTGTACTTACTTCAGAAGTGACCACATGTTGTGACCTGGTCACGCAGGGGTCAGAGGCCAGCCCAGTGGAAACTCTGTCTTCAGGGAAGGCTGAGGGGAGTCCAGTGCTGGTCCAGCTCTCAACAGCACTACACAAACTGGTAGCAATGGAGGCTTTGGAGGAAGCCTTTGGCCAGCCTTGTTGCCTTAGTGCTGAGGAACCTTGACAGGTGGGTTCGGAGCTGCTTTAGCTTGGAGAAAAATTGTGTGAATATGGCCATCTGAGAGTTTAAACCTGAAATAGAGTGAACGCAGAGCTGCATGCGCAGCATCTGAGGAGGAAGAGCATCTTAGGCCTCCCGAGTGCGAAGCAGAGCGGATGGCCGCGCACTAAAGCATTAGGTGTGAGCAAGAGAGTGGGCAGTTTCACCTCATCGATAAAGTAACTATTACAATATACTGGAGTTTCTTGAGGGGGATTGGTATATTTCATGGGAATTTTAATTTTAAAGGTAAGAACAGGGGGCTGGGTAGATAGCTCAGTGGTTAAAGGTCCAGGAGGATGGGGCTGGAGAGAAGGGTTCAATTCCTCAGCCAGCCATGTAAGCGGATGCAAAAAGGGGTGCAAGTACCGGGCATGGTGGTGCACGCCTTTAATCCCAGCACTCAGGAGGTAGAGGTAGGAGTTCGAGGCCACCCTGAGGCTACATAGTGAATTCCAGATCTGCCTGAGCTAGAGTGAGACCCTACCTCGAAAAACAAACAAACAAACAAACAAAAAAAAAAACCAAAATTTTGGAAGAGGGGTGGAAAGAATGTCAGAGCCACGTGTTGGGTCATGATATGCAGAGACATTTATCTTACCCATAACTGTGGGCTAACTCCACAATGCACGACCCATTTACCTCAACAAGGAGGGACCAATGGGGAGGGGGTAGATGAGCCTAATAATGGTACCAAACTGACTGTATTTGCTGATACAAAACTAATTAATTAAAAAATATTTTACTTAAAAAAAGTGGTGCAAGCATCTGGTGTTCATTTGCAGTGACAAGAAGCCCTGGCATGCCTTCGTGCACGCACATGTGTAAATAAGTACATCTTTTTAAAACTTTCAATCCTTGTATGATATTGGGCCAATCAACATCCTATGATGGAGGGCATAAGGCTTGGCAGTTAATGGTTAATGGTTTCTAGGACAGGAGACATTTTCTGCAGTGGTACAGCCACTGGTCAATTGCACATGCTCTGGTGAATAACTCCCCACCCATGCTCTTGCAGGCTACGCTAATGAAACTCAGTGGGTCACACAAATACACGAGGTGGGGGCATAAAATGATATCAAATTGGAGATGGGACTATTTGGGAAGAAGAGGGGATTCATGTAAGGGAAAGAGGGAAGGGGAGAAGAGACAGCAATGGTAGATGGTTATAATCAAAATACATTATTTACACTTAATTTTTTTTTAGGTAAGTGCAACCTTCAAAGATGCATACATTGAGAACGTTTATAGTAGATGGCTGTGCGTGTGGATTCTGGCCTCAGAAAGCTGTTCCAGGCTTCAGTTCTCAATTTCACACGTACACTGTGAGCTAGTGCAAGTTCCTCACCTCCTGCAGTTTCAACACTAATCTGTGAAGAGGGAATATAGTGGTTGATTGCCAAGCCCTTTGCATCCGTGTATATAGTACTCCACTTGGCAATGAGTCCTCAGCAATTGTTGGCCACTTTTAATGGATTTAAAGCCGGGGCTAATAAGAAGAGGCACCTACGAGGTTCAAGGCAGTGGGCCAAATTACATTTGTGAAGATATGCTATTTAATGATTATAACTTTGGCTAGGCAGCTGTTAGCATGCTCACGATGAAAGCAAGGTGAGGAAGTGACATCTTTAGGTGGCTGGCTGTTTGATGTGGCTGTAAAGCAAGGTGAGCTTCTAGAAAAGTGGTGGTCCATGCATTCTTTGGGCTGGCTTAAGGAAGGAAAGCAGGGGCCATATTTTAGTGCTCTTCTCGCTGATTAAATGGGATGGGATGGGACTTCCACACGGCTTCGTGTCACCCAGGCTGAGCAGAGGCATCGCTTGCCCCACAGGTTTTGCGGCTGCCTCTGCATTGGGTCCCCAGCACGGGCAGCGCCTGCGGGAGGCCCACGGAAGACAGTTGACTCCAGGGACAGTGGAGGAGGGGGGGAGGCTGAGGCAGGGCGCCCAGTGAGACAACGGCAGCCTCGGAAAGGGGAAGCCAGGCCGACTGAAGAAAGGAAGGGAGAGGCGCCAGGTTTGTTTCAAGATGGCTTCTTACAGGCTCGGGTTTGGTCATGCTCTGTTGCTATTTTAGACCCAAGATCTCTATAGCATCCTCGTCCCAGACAGACTTAAGGACACGTGGCTCAGTCAAGGAGTCACTCGCCGGCTCTCACAGAGTGGTGGCAGTCCAGACAGAAACCGTGGTTTCCACCTCCCTTGGCTGCTGTCGCCCTCTCCTCAGATGGGTCTCCAAAGTACTTCTTTTCCACATGTCCGCAGCAGAGCAGCCTGCCTGCCCACCAGTTGATTTATTCGCTTCTGGGGGACCAAATGGAAGGAGCATTAACTGGCGAGCGCGCCTCTCCTCGGGGCTGTAAAACCAGCCCTGAATACTAACCAGGGGGCTTAGATGCAGCTAAAAATAACCACCAGGAAGAAGTAATGAGGACTCCCAAGAAAGGAAAATGTCTTAATATTCCATCTCTCAGGCAGCTGGCGTCCAGCTGGGACCGCAGGCTCCTCTGGCTTCCATGGGCAGGTAATTAGACTAGGTGGCAGCTGGGGTGCTGCCAGGGACCTGGGGGGGGGGTAACTTCCAGGAGGCAGAACCACCAGGATTATTCAGGGTGAGGTGAATTGGAAACTGGTGAATACAAAGGAAATGTGCTGCAGGGAAGTGGTCTGAGGAATAAAGCAGTAGTCACACTTTACAGCCTTTCCCCTTTGAGAAAGTAAAATCCTAAATTTAACCAAAGCTTCATTTAATTCTGCTTTGCATTCTCCCTTGAAAACACGCACACACACACACACACACACACACACACACACACACACACCTGCCTCCTTCTGAAAGCATGCCTGGGCTCTACAACCTGAAGGCTGCCTAGAAATGAATTCTCCCTGATGGCTTCCCTCTTTGGATAGGACCAGAGAAGATCCACAGTTGCTAGGTCAGGGGCTGTGACCAACTCCAGTGAGAAGTGTGACTAGAGATTCCTCCCTCTGATCTGAGAAAAATAAGAAATTTGATTAGTGCAAGTTGAAAGGGGTCAGCTCCAGAGAACAAGCCAATGCTCCAAGAGCTTGCTTCCTGTAGCAGAGATAATGTTTCAACTGATGACTATAAATTGATTTTAAAAGATCTACAAATGACAAGATGTATTACTAAAATCAACTGCTCATGAGGAACTGTTAGGGAAGCATCCTTAAGATAAGTCTATGCTTCCTTCTTCTTTCTTTATTTTTTTATTTTTATTATTTTTGGTTTTTCGAGGTAGGGTCTCACTGTGGTCCAGGCTGTCCTGGAATTAACTATGCAGTCTCAGGGTGTTCTTTTTTTTTTAATTTTTTTTGTTTATTTATTTATTTGATAGAGACAGAGAGAGAGAGAATGGGCGTGTCAGGGCCTCCGGCCACTGCAAACAAACTCCAGACGAGTGTGTCCCCATGTGCATCTGGCTAACGTGGGTCCTGGGGAATCGAGCCTCGAACCGGGGTCCTTAGGCTTCACAAGCAAGCACTTAACCGCTAAGCCATCTCTCCACCCTCAGGGTGTTCTTAAGCTCATGGCAATCCTCCTACCTCTGCCTCCCGAGTGCCTGGCAAGCTTATGGTTCTTTTGCTGGACTGTGTACTTGGGAAGAGCCAGCCCTGGGCCTGCTTTGCCATTTTTTATTTTTTTTTAAGCTGGAAGTACTTGGCAAAATAATTAAGCTCTGTGGAAGTGTATTTGCTTATGTGCAAATAAAGATGCTGGGATAGCCTTGTCTCTGAGCTGCGCATGGGCACAATGATGTAGCCCAGTGACGACACTTCATCTGGCTAACCCAGTGGGAATGCTAGGCTGTACTAACAGGCAGATAAGGCCAGGTTCAGACGACCCTTCTGATACACAGTTATGGACAGAAGTATTTAAATGCCTAGCACCTTCACCCACTTCCAGTGACTCCTGCTTGGGAAAGTCTCATGTTCCACTTTCTCTGCTGTTCCTGCCTGGAATTCTCTTGGCTGGGAATCCCCAGGGCCTCTGGGGTGCTCTTGGGCAAGTCACAGGGGGCTGACTTGTTGGAGTCACCAAGGCTGTGCATGTATTGTCTTCCCACAGCCGGATCAGGCCCTCCTGCTGCGTGAGTCATGTTGCAGTCCCCCGGGAGGAGCCGGGCAGTTGAGGATGGCCTGGGGCACTGGAGAAAGTCAGACCAGCAGTGGTTTCTCCTCAGAACTCCAGACAGCATAATGACACAGAAGGAGAAAAGAGTGAAAATCAGGAAACCTGGTTAAAATTGTAGCTGTGTCACACAGCTTAACACTGTGAGCTGCACCCAAGTGAAAGGACAAAGAAGGGGTCCCTGTCATCTCCTAGGAGTGTGTGAGTCAAGGTCAACACTGAGGTAAACGGGCTGTGAACAGCACCATCTCCCTCAGTGGGGAGATTCATGCATTTTTTAAAAAATATTTTATTTTTATTTATTTAATAGAGAGAGAGTGACAATGGGCATGTGAGGGCCTCTAGCCAATGGCAACAAACTCCAGATGCATGTGCCACCATGTGGATCTGGCTTATGTGGAACCTGGGGACTCGAACTTGGGCCCTTAGGCTTTGCAGGCAAGCACCTTAACCGCTAATCATCTCTCCAGCCCTAACTCATTTTTTATTACTAATACAAGCTAGTAGCTTGTATTAGCACAACACTTGAGTCTAGACCACTGGATGCATCCTTTTAGAATTTTGACAAAACACACAGCTATACCAGTACCAGCACAACAGCCTCTGGCCTGTTCTCAAACCCACTGGTACTTCCTCTAGAATGTCTGCAAGTGTAATCATTGAGCAGGAGCTGTGTGAGTCCAGTTCCCCTCACTTAGCAAAGTGTAAAGACCTGATAGGGTTATAGCACATATTCTTACTGCAGAGTACTGCTTCATTCTCAGGATGTGTCTCTGAACTCATGGTGATCCTCCTACCTGAGCCTCCCAAGTGCTGAGATCAAAGGCATGTGCCACCATGCCTGGATTTGATGTAGGTTTTTATTTCTCTGAGGCAAAATATTTGGTAGTGGGATTGCTGGATCATATTGTAGGTGTTTGTTTAACTTCATAAGAAACTGAAAAATTATTTTTAAGCAGCTGTATTACTAGAACATTACATAATATTTTTTGAGGGCTGGAGAGAAGGCTTAGCAGATAAGGCACTTGCCTACAAAGCCAGAGGACCCAGGGTCAATTTCTCAGGACTCAAGCAAGCCAGATGCTCAAAGTGGGACATGCATCTGGAGTTTGTTTGCAGTGGCGGGAGGCCCTGGTGCACCCATTCTCCATCTTCTCTCTCTCTCTCTGTGTATGTGTCTCAAATAAATAATTAAAAATTTAAAAATATTAAAAAATTTTTTTTGAGGGCTGGAGAGATGGCTTAGCTATAAGGCCCTTGCCTGTGCAAGCCTAAGGACCCAGGTTTGAGTTTCCAGTACCCAACCCAGGTTCAATCCCCCAGTATCCACAAAAGCCAGGTGCACAAGGTGGGATATGTGTCTGGAATTCATCTGTAGTGGCTACAGGCCCTGGCATGCCCATTCTCTCTTTCTCTTTCTCTCTCTCTCTCTCTTTGCCTCTCTCAAAAGTAAATAAATAAACAAAATACTTAAAAAAATTACTGCTGAAGACTCCACATCCTTGGCCTGCACGTTCACTGAGAAACCCTGCTGGAGCTGAGCTGAAAACCTGCTCCTTGTAGACCAGCTGACAGAAAGCTGGAAGAAGCCATGCTGCATGAAGATTTCCCATTTACCACGGGATTTCAATGGGAAAGAAAGAAATCACCAGTGAAGATACTCAACAGTAGACAATGCAAGCCTTATATTTTGCCAGCCAGGCCAAATGAGCCGACGGGTGTAATTGTAGCACATCTGTTATGGGGGAAGCCAACTGCCCTCTAATTGGACTGGAGGCCCACTCCATGGGAAGAAATACATCCTTGATACTGAAAACCTACAACAGGGTTAGTCATGAGCCTAGGGTTGTAATGTCTGCTGCTGTCTGGCTAAATGTATATACTATGCTCATCAAACTTCCCAGTGAGCACTTCTCTTAATGTTCATACCTATATATTAATGCTACTCTCACTTTTGGTTAGAGAATCTTCTCTTTTCAGATGGCAGTGACCTTGGGATGGACTCAGAAGGTACCATGGTACTAAGAAGAAGTGACAGAGGAGTGCTCAGCACTGAAATATCTCTATCACACCTTCCATGGTTCAGGGTCCATTGTGAAAGAGGTGGCAGAAAGAATGTAAAAGCCAAAGGAAGGGTAGGACTCCTTACAACATGCTCCTCCAGACACAAAATGGCCTGGATATCCATGACTTCACAGTGCCTGACAATACCTACACAAGACCATCATAAGAGTAGGAAAAGATGATGATATCAAAATAAAAGAGATACTAATTGAGAGGGGGAGGGTATATGATGGAGAGTGGAGTTTCAAAGGGGAAAGTGGGGGGTGGGGGGATTACCACAGGATATTGTTTACAATCATGGAAGTTATCAATAAACAAACTTAAAACTTTTTTGAGATAAGCCTTTACTATGTAGCTCAGGCGGTCTCAATCCACTGTGCTTTGGCATACCCAGCTTCTTCCCAAGCCTCCTGACCAGCCTTTTCTTTGCCCTTCCCAGCCCCTTCCCAAGTTCCTCCATCAAATTCAAATACAACGTGTGCAGAGTTCTATGCTTGGCCCACTGTTCCCTGTAGAGCATCTCTTCTGCCTTAAATTTTCACTGTCACTTATGTAGTCCAAGTTCTAGAACAACTTATTCACTGTGCTTTTTCACTAAGATGGTCACAAAGATGTTTGTGTCAGCTTCCTCCAGCCGCAGTAGCCCATCACCACCGGAGTCATGCTCTTCCCATTCTCTAGGCGAGGTGGCTCCTTTCTTCTTCTGTCACCTTCCCGTGGCTCTCAGGAGTCCTTAGCTTCTCTGACCAGTAGTTTCATATTAGCATATATTAATTGTATGAAATAATGGGGTTCATTATGTTTTCATAGATATATATATAATTACTTTGTTCCTACTTACTCCCTCATGCATTACCATGCCATATAACTCCTCCCACTGATTTCGTTCCTCTTCCTAAATTGATTGTCTCCCTTCTACTTTCATGTTATTTTGTTTATTTATTTATTTGCAAGCAGAGACAAAGAGAAGAGAAACAGAGAGAGAGAAGGGCAACCAGTGCCTAGCTGCTGCAAAGAAACTCCAGATTCATGTGCCACTTTGTGCATCTGGCTTTACGTGGGTACTGGGGAATCAAACCCAGGCTGTTAGGCTTTGTAGTCAAGTGGCTTAACCACTGAGTCATCTCTTCAGCCCCTCATGTCTTTTTTATTTATTTTATTTATATATTTATTTGAGATGGGGGGGGGAGAGAATGGGCATGCCAGGGCCTCCAGCCACTGCAAACAAATTCCAGATGCATTTGCTATGTGCATCTGGCTTACATGGTCCTGGGGAATTGAACCTGGGTCCTTTGGCTTTGCAGGCAAGTGCCTTTACCACTGAGCAATCTTTCTAGCCTCCCCCACCTTTTTTAAACTAGAGTCTGTATTTGAGGGGGAAAAGTGCCATATTTTTCTTTCTGAATCTGGCTTATCTTGTTTCATCCATTTTCCTGCAAGTGACATGATTTTGTTCTTATTTATGGCTGGATATATACACTGTATATATACAAAATATATTTTTTACCATTCATATATTAACAGGTACATGCACACCTTTAATCCCAGCTCTTGAGAGTCAGAAGTAGGAGGATTGCCATGAGTTCAAGGCCACCGTGAAACTACATAGTGAGTTCCAGGTCAGCCTGGGGTAGAGAAAGACCCTACCTCAAAAAAAAAAAAAAAAAAAAATCGATGGGTATGCAGATAGCTCCATTGTATATAGACCTTGTTTCCTTGGGTATATATGCTCAGGTATGTAGCTGGGTTATGCAGTACTTCAAATTTTGCATTGTGAAGAACCTTCATGGTGATTTCTAGTAGTTGCATTGACATTCCTACTAATGTTATATAACCCCTCCCCGCTGCCATATTTGCTAGCATGCTCTCTGTTTTCTGGCTGGTGAGATGGGATCTCAATGTAGCTTTGATTTACACTTCCCTGATGGCTAAGGAGGTTGAAATTCTTCCCCTGTTTTTATTAGCCAGTGTACTTTCTCTTGAGTATACTGTTTGTTCATTTTAAGTGCCCATTTATTAATGGGATTATTTGTTCTTTAGACATTTAATTTTTGGTGTTTTTCCTATGTTCTGGCTATTGCTCCATGTCAGATGAATAGCTGGCAAAGATTCTCCTGTTTGCAGGCTGTCTCTTCACTCTGGTGATTGCTTCCTTTGCTGGGGACTTTTGTAATTTAATATACTTCCCATAGCCTTTTCCCCTGTGTGGCTCAACTCTTCTGTGTCCCTTTGTTGTTGACATTGCTTTTTGAGACAGGGTCTCACTATGTATCCCAAGCTGGCCTCAAGCCTACCATGTAGCCCAGTTGGTCTTTTTCTTTCTTTTTGTTTTTTCTAGGTATAGTCTCACTCTAGCCCAGGCTGACCTCAAATTTACCATGTAGTCTCAGGCTGGTCTCAACTCATGGCAACCCTCCTGCCTCTGCCTCCTGACTGCTGGGATGAAAGACGTGCTCCATGACATCCAGCTCCAGCTGGCCTTAAAAGTTTCAGTCCTCTTGCCTCTATCTCCTCAGTTCTGGGATAAGTGTGACCTCCACACCTGTCTCTCAGTGCCTCCTATAAAGACACTGTTGCCCCCAGATAATCAAGGATGATGTTTTCATCTTAAGTCATTTACTGATATCTGCAAAGACCTTTATTCCAGTAATAATATTCGTAGGTTCTTGGAACTAGGGTGTGCAAACATCTTCTTTGAGGGTCACCAACTTACTACATGGTTGAAGGCTGACCTCCTCATCTTCCCCTACGATCTACTCCTATCCCCACACCGTCCTCTCCATTAAAGACATGGCTCTCTTGGCTCTCCCATAAGTGACTTGAGCCAGAAGCCTCAGAATCACTCCAAATTCCGCCCACTTATTTCCCACTCCACAGAGCTGCCACCAGAGCGGTTGATTACTCTGGATCGCTTGTGTCTTGAATGTGTTCCTCTTCTCTGTCCTTTTGACCTTGACTTGGCCCACACTCCTCTTTCTGACACCACCACCGCCTCCTGGCCACTCTCCAGTATGTCCACGAAGACGTCTGTCCTCCGCTCTACAGCCAGGTAAGCTCATAGTTTCTCTGCCTAACACCCTTCTTGTGTTCCCTGCTTTCTACAGAAGAATCTCAACTCTTTGCTTAACTTAAAGGGCTTTCTAGAGCCTCCTCCTAGTCCTTCAGCAGAAACATCTTCTGTAACATACCACAACACAATCCTTTTTTTTTTTTTTTTTTTTTTTGAGGTAATTACTCTAGTCCAGGCTGACCTGCAGCTTACTCTGTAGTCCCAAACTGGCCTCGAACTCACAGCAATCCACCTACCCCTGCCTCCTGAGTGCTGAGATTAAAGGTGTGTGCCACCATGCCCAGCCCACAATACAATTCTAGAACTCTCTGTGAATCCATTTCCTGTCTGCAGCCTTAGTTTCCATTGCTGCCTCTTTCTGGAATTCCTTCAGCGTTGCTTCTGGCAGCATCTCCTCTCTGAAGCCTTCCCTTCTCTCCCAGGGGACATGCTGGGTGCCCATGGCCTGGATGTATCTGTTATCCTAACTTACCCGGAGTTCCTAAACTCTTTGTTATGTGTAGTTTGCCGTTGTCTCCAGTGTTAATCATCTTTGGACCTCAGCAGCTAGTCCAGGGCCTTATGTAGTAGGACCGGCCATGCCACAGTGCTCAGCAGGAGCTCCAATCCCAGTTTACACTGCAGAGTTGCCAGAGCAGTCAGGGACAGAGGCCCAAAGAGAGACGCAGCTTGCTGGGGGTGGGCTGTGGGAAGAAATGTGGTGCTGCCCGAGGGTGAGGTGGGGAAGGGGCATAGCAGGAGGTGGGACAAGGATGTTGGTGGCTGCCTGGCTCCAACAATTCACACCTCTCACCTTCCTTTGCCTCTGTGGCCCTTTGGTCAACAGAGGGGATTGGGGCCTTGCTGACCCAGTGTCTGCCACATGAGGGCTTTATACGGAGGATGATGCCCTCCTGAGCTCCTCGGAGCTGACTACACCAAAAGATAAGGTGCTTCATGTGGCATAGCGCAGAGGCGAGGACAGAAGGCTGTCAAGACACAGGGCTCGTAGCCCCAGGCAGGGTGGGGAGGCATTTGCACCTCCTTCT
Source organism: Jaculus jaculus (assembly GCF_020740685.1). Taxonomy (NCBI): domain Eukaryota; kingdom Metazoa; phylum Chordata; class Mammalia; order Rodentia; family Dipodidae; genus Jaculus; species Jaculus jaculus. The sequence continues at coordinate 36,023,443 of NC_059120.1, forward strand.
CAGTTTGCAGGCAGCCTGGGAAGCGCACTTACCTACCTTCCCTCCCTCCATGGCTGCTGCTCCCAAACAACCTGGTGGTTTTATCCTTTGGGTGGAGCAGACCGGAACATTCTGTTTTGGCATGCTGCCTGTTCTTGGAGAGAGTTCAGAAGGCACTGCCCTGGTGGCCTAGAGCACATGGTGCTGAGGTCCATGCTGTTGCCATTCAGGTACTTTCTGGTTGTTGCCGCCCAAGAGGAAAGCTGCCCAGGGAAGTACGGGTGGAGCCAGCAGCCACTGGTCTGTAAGAGGTCCTGCCTCAGACTTGACAAAACCAGTTCAGGTACATGGGATATGTGTAAGGCAATGGTGGTGTTGGTACACTCCTGTAATCCTAGCAGCACTCAGGAGACTGAGGCAGGAAAATCAGGAGTTCACGGCCAGCCTGGATTCATGAGTTCCTGACTCCAGATAAATACCTAAGAAAGACTTGGCATTTGTGAGTTCTTGATAACATCAGATTACACACATCATTCTCTTTATGGATGTGTTTAAAAGTATAGAGTTTACTGCAATGAAAGGAATGATTTGCAACATGAAACATGATACTGGTTTGCAGAATTTCCAGGAGTTAATGGCAGAGTTTTCTGGGCCCAGGGGAAAGGGATTTGGTTTCAGAACATGAGTCCCACAATTTGGCAGAGTTTCCCTCCAGCTTTCAGGATAAATATCAACCCTCCCACTTCCCCATCCTCAACCTTCCCTGTTTTTCATTTCAGGGGGAAAGCTCTCCTCCAGAACCCAGCAGTGGACATACTACATTTCCCAGCTTCATGGCATGAATAAAACAAGTCATGCTAATAGATATGCTTTGTTCTTTCTCTAACTAACTCCTCTTTGAGCCAGCAATCTTTTATCACCTTGCTGAGTTCATCTTAGCAAGATAATAAACTTTGGCACATGCTTAAGATCAACATGCCATCCCACTGTCCTTCTGTGACTCCAAGAGGCAAGGTTTCCTCAGTTCACTACTCTAGCAAATGAACTCCAGACACATGCCCCACTGTGTGCATCTGGCCCTATGTGGGTACTGAGGAACTGAACCCAGGCCACCAGGCTTTGCAAGCATACTCCTTTAACCACTGAGCAATCTCTCCAGCCTCTTAGTCTCCTTATTTATTTGAGAGAGAGAGGCTGATAGAGAGAAAGAATGGACATGCCAGCGCCTCTAGCCACCTTAAATGAACTCCAGATGCATGCGCCACTTTGTGCATCTGGCTTACGTGGGTCCTGGGGAATCAAATCTGGATCCTTTGGTTTCGCAGGCAAGTGCCTTAACCACTAAGCCATCTGTCCAGCCCAGATCTCTTGTTTTAAACCTGCTACCTTTCAAGACTTAGGTAAAGATAGCCTAGTTCTGAGAAGACTTCCCTGACTGTCTCTCCCCCTTTCTCACCTTTCCATTACCTTCTCCACACCAGCTAAGAGCTCTTCCTTGGTACTCCCAAGGACAACTTGTTAGCATCTATCATTGGACATAATAAGAAAAATATAAGCTAAAACAGTGCTTAGGTTTATGACTTAATTGTGTACCCAAATTCTTCCATGCACCAGATATCTCTCCAAGGGCTGCATGTGAATTATCTTCTTAAACATATACAGCAGCCCCATAGAGGTGCGACTGTTGCCTACCAAGCAACCCATTGCTTTCTTTGTGACTGACAAAGCCCTAATTTTGTGTGACTGTCTACTGCCTTTTCTAGTAACTCGAGATGATATATTCCTCTTGGACTAAACTAATTACTATGATCGCATTTCTCATTGCCTGATTAGATTCAGCATGGACATGTAATGCAGTTCTAGCCAACGAAAGAGAAAGAAAAGCCTAGTGAGTGGGAGAAGGGGAAATACTTACCAAAAGCACCTGGGTGCCACAAACTATGGGAGTGGCTTTGTCAGGGGCAGTGGGAACTTACAGCCAACATTCTTCAAATGTTGGAAGACAGGCTGAAGAAAGCTCCGGCTGGAACCAGAGGCAGACATAACCCTCACGCCCCCCACCCCCCCGGGTAACACGCTTCAGTTAGTTAGGTCCTATATCTCAAAGGCCCCACAGCCTCCCAAAATAATGCCACCAACCAGGGACTAGTGTTGAAACACGTGAGCCTGCAGGGAATATTTTGCATGAAAACTATAACAGAAGGAACTGGTCTGAGAGCAAAGATACATATGAAAATGTTAAAACCAAGAAGTGAAAAGTAATTGGGTCCATGTGTCCATTGATTACAAAGTAAACAACCAAGTAACATTAGGATTTTTTTATGTGAAGAGATAAATTTCCTTATTTTTCAAGTAGAAATACTAATAACCTCTTAATCATTGCAAAATCCATTAGACTATCTGACATTAGCATGTTATAAATCAGAGAGTTGAAGCTCCACAGAATATGAGTAATCCTCCCAATCTCGAGGGCCTACATAAAGCTAATTTTGCTCTAAGACTTTTAAGCACCACACAATGTTCTCCCTCTCTCTCTATCTTTCTCTCTAAGAAGCTAATAATACTCAGCTGTTATTGTCTTTTTAAAACATTTTATTTATTTGAAAGAGGGAAAGCAAGAGAGAGGAGAATGGGCACACCAGGGCCTCAAGCCACTGCAAATGAACTCCAGATGCATGCACCACCTTGTGCATCTGGTTTACATGAGTCCTGGGGAATCGAACCTGAGTCCTTTGACTTTGGAGGCAAGCCCCTTTACTGCTAAGCCATCTATCCAGACCCTGTTGTTGTTGTGTTGAATAGGGTCTCACTCTTTAGCTTCAGCTGGCCTGGGACTTACTACATGTTAAACTCAGGCTGGTCTAACGCTCACGACAGTCCTCCAGCCTCAGTCTCTTTCATGCTAAGATTATAGGTGTGAGCCACCATTTCTCAACTCTTATTCAGTTTTTAAAACCTTGCTTCTAGCATAATTTCTGGGATATTTTCTAGCATAATTAGTGCTCAGTAAATAGGTTCTGAAAATGCCAGTGCTTATGTGAGGTAGGAAATATTATGGACTGCTATGTTTGAATGTGAAATGTCCCTAAGGGCTTGAGTGGCAGCTGATGGAGCTTTCTGGAAGTGATTGGATCATGGGAGTTGTGATTTCAACACTAGATTGATATATTGATGGAATTATTATTTGATGGCATTATTAGGGCATGGTAGATATTTAGGACATAGGGCCTAGTTAGGGGAAGTAGTATGCTGTTGAGCATGCCTTCAAAATATATCTTATCCCTGGCTCCTTCCTGTCTGTCTCTCTGTTTCCCTGTTGACTAGCCGTGATGATGTTGGAAAGAGCTATGCAGCCTGATGGAGGAGATATGTCATCAACAGTTTTAACCAACAGCTAACCTACAAGCTTGAGGGCTGGCCAGCTTGGCCAAATGTGTCAACTTGGGCAATGGTGAAATGTCTATTATGGGGAAAAGAACTGCTCTCTTATTGAATTTGAAGCCCACACCATGGGAGGGAATTAATGCCCACTGCCTACCAAAAACTTAATCAAAAGCCTATTGCTGGGGAGATCATAAGTCCTAGGGGAGAAACTACTGCTGTTGTCTGGCAAAATGCATACATTATACCCACCAAACTTCCCTCTAAACACTTAGGTTTATGCTAAAGCTACTTTCAGTTTTGGTTAGAGAAGCTTCTCTTTTTAGATGGTGGTGACTACTGAGGTGATTCAAAACTCACCAAAGTTCCAAGAAGAAATGGTAGTGGTGTGTTCAGTACTGAGACCTTTCTATCACACCCTCTAAGATTTAGGGACCATTTCAGAAGAGGTAGCAGAAAGAATGTAAGAACCAAAGGGAAGGGAGGAGTGCTAACAATACTGTATTCCAGACACAAAGAGGTTTTGGCATTCATGATTTCACAGTGACTGATGCTGCCTACACAAGACCTGCATAATAGGAGACAAAAACTGATGACATCAAAATTTTAAAAAAGACTGGTTAGAAAGAAGAAAGGATTCAGTTGAGGAGACATTTGGGAGGGGGAAATGGAAGAGTCAGGGGAGGGGATTATGATCATGGTATACTGTCTACATGTACAAAAGTTGTCAATAAAGTTTTAAAAATAAAATAAATTGGGCTGACCCATTGTCCATATAAGAAGGAGCCAGGAATGTCAGATTAAGCGATTTTAAGATTTTATGGCTAAAACTTTGAAAACAGAGGAGCGACCAGAAGCTAAGGAATGTAAGTATCCTTCAGAAGCTGGAAAAGATGCAAAGAAATTGTGTCTAACCTGTCTCTAGCAGGCTGCATGTGAGCAAAGACAGCTAAGAATGCATCCCAACCCCAAATCATACACTTACTTAACACTCGAGACTGATTTGTAACTCAGTTTCACAGTTCTCGAACGTGAACTCTGCAGCCACCAGTGTGCTACCACAGTGCCAACAGCCGGGCACACCTGCTCGAGCCTCCAGAAGGAGGTGGCCCCCCGACTCCCTGACTGTAGCACAGTGAAAGTTGTCCTGGGCATTGACCTCCGGAACTATAAGATAATAGGATTTCCACTTTCAATCACTACCCTTGTGGAGACATGTCACACTTACACTAGAAAACAAACACCCCATAGAACTCGGTGTACCAGACAACAGAGTGAAAAAATAAACCACAGGTAGGAAGTATTTTGTAAAGCATACAGGTGACAAAGAATTCCAGTATAAAAAAAAAATGGCAAGCTAACAAGAATGAGATGAATGGTTCTCTAGAAATTCAACGAGAAAGCCCCAGGGCCCACGGGACGTAAAAGGACAACCTTGCTGGTTAATTTCGGAAGTACACTGTAGAAAAACAGGAATGTGTCATACCTATCACGGTTTAAAATTTTTGATAATAGTATGAGTTTATTAAAATGTAGGATAATGCTAAGTTTCATAAAATATTGACAGGAGGAATTTTTTCCCATGAATTTGGCAAGAACAGTTTGAAAATAGTAAACTTGAAGGCATTTCAGATTCTGTGACTAAACAATTTCTTCTGTGCGTTTTCACTAAACATTGCCCCATGTGACTACTTGGAAAAAATCATAAGGCTGCTCACATTGAGGCATTTTTGTCATACTAATAGTTGGACAAAAATTAGATGTTATTCTCTGATAAAAGGGGTAAATTACATACCCCACCACAAAATGCTACACAGTAAATAAATTAGACCACCTCTCTTGCCTGGCTCCATGTATGATTATGTCATGGCTGGCTTCCCTATTTCTATAGTCTTCTCCATTTCTGTATAACTGGGAGATCTTTGGAGACTTGATCATGTCCTTACCTTAATTAAAAATTCTAGGGCTGCCTGGTGTGGTGGCACACACCTTTAATCCCAGCACTCAGGAGGCAGAGGTAGGAGGATTACTGTGAGTTCAAGGCCACCCTGAAACTACATAGTGAATTCCAGGTCAGACTGAGCTAGAGTGAGAACCTACCTTGAAAAAAAAAAAATGCTAGGACTGTGATAATAGCTCAGTTGGAGTTTGAGCTCCAGAACCCATGTAAAAAATGCTAGGTCTGGGCTGGAGAGATTGTTTAGTGGTTAAGGTACTTGCCTGCAAAGTCTAAGGACCCAAGTTCGATTCCCCAGTATCAGCATAAGCCATATGCACAAGGTGGTGCATGTGTCTGGAGTTCATTTACAGTGGACGGAGGATAGATAGTCTGGTTGTTTCCAGCTTTTGACTCTCGCAAAGCCAGTATGGACACTGACTGGCAGACAATTCTCTGTGTAGATCCTTGCTTTCTTTTCTCTTAGGTGACTGTTTTGAGGAGAATGGCTGGACTGAAAGGGGGGTGATTTTAATAAACTGCCTTGGTGGTTGCATCATTTCATGTTCTCACCCACAGCTTTGGCGGGTGAAAGGATGAGATTGGAGCAGTCCAAGGGCCCCCATTAGGCACTGAGATATTTAATCCACTCTCTTAGAAGACACAGCAGTGGGGCTGGGAAAGGCCTGAGACGGGCTTCTGGGAGATTGCTGGAGCAGCTGAGTTGGGACTCTTTCCCCAGGGGATATATATATATATGTGTGTTTGTGTGTGTGTGTGTGTGTGTGTGTGTGTGTGTGTGTGTGTGTATGTGCTCCTGGAAGGTGAGGAGCACTTGCAGCACCCACATCCTGAGCGGGCCGGGAGAACCTCCCCAGAGGAGCCAGGAGAGCCGCCGTGCTCACACCTTCACTCCGCACCGATGGCTTTTAGAACTGCAAGAATAGGGCTGGAGAGATGGCTTAGTGGTTAAGCGCTTGCCTGTGAAGCCTAAGGACCCCGGTTCTAGGCTTGGTTCCCCAGGTCCCACGTTAGCCAGATGCACAAGGGGGCGCACGCGTCTGGAGTTCGTTTGCAGAGGCTGGAAGCCCTGGTGCGCCCATTCTCTCTCTCTCCCTCTATCTGTCTTTCTCTCTGTGTCTGTCGCTCTCAAATAAATAAATAAATAATTAAAAAAAAAAAGAACTGCAAGAATAGATTTCTGTCAATTTGCTCAGTGGTAACTGCTCATAGCATGAGAAATGATGATTTAAAAGTATGGGGCTGGAGATGGTTCCGTGGTTAAAAGCACTTGCTGGCAAAACCTACTGGCCAGGGTTCAATTCTCCAGCCACCTATATAAACCTGACATGCAAAAAGTGTCACAAGCTTCTGGTGTTTGTGAGCATTTGCAAGAGATCCTGGTACACACGCACACACACGCATGCACGCACGCACGCACACATACACACATGGAAGTAAATAAAATGTTTTTTTCTTTTTTTGTTCATTTTTATTGATTTATTTGAGAGCAACAGACAGAAACGGAAAAAGAGAGAGAGAATGAGTGCGCCAGGGCCTCGAGCCACTGCAAACGAACTCCAGACACATGAGCCCCCTTGTGTATCTGGCTAATGTGGATCCTGGGAAATTGAGCCTCAAACTGGGGTCCTTAGGCTTCACAGGCAAGCGCTTAACTGCTAAGCCATCTCTCCAGCCCTAAAATATTTTTGTAAAAATATATTTTTCAGCAGTAACACAGTTCTGTAATCTCAGCAATGAGATGGCTGAGCAAGTAAGGTCAGGAGTTCGAGGATAGCCTGGGCTACATAGTGAATTCCAGGCCAGCATGGGCTACAGTGAGAGTCTGTGTAGTTCGGGCTGGCTTTGAACTCCCTGTATGGCCTAGGTTGGTCTCAAACTAGTGATCCTTCTTCCTCAGCCTCCCAAATGCTGACATTATAGGTGTGTGCCACCATACCTGGCTGGACCATGGTCTTTTTTAAAACGTATCTTTGTGTCCCAAAGTCACAGCCTGCTCCTTGTGGTAGAAACTACTCAAGTCCATTCATTGAGTGGACTAAGATGTGGCACCATGGTTTATAACACTGAGGAATCAAAGCAATCAAGAAACTCTGGTCTAGCCATGCTATGTAACACCATATAGCTCTTTCCAGAAACGAACTAGAGGGCTGAAGGGATGCCTTTGCGGTTAAGGCATTTGCCTGCAAAGCCAAAGGATCCTGGTTCTATTCTCCAGGACCCACGTTAGCCAGATGCACAAGGGGGCGCGCGTCTGGAGTTCACTTGCAGTGGCTGGAGGCCCTGGCGCGCCCATTGTGTCTTTCTATTTGCCTCTTTCTCTTTCTCAAATAAATAAAGTATTTTCTAAAAAATGAACTAGATCTGTGCTTACTTTTCTGAAAACCTTGCCATGATAGATTTTGAGTAAAAGAAGCAACAAAATAAAAAGTCAAAGAACAATTCTTAAGGTAAGCCACTGGTTTATAATCAAAACAATAATTTTATTATAAAAATCATTTGAGTAAGAAACAAAAATGTGGAAAGACAACATCAAAGTTTTAGTTATTTATTTTATTTTTTATTTTTTGTTTTTTTTGAGGTGAGGTCTCACTCTAGCCCAGGCTGACCTGGAATTCACTCTGTAGTTTCAGGGTGGCCTCAAACTCATAGCTGTCCTCCTACCTCAGCTTCTAAGTGCTGGGATTAAAAATGTGCACCAGGACTTCAGGTTAAGATGCTGGTGTAGGAACCATGCCAAAGTAGCCTAGGGGAGAAAAATCCTCCCCCCCCCAAAAAATCATCAAAATACACTCTTCTAATAAAAAGTGAGGTATATAAGAAATTATCAACTGCAACAGAGCCGTAGGAGAGATTCAGAGCATCCAGAGCCCACAGAAGCAGGCAGAAGGGGCAGCACCAGATCCATGTGGGCCCAGCCGCAAGGCTCGGCCTGAGCTGCAGGAAGAACCAGGTGAGGGGATGCACCCGCCCAGCACAGGCGATCAGAGCAGAGATCCAGCCACCCAGCCAGCCTACCTGAGCCCACAGTGCAGCAAAGTGGGACCCAAGCAGGAGCTCAGCATAATTGACACCAAAACCATCCCAAAGGTAACTGGGATTACACCAGCTAGGAAATGGAACCAGCCTAGATGTCCCTCAAGTGATGAGTGGATGACGAAGATGTGGCGCATTTACACAATGGAGTTGTAGTCGGCAGTAAAGAAAAAATGAAGTTATGAAATTTGCAGGAGAATGGATGGATCTGGAAAAGATTATACCTAGTGAGATAACCCAGGCCCAGAAAGCTCAACATCACAAATTCTCTCTCCTATGTGGATCCTAGCTACAAATAATTAGGCTTCTATGTGAGTTGGAATAAAACTCAGTATCAGAGGCCAGTAAACTAGAAAGGAGATATAAAGGGAACTGAAAGGGATGGAGGGGGGACTTAATAGGATGGTTTTGTATATATGTAAATAGAAGAACAGATAAATGGGGGTGAAAAGGCCTAAGTGAGGTCAGGGGAAGAGATTGAGTAAAGAAAAGGTGGAGGGTAGACTAATCAAAATCTAAAAGGATATAAATAAGTCATATAAAAACCTACTTTTTTGGACAATGGAACACTCAGGAGCCATATATTGTTACTAGAAAATTTTCAGTGGCAGGGATGGGATACCTTCCAGTGAGTTGTTGGCCACGGAGGTCCCTGATGTCCCCAAAACATTACATGCCATTGCTGAGGCTCCTAGTTTCCCACTAGGAACAGATGGTAAGACCCTATTGCTGAAGACTCTACGTACTTGAGCTGTAAGGTCACTGAGAAATCCTGCTGGATTTTCAGCTGAGCTGAAAACCTCATCCATATAGAGCAGCTGCCAGAAAGCTGGAAGAAGCCATGCTGCAAGCAGTTCAATGGGAGAGAGAGAAATCACCAGTGAAGATACTCATCAGTGGGCCCTGCAAGCCTTATATTTTGCCAGCCAGGCCAAATGAGCCAATGGGCGCATTAGTGGCATATCTGTTATGGTGGAAACCAGTTGCCCTCTAATTGGACTGGAAGCCTGCTCCATGAGAGGGAATACATTCCTGATGCTGAAAACCTACAACAGGGTTAGTCATGAGCACTAGGGGTGTAACATCTGCTACTGTCTGGCTAAATATACACTATGCTCATCAAACTGCCTAGTAAGTACTTCTCTTAATGTTTATACCCATATATTAATGCTACTCTCACTTTTGGTTACAAATGCTTCTCTTTTCAGATGGCAATGACCTTGGGATGAACTCAGAAGGCATCATAGTGCTGAGAAGAAGTGAAAGAGGACTGCTCAGCACTGAAACATCTCTATTCACACCTTCCAAGGCTCAGGGTCCATTGTGGAAGAGGTGGTGGAAAGAACGTAAGAGTCAAAGGAAGGGTAGGACTCCTTACAACGTGGTCCTCCAGACACAAAATGGCCTGGATATCCATGACCTTGCAGTGCTTGACTCTACCTGCACAAGACCATCATAATAGGAGGAAAAGATCATGACATCAAAATAAAAGGAGAGACTGATTGAGAGGGGGAGGGGATATGATGGAGAGTGGAGTTTCAAAGGGGTAAGAGGGGGGAGAGAGGGAATTACCATGGGATGTTGTTCAAATCACCGAAGTTGTCAATAAAAAAAATTGAAGGACAAAAATGTGTGCAGCACCATGCCCAGCTCAAAATTTTATTTTTGTTGTTGTTTTGTTTAGTTTGGGGTCTCACTATGTAGCCCTAGCAACTAGATGTCTCAGGCTGGCCTCGACCTCATGGTTATCCAAATTGCTAACAGTACTTGCTACTTACCAGGTAGACTGGGAGAATAAGTATAGTTATTTACATGTATATTATAAAGAGTTTATGAACAAACCTGGCGTGGTGGTGCACACCTTTAATCCTAGCACTTGGGAGGCAGAGGTAGGAGGAACGCTGTGAGTTCAAGGCCACCCTGAGACTCCATAGTGAATTCTAGGTCAGCCTGGGCTAGAGTGAGACCCTACCTCGAAAAACCAAAAAAAAAAAAAAAAAAAAGAAGAAGAAGAAGAAGGAAAGAATTTATGAACATTTTAATTGGTTAAATCTTTTCTTTGTGTAAGTGTGTATCATTTTTGAAATTAAAAGCATTTTTTAAGGAATGGTGACATTGGCCTATAACCCTAGCTTTGGGAGGCCAAGGCAGGAGGATTTTAAGTTCAAGACCAGTGTGGGCTGTGGAAAGAAATCCTGCCTCAAAATCAAAACAAGACGAAAACAACCGTGAGTTCAGAGAATACCAAGTAGAGAAGAAACCACTGACAGATGGGAACCACATTGTATGCACCACCATCCTCCCTCAAGCCCCGTGTGTACTTGGTCCTACCCACATGGCCACAGATCTGTGACTGTACCCTTACCTGTGGCCATCCCCTCATCTGTGTCTATAGCCTCTTACCACCTTCCTAGAGTGGGATTCTTGGAAAAAAATTAAAAAGGAAGGTGGAGGCTGTTGGTTCTGTAGTTAACTTTAGGTCTAGGTCAATTCATGTTAGTGACCTTCCCTCCCTTGCTAAAATGCAGGGTCCAAGGAAAGGAAAGGAAAGGAGAGGAGAGGAGAGGAGAGGAGAGGAGAGGAGAGGAGAGGAGAGGAGAGGAGAGGAGAGGAGAGGAGAGGAGAGGAGAGGAGAGGAGAGGAGAGGAGAGGAGAGGGGAGGAGAGGGGAAGGGAGGGAAAGAAAAAGTGACATATTTTAAAATCAAGCTCTTGGCTGAAGAGATGGCTTAGCTGTTAAGGCATTTGCCTACAAAGCCAAAAGACCTCAGTTCGACTCCACAGGTCCCACATAAGCCAGATGCACAAGGTGGCACATTCATGTGGAGTTCATTTGCAGAGGCTGGAGGCCCTTGGCCCACCCATTCTCTCTCTCTCTCTTTCCCTCTCTTGTGCTCTCAAATATATAATCAAGCTCTTAATGCCTCTCAAGCCTTTCATATCCTCATAAGAATCTCATAGACGGTTCTTTCCAGCTGGAATTTACAGAACGCCGAACTCAGCTTGTCATTGATTCCAAACCTCCCAGCAAAAGCTGAAGGCCCGCTCTAAGCTACCGTGGTCCCAGGCTTGCTGTACCCTGCCTGGAGGAGTCACGGCATCATCCTGCCTGTGTGTTTCCCAGCTCAGCTCCTCCCAGACAGTGCATGGATAAATGTTTGCATAATGATGGAAATAGTTTGTCTTTCAGCCAGCATGTTCATTTTTGTATTCATTTTCCATTAAAGCTTCATCTGGTTTAAAATAGAATTGGAAATTTGCTATTTGACCTATTTTCATCCATTAGCATAGCTTATCAAATTAGAGCATTGAGAAGCAGCCAGAGGAATAGGAGCCAGCCCGTGCTGTCTCAGGTGGGGATCACCAGAGGCCTCATTTAGAATGTGGGGTCCCAGGAATAGAAGGGGTGAGCTAAAAATAACTTAGAAGTCAGGGCAAGAGCAAAGGCAAGCACCATTTCTCTCTATTCTTTTTTTCTTTTGTTGTTTTTTCCACACTGAAGATCAAGCCCAGACTGAGTCTCTCACATGCTAAGCAAGAACTCCACCACTGAGCTCCACTCCAACGCAGAATGACTCCTTTGGCTGCCCAGGGGGAAGAGCTGCGGCTGAGGCAACCTGAACTTGGACTCCAGCTCTGCTGTGCACTGGCTGGGGATCTGAGTCAAACCAGTTTACCACATGAGCCTCAGTTTCCTATTCTGAAAACTGAGCCACCACTAACCTCACAGGGTGACATTAGTTTTAAACAGATAACATATGTGAAGCTGTAGAACCAAGACAGCAAGGCACATAGTGTTCCAAATGGCTGATTTACCATTGTGACTTTGAATTCTGTGTTCTTAGGAGAAATATGCAATCTCATGGGATTTATTAAAACTTGTTAGAGGCAGGGAATCCTTATGTTTTCCTGTCTCTCTCCTCCTAGGATGGTGTCTTTGCTCTGAGACATCCCAGTGAACGAATGCTGAATGAATGAATCTGGCTTATAACCTGCTCAAGCAGTGATCTTTGAACAGTATGGCAGTTACTTTCTCATTGCTGGGACAAAACACACAACCTAAAGCAGCTTATGGACAGAAAGGGTTTATTTTGGCATGCACTCCTCAGGGGATATTTCTCCATGGCAGAACAGAGGCTGGCTCACATCGAGTCCCATATCTGGGTGGAAGGAGTCAGAAGTGAGATTGGAGCTGGGCTAATAAACCTCAAGGTCCGTCACTAGTGACACACCTCCTCCAGCAAGACCTCCCAAAGGCTCTACCAGCCAGGGATTGACTTAATCACAAACACACGAGGCTATGGGGGAAACTTTTGACATTCAAGCCACCAGACACAGTATCAGTTATTATAGTAGGCTCCCTGAGGGTCTTCTCAGAGCACCCTTAGGTGATACCCACCTAGCAGCAGCAATGTAGTGATTCATCAGACAGGTAGGAAGAGCCCCTGGAAGTGGGGCCAAGGTGGTAAGCAGGGTGCGGGTTATCCCCTGGGAAGAAATGGCCCCTGAGTCTTTTAAAACAGTACACACATGGTCATTCGAGTTGTTGATATACCTTATGCAAGTAAGATTGTGTTTGGTATTGGGAGCTTAAAATGCAATGTTTCCTCTGTGTGTGTGTGTTTTCTTCTGACCCCAATAGACATTGTACAGTACTTCTATCCATAGGTAGAACTTCTTATTGCTGTAACAAGAAGAAACTCAAAGAAGGAAGGGTTTGTTCTGGCTCATGACAGGGAAGCCACGGCTCCAGGCGTGTGAGGCACATTGTATCCATGGTACAGAATCAAGGAGAGATGAATGCTGATGCTCAATTCATTTTCTCCCATAAGAAGATGCACATTCAGAGGGGAAGGGAGCAAGGGCCTTCCTGCTTCAGTAAAACCTTTCTGGAAACATCCTAAATGCACAGAGGTGTGTTTCTATGATGACTAAATGCAGTCAGGTTGGTGAAGGTTGACCATGGCAGGTGGTGGTGCACACACAGTCATTTTCCAACTGCAGCTCTCGGTTGCTTTGGGCAGTAAAGGCACCACACAGATGAAGAGATGACTTGGGACAAGCAGAAAATGGAGATGGATTCTTACAGTCAGTTGAATGATGATCCTCAAAGAACTATGTACACATTCCAAACCCTGGAATTAACGAATAGCACCTTACTTGGAGAAAGTGCCTTTCTACATACAACTAAATTAAGACTCTTCAGATGAGATCATCCTGGAATATTCAGGGGCCATCAATCCTGTGATGACCAGTGTCCTCACCATGGGAAGGCAAAGGGAGATTTGAGAGTGAGGACAGGGACAGAGGCTGCGCAGACGAGGCTGCAAGCCACGGATGGCCAGCAGTCACCAACAGTGAAGAGAAGGGCATGAAATCAATCCTCCCCAAATCTCAGGAAAAGGACTGTTGCTTCTGCTAATACCAAAAATGTGACAGAATGAGTTTCTACTGTATTAAGTCACTGAATTAACGGTGATTTGTTACAACAGCCCTGTAGTTGTGTCCAATTCTGAATGTAAATGTTCAATGTGAAAAGTTTCACACCAACTGTCAAAGTTTAGTCCAAACTCAAATGGTGAAAAGTCCCTATGGAAGCGCAAGCCCGCTTCCCTGGGCTCTCCTACAGTGCTTGCCCAGGATTCCTGAGCTCCTCCACGCTCCCAACGGCCCTCTTCCCCTTGCAGTAGTGTAGACCCTATGTCACCATAGATTTAGAAACATCACTGAGACACACCTCAGAGTGTCTTATCACAGTGCTTCCAGAAAGGCTTAACTGAGGGGGAAGACCCTCCTTGATAGATAAAAGAAAGGGAAAAGACAGGTTGGTTTGATGAGGAGCAGCTGAGGTGAGCCCCCCTTCAAGGTTCAAGCTTTATTAGGTGAGTTATAGCACTATGTCAAAGGCAGCATGGAGAGGAGCTGAAGTGGGGAGTAGACTGCTGAGGAACAACATGAGTTTCATAAGGGGAGTTTCATGCTGCGTGGCTCAGCCTGAGTGCCAGGAGCTGCGGAGATAATGGACAGCGGGAATTAAAGGCTCTAAGGGCTGTCTGAATGCTGCCCTGCTTGCACATAGGACCAGAAGGCCAGAACTCAGGTGGCCTTGGGTTTCCTTGGCAACAGGGGGCTGATCTTGCTTCTCTGCCTAATTCTAGTGCTCTTAAAGTGACCGAGTCTATATTCTAGCACCACTGTAAAGGTGGGTGGCACCAGCCCCTGTACTAGGTGTGTGGGCAACCTTCCCAGATGTATTCAGAAGAGCCCAGCACAAGCCAACTCTTAAGAATGTTTGGAATATTTTCTCACCTGCTCACAAGCTCAAGGCCTCAAAAACTCTGGGAGTCTGAAGATGTCTATAAGATTCTTGTCAATTCTGAGCAGAGGGTCGTCTTGGCAGTTCTGTGCTTGAACCATGTCCCACCACAATTCTGATAGCTGCATGCACTGTAATTACACTGAGCACATCTCACCCACGGGGACACTCAGAATGGGAGGAGGCTGTCTGCTAACCCCTCCTCTTTCTAAAGCTCTTGTGCCACCGGACACCAGGGCCTCGGTGTATTTGGATTTTCTCTTTGTGCTGTACCTCTGACAGTCACATTCACAATAAGCCTCCCTTGTGCCCACTGCTTTAGGGCTTTCTCCAATGGCCAAAGAACAATTGTAATTAGTACAATCATTAGGGTAGTTCCAAAATTTGACAAATTCGTCATCAAGGAAACACAGAGGGGAAATGTGGTTTGAAAAGAGAATCCATGGGTGGATTCTTAGTTGAGTCCTGACCCAGAGAAAATTACCTGGCCTTCTGGAGGGAAGGTTCTTGATCCTATTGCTATCACCTTGGTTTGTCCAACATCTTAATCACAGATTTGACTGAAGCCAAAGAGGCAGGATTTCTGCTTCAAAAATAGCCCAACTCTAAGCAATGCAGAAAATCATGTTGTTGACATATTCAGTATTTTAAATGCCACAGCATGGTGGACCACAATGAATAAAGCAAGATGAATTGAACTTCTTCTACTTGCTTTCAACAAATAAGCCACAAAAATGAAGGATGGGTTAAAAGCACTTCATGAGAGGGGGAAACAAAGTAATTTTTCAACTCCATATAAGTCACTAGTAAGAAAAAAATTCTTGAGAAGTCATAAACATAGTGTTTTACTCAGGGCTCTTTGGAGGAACAGAACAGGTAGAAGCAGTACATGTTACAAAAGGGGTTATTAGGGTGGCTTACATCATACTGGCTGGGTAGTCCAACAATGGCTGTCTGCATGCTGGTAGCTGCTCAGTGTACAAAAGCAGATGTCTCAGAAGTCTCAATCTGGTGCTCAAGACCTAGAGGACTCCTGGAGAGCTGGAGGTCTTCAGGCCACACCAGAAGGCTGAAGAAGCTGGATTCTATTGTCAGTGAAAGATGGTGGCTGGAGGGTAGGTGCACTTACCAGCAAGGAGCAGAGGCAGCCAGGTAAATGGGCTGCCTCTCTCAAGAACCTCTTCATAAATAGGCTGCCACCAGAAGGGCTGCTCGCTGTGAGAGAAGGGCTTCTCACAGTTAATCCTTCCTGGAAGTACCCTCATCTCTTGCTTTATTCCTAATCCAGACAAGTTAAGAATTGTGATTAACCATCGCACTTAGGTTGCTTGTCTAGAATGTGAAGGTTCCAGATCAAGGGTCATTCTGGTATGCTGTGCCTTAGAAGAACAGAGCTGCTGTTGTGACGTTGTTCTGGGAATCACAGTGGAAGAAAGAAATTGGCTTATTGATAGGGACCCAAAGAGCAAAGTCAGATGATGAAGAGTTTGATAGCTTTGTCACCTGAGCAAAGTTGATTTTCACTCTGAAGAAGAAAAGACTCTGGCAAACAGGTTATCTATGGTCCCATGTTGGAAGAACTATCCTTTTTGAAGGGGACAGAGCTTTATAGAAGGATAAGATACTATGGATTTTCAGAGAGTGAAATAAAGACCATGAAAAAAGGTCAGAGGGGCAGCTTCTTGTTACTGCCTGGTCTTCTGCCCCTCACAGTCTACTCAATAAACCTGCCCCCTCAACTACCCCTCAAAAGATTAGGGATATCAAATTCAATTATATTTCTAAGAATCAGAGACCATCTAGCAACAGCATGGTCTGCCTTGTGAAGAATTAACTTTCTGATTCTTTTTAAAAATCTTTCCATTTGATTTCTTTTTTTTTTTGGTTTTTTGAGGTAGGGTCTCACTCTAGTCCAGGCTGACCCCTGGAATTCACGATGTATTCTCAGGGTGGCCTCGAACTCACAGCGATCCTCCTACCTCTGCCTCCCAAGTGCTGGGATTAAAGGCGTGCGCCACCATGCCCGGCTCCATTTGATTTCTTATTAGAGAAAGAGCAAGAGAGAGAGAGAGAGAGAGAGAGAGAGAGAGAGAGAGAGAGAGAGAGAGAATTGGTGCACCAGGGCTTCCAGCCACTGCAATTGAATTCTAGATGTGCATGCCACCTTGTACCCATGTGCCACTTACATGCTTGCATCACCTTGTGCATCTTGTTAACTGGGACCTGGAGAGTCAAACATGAGTCTTTAGCGAATGCCTTAACTGCTTAACTTAACTTAACCTTAACTCTCCAGCCCATCATTCCAATTTCTGAAAACAAGACAAAACTATTATTTCGATGATCATCAGTGTGGGCTAGGCTAGGCTCACTAGCTGGTTGCGATCCTCTTCCCTCTGTGTGTGTCCCCTTAGAAGTCACATGGTTGGTCAAAATAAATGGCCTTCTCTTACCAAGATAGGTTATTCTTAAATAGTTTCAAGTAACATTGTCCCCGGCTAGCATCTCTACACATTCTCTCTAACTCCATACAAATGAGTTGTTTGGATAATGATGTTACTTATATGTGCAATAGTTTATTAGAATAATTTTGATTTCAAGTGAGAAATGCCTAACTCATATTATTAGCTTGAAGAAAAGAAGGTTTTTTTTTTTTTTATATGTCAAACATAACATGCTCATGTGACCCTGGGGGACAGAGGTCGAGTAGGCCCAAGGCAGAGGTGCCCTTTCCATTTCTGGACATGTCTTCCTCCATCCTCAACCAAAGGCTCCAAGGAGCTATAAATGGACTTTATCTGGACTCGCATAGTAGGGAGGAAAGTGGCCATGACACACATTGCTAGAGTTCTCATGGCTCAGCCTTGCAGGTCCCACATGCACCTTGGACAAATCACTGTGGCTCCAGCCTGTCATTGGCCACACCTGGGTCACGTTCTCAATATTTTGGCCCGAAGAGACGGTAAATACTGGCCAAACCAGAACCACATGGATCTATAGGAAGTTACCAGGCAGATAGAAAAACAGCCATCTGCTTAACCATTTCCAGAGCACCTTCAAACACACTCTCTTCAATTCTCCCTAACCCTGTGCAGAATGAAGGACAAGGGTTAGTTCTGTCTCTGATGCCACCTCATCGTTCAGAAGTAGTTGGGTGTACTTTCACCCCACACTGAATTTCTTAGCATCACCATCAGAAGGAGAGGGTTACACGAGTGTCCTTTAGTGTTACCTGATCCTTGCTGGGACATTCAGCCAATGGCGATGCTCCAACTCAACTCTTTTTTATTTTATTATTATTATTTTTATTAACAACTTCAATGATTATAAACAATATCCCATGGCAATGCCCTCCCTCCCCTCATTTTCCCCTTTGAAACTTCACTCTCCATCATATCCCTCCTACTATCAATCAGTTTCTCTTTTATTTTGATGTCATCATTTTTCCCTTCTATTATGATGGTTTTGTGTAGTAATGTCAGGCACTGTGAGGTCATGGATATCCAAGCCATTTTGTGTCTGGAGGAGCACGTTTTAAGTAGTCCTACCCTTCCTTTGGCTCTTACATTCTTTCTGCCACCTCTTCGACAATGGATCCTGAGCCTTGGAAGGTGTGATAGAGATATTGCAGAGCTGAGCACTCCTGTCACTTCTTCCAGCACCATGATGCCTTCTGAGTCATCCCAAGGTCACTGCCATCTGAAAACAGAAGGTTCTCTATCAAAAGTGAGAGTAGCATTAATATATGGGTATAAACATTAAGAGAAGTACTTACTGGGCAGTTTGATGAGCATAGTATATACATTTAGCCAGACATCAACAGATGTTACACCCGTAGGGCTCATGACTACCCCTGTTGTAGGTTTTCAGTATCAGGGATGTATTCCCTCCCATGGAGCAGGCCTCCAGTACAATTACAGTGCAGTTGGTTTCCACCATGACAGACATACCACTATTGCACCAGTTGGCTCATTTGGCCTGGCTGGCCAAATATAAGGCTTGCAGTGTCCATTGTTGAGTATCTTCACTGGTGATTTTTCTCTCTCCCATTGAACTGCATGCAGAATGGCTTCTTCCAGCTTTCTGTCAGCTGGTCTACATGGAGGAGATTATCCACTCAGTTCCAGAAGGATTTTTCATCCAACTCAACTCTTGACAGCAGCAAACTCTCTCCTGCCTCTTCTGATAGCAAAGTCTTGGTGAAGTAGCCTAACATCATACAGAAAGGGAAAACACTTCCTGATGGAGCTATCCTCTGAGACAGGTTTCTCCTCTCCTCCCCTAAATAGTCACTGACTCTTTCCCTGTCATGAAAATCAGACACACCATTAGGACAAGATAGGTGTTAATTCAAGAACTGCAATACTGAGCATGGTGGCACACACTGTAATCCCAGAACTTGATAGGCAGTTTGAGGTCAGTCTGGGCTACATATACAGTAAGACCTTATATCAAAATGGCAAAACTGATATAAACTAATTGTAACTGGCATCAGATCATATATATATATATATATATACTCATTTTGCTTTAATTTTCATTCATCCTTAGACCTATTCATTTATCTATTAAGTTGTATTGAGCACCTATATATGGATTAGTGATTAGGTACAGTGGTTTGAACAAAGAGATTCCAACATAGAATAATTTAAGAAAAACATTAGTTTATTCCTCTTTCTCCTTTGGGGTGAGCAGTGGACACCAGGAAGCTTGGGTAGGGACCAAGGTTTATCCCGTCTGGTCACTCTGCCATCCCCAGAGTGGGGAACTTGTGTATCATGTTTGTTTACAGACCATGGTCAGGGAAACGAGCAAAGGGGAGAGATCCTGCAATGTCCAAAATCAAAAGTGAATATTCATCTCGCATCAGCTCTTATCCAATGAACAAAACCCTCAGGGCTATACCAAGTTGCAGAAGCCTCTGGGAAATACAGCTCTAGACAGAGCAGGGGTACACTCTAGCAAAACCTACCACAAGAAAGAAGCAGAAGTTGGGACAGCAGCTTGTCTAATTAGTTCATAATTAGTACATAACACAGCAAGAGGCAAGCCGTAAGCAAGGGTCCTGCTCTTGAGTTGCTTGTGAATGATAGGAAAGAAATACCTTTGTCCCTAACAACAACACAAGTTATATGGAAGAAGGGTTAGGAGAACGGCGCAAACAGCTTAGACAGTTTAGAGAAGAGTGAGGAATTCCTTGAACTCAAGAAGCTCAGAATTCGATCCTGAAGAAGGCACATTTGAGCCTGAACTTAAAGAACGGGCTCACTCTGAAGCTGGGCATGGGGTTAGGACAGCCAGCAGAGCAAGAGCAGCGACAAGGAAGCTCGCTCCCCAGAGGTGCGTGGGCGTCCTCCAGAGAGCTTTCCTGCCAGCCCTGTGCAGATGCACACCTAGTTATTTCTGTACCCATCTGCTTTGGATCTGCCAGACTTCCATGTCTTCCCGGTGCTGGAAGATGCTAGAGCCATCCTCCAGCCTTCCGCACAGAGGTTGCACAGTCTAGGAAGACAGCCAGGCTGTGAGTCAGAGGTGGGAAGCCCGGGGTTAATAACGTCTTAATGACAACCACTTCCTGAGCCTTGAAGCTCCTGGAGTATGCTAACCTGCAGAGGTTAACTGGATTATCCTCTCATCTCTCTTCAACCCAGCTGGCTAAAGTAAGACATTGGATATGGAGCTGGTTTGAAAACTCGAAACAATGCAGAATGGAAAATGTCATAAGAGCAGCACTAAAATCTCATTATTTCAGATCCCATTGGCTCAGAAGGAGGAGGAATTTGTACAGCAATCTAGCCTGAAAATTATCTTTATGCTCAATAGAACAAGGAGGATTTTCTAAGCAAACTAACAGTGTGCTACAATTTCCAGGAGAGGGGTACACTCAGGGGAATGACTCTACCCCTCTGCAAGGAGTAATGGACTTCAATTAATTTTGAGCAATGCTGTTTTTCATTCCTGTAGGTCTGGCGGGACTTCTGCAAGGCAATAAAACGTTGCTAGCTATTTGTTTGAGCTTTGGAATATTCTACAGAGAAAGAATATTGCTAAGCAAATTAGTTTGGCACCTCACAGGGAATTTTTGTGTTTAAGAAAATGCTGGACGACCAATTCGGCCAGGATGTTGAAGAGGAGGCTCTGGCAACAAGGTGGAAATCATTTTGGCAGTGAAAAAGCTTTGTTTGCTGGTCCCCTAAAAGCTACCAGATAAATGCACCAGGGCTCTGGTCACACTACGACGTGTCTGCTTGACTCCCTGTCTTTCCCCCACCAGGGCCTGAAGAACTGACTCTGAAAACTGCGGCGGCTGAAATCTCTGCAGCCTGCAGGGAGCCACATGGAGAGTGGCTGGCACTTTCAATGTGCTCTCGCTGAGAGCCCCGCTTCCCAGATGGAGAAACGGGTTCAGAGTTCAGAGAGACTAAGCTGGTCCACAGCCACACTGGCAATCAGTGGCAGACTCAGAACTCGAACCCCGTGTTTGCAACACAAGGTACATGTGACCTTTTTTCCCTTTCCCAAATACAGGGCTCTCTTTGTCCCAGGTCTACCTGCCATCTGCCTTTCTGTCTCTCCCTCCCTTCCTCCCTCCCTCCCTGTGTGTTGTGGCTTGAATATAAAACGCCCCCCATTGGCCTATGTGTTTGAACCCTTGGTCCCCAGCTGCTGACACTATTTGGGAAGGTTGTTGAACCCTCAGGAGGTGGAGCCCTGCTAGAGGAAGTGAGTCACTGGCAGTGGGCCCTGAGGGTTTTTGTTGTTGTTTTTAATGGAAAGAAGAGGTTTAATTCAAGCTTACAGATCCTGGGGAAGTTCCATCAGTGGTGGAAGACAAGACCACCGCCAGCCAGCACATCAAATCAATAAGCACAAACTGGGCAGCAAGGAGCAGGGGACCCCCACCACACCCCCTGGCAGAGCTCACACCTCTCTGCACACTTTTCTGTTGGAGTTCAGTTCAACCTCCAGTAGCACCATAGGGCTGGACCCCAGGACCTGACCCCAGAGACACCTCCTCCACCCAGCGGCCTGGAGACCAATGTTACAAATTTTAACAAAACATCTAAGGCACATCTTTAATCCCAGCACTCGGGAGGCAGAGGTAGGAGAATCATTACGAGTTCGAGGCCACCCTGAGAATACAGTGTGAATTCCAGGTCAGCCAGAGCTAGAGTGAAACCCTACCTTGCAGAGGTGGGGAGGGGGTTGACTGAGTCTATGGGAGACACACATTGAAACCACCACAATGACTTATTTCTTTCTTTAGATTCAGGAAATTCCTGCTATAGTTTGAATAGATTCTCTACTTTTAGGTTCCATCTCAGCTCTTTCTTCTATTACATCAGATTTTAAGTTTGGTCTCTTGATAACATCCAAGAGTTCTTGGATGTTATGGCCATACTTATTTTTTAAAATTTATTTTTATTAGATAGGGACATACTTAGTATGTAAACAACACGTATTGGTACCACCCTTTCCCTCCTCCCTGCCCCTTCTCTGAAGAGGTCCTCCTCATTGGGGATGCAGGTCAACACTGTGGGGATTGTGGGTCTGACATTGTGAGGGCAGCAGTCATTTATGGGTTACAAATACGATTTGCTTTTCAAATTGTTTGCATTATGCTAGGGGTATTATCAGCAGTGACTGGAAGTCAGACATTTGGGGCATCTATAGAGCCAGTTTGTGGAACTTATATTATGTTTTTTGTTTGTTTCTTTGTTTTGTTTTGCTTTTTGAGGTTGGGCCTCACTCTAGCCCAGGCTGACCTGGAATTCACTATGCAGTCTCACCATGGCCTCCAACTCACTGCGTTCCTCCTACCTCAGCCTCCTGCGTGCTGGGATTAAAGGCATGCGTCACCACGCCCAGCCATTATGTTATTTTGTCTGAAGGTCAGTCAATCAGCAGACATTCGTTAAGCTAAGCCCTATTCTATGCCAGGCACTAGGTTGAGTATTGTGGGTACAGAAAGTCTCATAGGAGATTACTAGTAAAGCAATTTTAAAGGGCTTGGGCAGAGCTCAGGGTTAGAACCCTTGCCTAGCTCTGGGTTCAGTCCCAACACTGAAAAAAAAAAAAAAGTCCCCAAACAACCAATATTTAAATACTACTACTAATACAGCCTGGGCCACGAGCAGTTGAAACAGACGTGGCCATCAGCTATTGGTCCTCACAAGAGCTGAGGGTGCATTGAATACTGTGATGCACTAGAGAGGCTTCATAAACCTACTCTAGTGACACCTCAGGGCTCTGCAGATGATGCTGCGGAGGGAAAAACCTGGCCAGAGGACAGGGGGCCCAGGCCAAGGCCACCTGCCTCCTCTGCAGCCTGCTGGCCCTGGCTGCCTGCATTCCCAGAACAGACATGACTGATGGGAAGACTGGAGCCTGTTCCCTCACCTCAGACACCCTCTCCCTTCAAAGGGGGAGGCTGCCTCCCACCTGTGGTCAACCTTGCCTGGCTTATCCCTCTGGTCATCTGCCTAGAAGAGACCCTCACCCACAGGGGAGGGCTGTTTTCTCCTCCCAGGGTTCTGTGTTTCAGTAAGAGAAGAGCTGATGTTATTGAAAAACGAGAACTGCCTCTTCACAGAGGTGAAGGGAGATGGTAATGGGCCAGTGGGGACAGGATGAGCCAGCTAAAAACAGGAATTGTGTGCACTGCTGTGTATCTTGCTTGCTAGCTCGTTCCCCAGCCTACTACTGTGTTCACTGTAAGGCACAAGGCACAGGCAGGCCCGGGTCTTGCACTTTCTGACTTCTCTCAGGTGTTACAAGCTTTAGCGATGGGGTGTCTCTCAGGTTCCACCAAATAAAGGGCTTGTTGCATCCAGGGCATGTTTGGCTGTTACTGGGGGCAGTTGTACTTGACTCCTCCAGGCCAAGAGCCAGAGACCCAGAGAGCCTTCTCCATCATCTCAGCCCCTGGGCTGCTTCTGTCTCTTTCCATTATGGGAACTCTCCTTTCCTCCCTCCCTCCCTTCTTTCCTCTTCCCTCTTTCCTTCCTGTTTACCATGCTGTCCTTGGGAGCACCAATACTTGTTTCCTGTCTTCAGCTTCTGTTAATGGAGATCTCTGCTACCTTCATAGTCCTCCTTGATCATTGACTAATTTTGATTGTCAGCCTGACTGGATTGAGAGGAACGTAGGGGATTAATAAATAAAACACATCTCTGGGTGTTCCTGTCAGGGTGCTTCCAGACTGGATTAAATTACAAGAAGTATGAACTAATCCATGGTCTGATTCAGAATTCTAACAGACTACTGGGAGGTGGTGGAACTGTGGAAGGTGAGGCCTAGCCACTAGGAGTCATGCCTTTGAAGAGCACATCCTGGCCCTCAGCCCCTTCCTATCTCTCCTCTGTGCTTCGAGGCTGTTGTGGGGAGAGCTTCCGCCTCCTTCGCCCTCTCTGCCTCACTACAGGCCCAGAAATAAGGAGCCAAGTGACCATAGGCCAAAGCCTCTGACACTGCAAACTGGCTTGACTTTCTCAGGTACTTGGTGATAGCAAAGAATGGCTTCATAGCTGACTCCCTGGAGAGCTTCTCCTCCATTTCTTTTCCTGATTCTGAATCTCTCCCTGTTCTCTTTGTAACTGCTTTACATCCTTGTCTGGCCAGAGGTTTCTTGCAGTGTTGCCAGCTCAACTGCCAAGCAAGGTGGCCTCAGCAAGAGAGCTGGGGTTGCTTGTGGTATGGTTCCTTCTGAGGAAGGGTATCCCTTGGTAGAGGTCTCTGGGTTGATTTCAACTCTTCTCCCCACCGCCTGCCTTTCTACTGCTTTCCTGAGTTGGGAAATGTAGGCACAGATGGTGTTGGGGTCTCATATTGACTAGCTGTGGCCTCTGCCTTCAAGAAGCAGGCTCTACCATAGTAACAAAAGCAGCATGATACTGCCTCAAAAGCAGACATGTAGATCAATGGAACAGAATAGAGGAACCAGATATAAGTCTGGGTAGCTATAGCCACCTGATACTCATGATAAAAATGCCAAAAATAGACTTGTGGTTAAGATGGCGGCATAGGTACCACGCCAAAGCAGCCTAGGGGGGGAAAAGTCCAAAAAACTCAGTAAAATGCACACTTTTACTAAAAAGTGAGGTGTATAGGAAATTGAAATGGCAGCAGAGAAGTAGGAGAGATCCAGAGCATCCAGAGCCCGCACAGGCCGGCAAAAGCGGCCCCGGCAGGTCCACCAACAGTGGTGGTGGCAGCACACCAGAAAGCCGCCAGACTCGGCTCCAGCTGCCCGAAAAGCCAGGTGCGGGAGATTTCCCTCACACCGCGCTCTCGGCAAACTCTAGAAACATGAAGGGAGAGCGGCAGTGAGCAACGGAGGAGCAGACCGCGAGGTAGAAGAACACGAGGAGCAGCGAGAGAACCAGAGCAGCTGCGGCTCCTTCCCCTCCCCCACCGCCTGAACCCAGCTCCAGCGAACAGAGCAGCGGCCCGGGACCCGACCACACCAACTTGAGCCGACAGCGGGACCCAAGCAGGAGCAGAGTCCGGCAGCAACATCAGTGTCTCCAGCACTGGCAACAGTGTTGCCAGTGGCAAATCCAGTTGCGGCAGCTTCAGCAGCAGTAGCAGTTCCAGCAGCAGGGGTGCTGATCTGCAGGGCCACACTTGCCAGGCTCGGTTTGCCCCACAGGAAAAGCCAGTGCCCAGCTCCAGAAATCAAAACAGCAGCTGACGACCCAGACAGCAACTTGACTGAGACCAAAAATAATCCCAAAAGGTAATTGGGATTGCACCAGGGAAGGGTCTCACTTGGTCACAAGCTGACTTGGATCCCTCAACAGACCAGAAATCTTAACCTCTTTGTTGATAGAGGATCTGGTTGTTATAATAACTACTCTTGCATAAATACTCAGTGCTATTTTTGATTAAATGTGTACAGTGTTTAGTTAAATTTTAGAATCTACCTGTATTTTATTCCACTCAGCCTACTTGAATACTCCCATAGCAGGGAAACTCAACCCCTAGGAACACCTTTGTAGATACTCTGAGAGTCTTAAGAGCCACACCTAACACCTTAAGCTACTACCCTGAAGATATATAACATCAAATCAATTGATACAGCTAAGAATACTCAGCTAGCTAGAAAATCCAAGCATTAACTTAATCCAAGATGCAAAAATATATACATTATAACACAAGAAACACTAAAAAGCAAGACAATATAAATCCACCTAAAAGTATTATTGCATCAGAAATGACCTCCAGTGAGAACAAGTTAGAGGAAATGCTTGAGAAAGATTTCAAAAGAATGATTGTAAATATGTTCAAAGAAGTCAAAGAACAAATCAAAGGAATCAAAGAAGAAATCAAAGAGGAAATCAAAGAAGATGCAGGACACCAATTTAAGAAAATAAAGAAGGCAATGCAAGACATAAATAAGGAAATAGAAACAATAAAGAAAAACCAGGCAGAATTACTAGCAGTGATGAACACAGTAAATGAAATAAAAAACTGTGTAGAAAATCTCACCAGCAGAATGGATGAAGGAGAGGACAGAATATCTAAGCTAGAAGACCAGGTGGCAGATCTAATACAGTCCAACAAAGAGAAAGACAAACTTATAGACAAGTATGAGTGGGAATTTCAAGATATCTGGGACACTATGTAAAGATCAAATATAAGAATTCATGGCATAGTAGAAGGAGAAGAATTCCACTCCAAAGGCATACCAGGTGTCTTCAACAAAATCATAGAAGAAAACTCCCACAAATGGGAAAAGAGGTGCCAATGCAGATACCGGAAGCCTTTAGAACCCCAGCCAGACAAAACCTGGAAAGACCCTCTCCTTGCCATATTATAATTAAACTACCAAACACACAAACCAAAGAAAAAAATATTGAAAGCAGTCAGAGAGAAAAATCAAGTTACCTACAAAGGCAAGCCTATCAGGATTATAGCAGATTACTCAACACAAACTTTAAAAACCAGAAGGGCTTGGAGTGGTGTATTCCAAGTTCTGAAAGATAACAACTGTCAACAAAGGTTACTTTATCCTGCAAAGCTATCCATTCAAATAGACAGACAAATAAGGACATTCCATGACAAAAACAGGTTGAAGGAGTATTTGAAGACAAACCAGCTCTACAGAAAATACTTGATAGAATCCTCCATGCTGAAGAAAAGGAAAAGCACACATATAAGGAACCTGGAAAAAATAAGCAATACTAAAATACTAGTCAACACAAGAGAGCAAAGGTAGAACCGGAACCAAAAAAAAAATGGCACACATAAATAGACACCTTTTAATAATATCTATTAATAAAAATGGCCTCAATGCCTCAACCAAAAGACATAGGTTTGCAGACTGGGTTAAAAAGCAGGATCCTACAATTTGTTGTCTCCCTGAAACTCACCTTTCTACAAAGGATAGACATTGTCTTAGGGTGAGAGGTTGGAAAACGGTGTTTCAAGCAAATGGGCCTAGAAAACAAGCAGGGGTTGCTATCCTAATATCTGACAAGGTAGACTTCAGTCCAATGTTAGTCAAGAAAGATAAGGAAGGTCACTTTATATTGATTAAGGGCACACTCCAACAGGAGGACATTACAATCCTAAACATATATGCACCTAACATGGGTGCTCCCAAATTCATCAAACAAACACGATTAGAACTAAGGTCACAGATAACACCAAACACAGTGGTGGTGGGTGACTTCAACACCCCACTCTCATCAATTGACAGGTCATCCTGGGAAAAAATAAACAGAGAGGCATCTGTACTAAATGAGGTCATAGAAGGAATGGACCTAATAGATATATACAGGACATTTCATCCAAATGCTGCAAAATATACATTCTTTCAGCAGCACATGGAACAGTCTCTAAAATAGACCATATATTTGGACACAATGCAAATCTTAACAAATTCAGGAAAATTGAAATAATTCCTTGCATTTTGTCTGACCACAGTGGAAGTAAACTACAAAACAGTAGAAAGAAAGGCTATAGAGCCTACACAAAACCATGGAAACTAAACAATATGCTACTTAATGATGAATAGGTCAATGAAGAAATCAAAAAGGAAATCAAAAACTTTATACAGTCAAATGATAATGAGAACCCAACATACCAAAATCTCTGGGACACAATGAAGGCAGTTCTAAGAGGTAAATTTATAGCCTTAAGTGCCTATATTAAGAAATTAGAAAGGTCACAAGTGAACGACCTAATGCTTCACCTTAAAGCCTTGGAAAAAGAAGAACAAGGCAAACCAAAAATCAGTAGACAGGAAGAAATAATAAAGATTAGGGCAGAAATTAATGAAATAGAAACCGAAACAAAAAATCCAAAGAATTAATGAAACAAAGAGTTGGTTCTTTGAAAGGATAACCAAGATTGATAAACCCTTAGCAAATCTGACCAAAAGAAAGAGAGAAGAGACACAAATTAATAAAATCAGAGATGAACAAGGTAACATCACAACAGATTCCAGAGAAATTCAAAAAATCATAGGGACATACTATAAAAGCACATACTCCACAAAGTATGAAAATCTGAAAGAAATGGATGATTTCCTTGATTTATATGACCTACCTAAATTAAATCAAGATGAGATTAATCACTTAAATAGACCTCTAACAAGCATGTAGATCCAAACAGTTATCAATAATCTCCCAACTAAAAAAAGCCCAGGCCCAGATGGATTCATTGCTGAATTTTACCAGACCTTCAAGGAAGAGCTAACACTACTGCTTCTTAAGCTTTTCCAGGAAATAGAAAAAGTAGGAATTCTACCAAACTCCTTCTATGAAGCCAGCATCACCCTGATACCAAAACCAGGCAAAGATAGAACAAAAATAGAAAATTACAGACCGATCACCCTCATGAACATAGACGCAAAAATTCTCAACAAAATATTGGGAAACAGAATACAAGAATATATCAGAAAGATCATTCACCCTGACCAAGTAGGCTTTATCCCAGAGATGCAGGGATGGTTCAGTTTACGCAAATCTATAAATGTAATACATTATATAAATGGGTTGAAGGACAAAATTCACATGATCATCTCATTAGACGCAGAGAAAGCACTTGACAAAATCCAACATCCCTTTATGATAAAAGTCCTACAGAGACTGGGAATAGAAGGAACATATCTCAATATAATAAAATCTATTTATGACAAGCCTACAGCCAACATATTACTAAATGGGGAAAAACTGGAAGCTTTTCCACTTTTATTTAATATAGTTTTGGAAGTCTTAGCCCCAGCAATAAGGCAAGAGACACACATAAAAGGGATACAAATTGGAAAGGAAGAGATCAAGTTATCATTATTTGCAGGTGACATGATTCTATACATAAAGGACCATAAAGACTCTACTAGCAAACTGTTAGAGCTGATCAAAACCTACAGCCATGTAGCAGGATACAAAATAAATACACTGAAATCAGTAGCCTTCATATATGCTAACAACAAACACACAGAGGATGAAATCAGAGAATCACTCCCATTCACAACTGCATCAAAAAATAAATAAAATAAAATAAATAAAGTACCTTGGAATAAACCTAACCAAGGAAGTAAAGAATCTCTACAATGAGAACTTTAAAACACTGAAGCGAGAAATTGCAGAAGACACTAGAAAATGGAGAAACATGCCTTGTTCCTGGATTGGAAGAATCAATATTGTGAAAATGGCAATCATACCAAAAGCAATCTACACATTTAATGCAATCCCTATCAAAATTCCAAGGGTATTCTTCATGGAAATAGAAAAAACAATCCAAAATATCATTTGGGATCACAAAAAACCTTGAATATCTAAAATAATACTGAGCAACAAAAATAAGGCCGGTGGTATCACCATACCTGATTTTAACCTGCACTACAGAGCCATAGTAACAAAAACAGCGTGGTACTGGCACAAAAACAGACATGTAGATCAGTGGAACAGAATAGAGGACCCAGATGTAAGTCCAGGTAACTATAGCCACCTGATATTCGGTAAAAATGCTGAAAATACTCATTGGAGAAAAGACAGCCTCTTTAGCAAATGGTGTTGGGAAAACTGGATATATATCTGTAGAAGGATGAAAATAGATTCTTTTCTGTCTCCATGCACAAGAATTATGTCCCACTGGATTAAAGACCTTAACATCAGACTGAAACTCTGAAACTGCTAGAGGAAAAAATAGGGAAAAGCTTTCAACATGTTGGTCTTGGTAAAGACTTTCTGAATAGATTCCCAATTGCTCAGGCAATAAAACCACAGATTAAACACTGGGACCTCATGAAATTACAAAGATTTTTGCACTGCAAAGGGCACAGTGAAAAAAGCAAAGAGGCAACCTACAGAATGGGAAAAAAAATCTTCGCCAGCTATATATCTGATAGAGGATTAATATCTAGGATATACAAAGAACTCAAAAAGTTAAATAATAAGGAATCAAACAAGCCAATCAAAAAAATGGGCTACGGAGCTAAATAGAGCATTCTCAAAGGAAGAAATACGAATGGCATATAAGCATCTTAAAAAAATGTTCTACATCACTAGTCATCAGGGAAATGCAGATTCAAACTACATTGAGATTCCATCTCACTCCTGTCAGATTGGCTACCATCATGAAAACAAATGATCATAAATGTTGGCGGGGATGTGGAAAAAGAGGAACCCTTCTACACTGTTGGTGGGAATGCAATCTGGGCCAGCCATTGTGGAAATCAGTGTGGAGTTTCCTAAGACAGCTAAAAACTGATCTACCACATGACCCAGCTGTAGCACTCCTAGGCATATATCCTAAGGACTCATCTCATTACCTTAGGAATACTTCCTCAACCATGTTTATTGCCGCTCAGTTCACAATAGCTGGGAAATGGAACCAGCCTAGATGTCCTTCAAATGATGAAATGAAGATATGGCACATTTATATAATGGAGTTTTACTCAGTAGTAAAGAAAAATGAAGTTATGAAATTTCCAGGAAAATGGATGGATCTGGAAAGGATTATACTAAGTGAGGTAACC
Organism: Jaculus jaculus; assembly: GCF_020740685.1. Lineage (NCBI taxonomy): Eukaryota > Metazoa > Chordata > Mammalia > Rodentia > Dipodidae > Jaculus > Jaculus jaculus. The sequence continues at coordinate 36,054,097 of NC_059120.1, forward strand.
CAGATCCAGAAAGCCAAGCATCACATGTTCTCTCTCATATGTGGATCCTAGCTACAGATGATTTGGCTTCTGTGTGAGTAGGAAGAAAACTGAGTAGCAAAGGCCAGTAAGCTAAAAAAGATATAAAGGGAAGAGAAAGGAAGGGAGGGGAGTATTTAATAGGATGGAATTGTATATATGTAAGTAGAAGAATAGTTTAATGGGGGTGAAAAGGCCCAAGTGAGGTCAGGGGAAGACATTGAGTAAAGGAAAGGTGGAGGGTGGGCTAATCAAAATCTAAGAGGATATAAATAAATCATAAGGAAACTTACTTTTTTGAACAATAGAACACTCAGGAGCTGTAGATTGTTGCTGGAAAATTTTCAGTGCCAGGGATGGGATAACTTCCAGTGAGTTGTTAGCCAGGGAGGTACCTGGTGCCATTGTCAAGACCCTTGGTTTCCCACCAGGAATAGATGGTAAGACCCTATTGGTGAAGACTCCACATACTTGGGCTGCAAGGCCATGCAGAAATCCCACTGGAACTGAGCTGATAACCTCCTCCATGTAGACCAGCTGACAGAAAGCTGGAAGTAGCCATTCTGCATGCAGTTCAATGGGAGAGAGAGAAATCACCAGTGAAGATACTCAACGGTGAACACTCAAGCCTTACATTTTGCCAGCCAGGCCAAATAAGCCAACTGGTGCAATAGTAGCACGTCTGTCATGGTGGAAACCAACTGCCCTCTAGTTGGACTGGAGGCCTGCTCCATGAGAGGAAATACATACTTGATACTGAAAACTTAAAACGGGGGTAGAAATGAGCGCTAGGGGTGTAACATCTGCTGTTGTCTAGCTAAATGTATATAATATACTATGCTTATCAAACTGCCCAGTAAGCACTTCTCTTAATGTTTATACCCATATATTAATGCTACTCTCACTTTTGGTAGAGAATCTTCTCTTTTCAGATGGCAGTGACCTTGGGATGACTCAGAAGGCATCATGGTGCTGTAAAGAAGTGACAAAAGTGCTCAGAACTATAATATCTCTATCACAACTTCCAAGGCTCAGGGTCTATTGAGGAAGAGGTGGTGGAAAGAATGTAAGAGCCAAAGTAAGGGTAGGACTCCTTACAACATGTTCCCCCCAGACACAAAATGGCCTGGATATCCACGACCTCACAGTGCCTGATACTACCTACACAAAACCATCATAATAGGAGGTAAAGATCATGACATCAAAATAAAAGAGAGACTAATTGAGGTAGGGAGAATGGAGTTTCAAAGGGGAAAGTGGGGGTAGGGAATGTATTACCATGGGATATTTTTATAATCATAGAAGTTGTTAATAAAAATAAAAAATGTAATTAAAAAAATAAAGAAGCAGGCTCTATGTAGGAAGGAAATTGCAAGCCATCTGTCCAAGGCTCTGAGGGCTGGTCATGTCTGTCAGAACTTGGTCAAGGCATTATCCCACCTCTTTGTAACTACCTCCTGTGAAGAGAAGCCCTCTGTCCCCTGAGACAGGTCAGTCTTAGTGCAGTCCATACTGAGTGTCAAGAACAAAAAAGCCTGCTGCCTGCAGCTTGCCCCAGTGCTCCTGCCCCATCCTTCCAGGACAGACAGGCAAGTCTGTCTTCTTGTAAGTGCGAGGCCTGGTGTGGGATAGGGCTCGGGGGTAGGGTGCTTGCCTAAGAGGCGGCCCTAGCCGCAATCCCAGCCCTGGAAAAAGCTGTGCCTGTTAGATAATAGAATATGGTTTTCTTTTCTTTGAGAACTAAATAGCTCCAGTTCCTGTCAACATTCCTCATGTGACTTATGTTTGAATTATTTTAGCACCCTGACCATTCTCCCTGGAGTGTGGTCCTACTTGCCTATATTTCTTTGACGATGTAGTCCAGAAGAGAAAACGTTTCTCAGAGTGTGGGCTGCCATGTTCGCAGCCAGGTGTCGGGAGGCCCGCTCCCGTCCACACTTCCGGTCACGGTTGTTCCTCCTTTTACTTTATCACAAACCAGGCCTCAAGAGCCCCCGTGGCATAACTGCAGAGCGAGCACACTGCTGTCCTCAATCCTGGTTTTAGGGTATGCACGCTACCAGGTGTAATGATGCATAACTTTAGTCCCAGCACGTGGGAGGCTGAGGTAGGAGGATTGCTGTGAGTGTGAAACCAGCCTGGGCTACAGAGTGAGTTCTAGATCAACCTGGGCTTGACTGAGACCCTGCCTCAAAAAGAAAAAGTTATGTATATTGTCAATGCCAAATCATCCAATGATCCAGGTGTGGTGGTGCACACCTTTAATCCTATCACTCAGGAGGCAGAGGTAGGAGGATTGCCATAAGTTCAAAACCCCCTGAGACTACATAGTGAATTCCAGGTCAGCTTGGGCTAGAGTGAGACCCTACCTTGAAAAACAAAACAAAAATAACAAAAACAAAAAACACCCAAACATAAACTTGCAGATACCTGCTCCTACACCCCCTCCACACACACTGGCTTTCAGCAAGGGAGAACATTCCAGAGGAACGAGGGTACTGCTGGCTCAGAAGGAGGGCCTGCATGTTTCCTAAGGCTTATGTTTTTGCTGCAGGGTCAGCCCTAAGCTTTGCTTTCTGAGGTGAGATCAGGGGAGGCAAGGAGAGATGGGTGCTGGTACCAGGCTACAGCAACATAGCAATTGGCTGTCTTTAGTAATAGGAGGGTGACACAGTCACCTTCTCATTGCTGAGACAAAACACCCAATCAGAAACAGTTTATGGGAAGAAAGGGTTTATTTCAGTTTTGAGTTTTGAGGAAGTTTATTATAACAGAGAAGGCATAGCAGAGCAGGCAGCAGCGTATCGCATTAACCGGAGGAAGAAACAAGAGTGAACTGGTTCTGAACACCCAGTGGTTGGACTAATAAACCCGAAGGTCCGCCCTCAGTGTCACACCTTCTCCAGCAAGGCTCCACTTCCCAACGGCTCCACCAGTTGGGATAAACTATGAGGCCTATTAACAAACATGAGACTATGGGAACATTTTACTTTCAAGCTACCACAGAGGGCTTTACAGACTGGGTCTGGAGTACCATTGGGAGAAAGTGGGAGTCATCTATTTCACAGTACCACATGACCTCCAGAAACAAGGTGCCCTGCTAGCTTTGGGGCTTCTCTATGGGCATATGGACATCTGTCCCTTAGTCTGATTAACTAGACTCCATTTTTCTTTTTCAGCCCTGGCTGGTATTTTCTTTCTTTTGCTATTTTTGTGGATTCTGTATATGTGGTGGAGTAAACATCTCCCCTCGTTGTCCTCAGGAGGAGACTGCAGAGGAAGTGCCCAGATGAATGTCACAGGTCTGAGGATGGTCCTTCTAACCTTAGTGCCAACACATTTATTCAGAAGTACTCTTGGTCTATGGCCGCCCTTCCCACATTCCTCCGTCATCATGTCTGAGCTCCACATTGATTTATGCGCTTTCTGCTGGATAGCTGTCTGGCCTGTCTTGGGCCTGCACTTAACTCTTCTGGGATCAAAATTCCAACCATGATCATTTTGTCCTGCCTGAGAGTCACTGTACAGGGGCTTGCAGCCCCCTCTACCCAGTCATTCACACCAGTCCCCAGGCATCTTCAACAAAGACCCAACTGGTTACCTTGGCTTGTTCTCTCCCTCCAGACTCCTCATCTTGCTCTCCCCTAAGTGACATCATTCAATTGCTTCTCTAAGCCCAGAGCGAAGTATGAATGACTGCACAACCACAGGCCTTTTGCTCATTGGGGCCTCTCTTCCCAGTCGTGTTTTCTTTCTAGTACACCTTCATTGGACCTGCATGATTCAGCCATACAGAGCCACCAGCCCCTCCCAGAACTGGCTACTCTCACTTATGATAACTTTGCACAGGTGTTTTCTGGGATGCCAGAAATACTTATGCTAAGAATATGCCAAGCACAGTGGCACATACCCTTAATCCCAGTACTTGGGAGGATTTCTGTGAGTTCGAGGCCACCCTGAGACTACACAGTAAATTCTAGGTCAGCCCAAGCTAGAGTAAGACCCTACCTACAAACAAAAGAAATAGTTACCTCTTACTGGTCACATGCCTTGGGTCAGTCTCTCCTGTGATGAATATTCACGGGCCTTCGTTACAGTCCTGCCAAAGGAGCTACTGCTGCCTCTGCTTTCCTGACTAAGAAGGTGGGGCTTGAAGTGGGTGTGAAGTCCACCCGTAGTCCCAGCTACTAAGGAGGCTGCAGCAGGAGGAGCTTGTGAACCCAGGCCATCATGGTCAGCAAACAGTGCCCTGTTGGAAAAAGGAAAAGCAACTGGGATATGAGGTTCACAACTTCCGTGAGCTGATAACTCACAGAGCTATGCTAGGAATCCAGGAGTCCAATGAGATGAATTTTACTATGTCCCCTTTTGTCTATCTAGTAAACTCAGCAGCCACATTCCTTCATCTTTCAACCTTGCCTAACCCTTTTTGTGTAAGCAGTTGGTTAATTAAACCTTTCTTGCTTGCTCCTGTAGCGTATATATCATTGTATTTTGTCAGCCACCTCTCAGCTATACTGGACAGGCAGGTGGTCCCATGGCCCATGGGATAACCTCCCGTAGCCTATGAGTGACTTCTGCCTGCCAGCACAGGCTGCGGCTGAGTGAATGTCAAAAGGACAGCTAACCCCAAAGGGCTAGTGCTCAGGAATGTAACTGATGCATGACTCTCTGTCTAAATTGAGACTGCCTGGAAGGAAGGCTATGTCAGCCTGGAAGTACTCAACTCAGATCTGCCCCATGCCCAGAGACCTGCTTCAGATGATGTGGTGAACTGACAGCCTCTAGCTGCTACCCTTTGGATCCACCATGATTTTGCAGCTCGCATCCACCCTCAGCCAATATATACAGTAGGCTTACTAAAACCGGGCCTGTTCCTGCCCCATGTGGGCTCCTCTAGAAGATGAACGTTGCTAGAGGAGCTGCTGGCTGAGCTGAGCCCCTCTGGACCCTACTGCCCTCTCCCACAGGGACCACACTGCGCTGTGGCTGAAAACTCTCTAGCCCCTCCTACCTCTTTCTCCTTTATCTTTTGTGAACCCCAACCTACCCCTTACATTCCAGAATCTGTTTAAGTGTTTGCATCTTGGAGGAGATAAATTTATGTAAAGCCAGAAAGCATCTGTGTATACCTGATTCTCAGCCCTGGGACTGAAACCACACTACTGCCAATAACTGCATGAAGTCTTTCAGTCCATGGCTGATTTCTCCCCATTCTATCTGTCTACCTCTTCCAGAACATTCCTCCTCAACAAGATCTGGTTCTCGAGTCAGACATAGTGGCACATGCTTTAATTCCAGCAGAGGTAGGAGGATCGCCAGGAGTTTGAGGCCACCCTGAGATTCCATAGTGAATTCCAGGTCAGCCTGGGCTACAGTGAGACCCTACCTTGAAAAAGAGAGAGAGAGAGAGAGAAATTTAAAAAATATCTGGTTCTCATGATCTCCCTTTCTGCAGACACAGTAATAGAAGATAGTGCTTTACTAATCAAATAATCAAAAGAGGGAGTTTGGTTGGCAGGGTGCTTGTCTAACACAGGGCCCTAGGTTTGATTGACCCCAGCACTGCATAAAATTGGGCATGGTGCATAACTGTAATCCCAAATCTCTGTAGGTAAGAGCAAGAGGATCAAAAGTTCAAGGTCATCTTTGGATACATAGTGAGTTTGAGGCTAGCCTGGGGTACATGAAACCCTGTCTCAACATATCTATATTAATGTGTACATGAAATGATCAAAAGAAGATATGGTGCCTCTTCAAAAACGTGGCAGTGGATCATGGTGGCAGTAATGATATGGGTGTGATCATTTCATATGTTATTAGAACTTTAAAGGAAAAATTCAAGATGGCCTGCTTATTTTTGACTGCTGAGTAGTAGAAATGGATCAGAAAATGGTTTTAGGAAATGGGGGCTTGCATAGATTGTTACTAGAAAATTTTCAGTGCCAGGACTGGGATACCTTCCAGTGAGTTGCTGGTCAGGGAGGCCCCTGACACCCCACAACATTATAGGCCATTGCTGAGGCTCTTGGTTTCCCACCAGGAATAGACAATAAAACTCTATTGCTGAAGACTCCACATGCTTGGGCTGCAAGGTCACTGAGAAATCTTGCTGGAGCTGAGCTGAAAACCTCCTCCATGTAGACCAGCTGACAGAAAGCTGGACAAAGCTTTGCTGCATGCAATCAATGGAAGAGAGAGAAATCACCAGTGGATATACTCAACAGTGGACACTGCAAGCCTTAAGTTTGGCCGGCCAGGATAAATGAGCCAATGTGTGTAGTAGTGGAATGTCTGTTATGGGGGAAACCAATCACTCTCTAATTGGATGGGAGGCCCACTCCACAGGAAGGAATACAGGCCTGATACTGAAATATCTATGACAGGGGAAGTCATGAGCCCTAGGGGTGTAATGCCTGCTAGTGTCTGACTAAATACATATGCTGTGCTCACCAAACTGCCTAGTAAGTACTTATTTAATATTTATACTCATATATTAATGTTATTCTCACTTTTGGTCAGAGAAGCTTCTATTTTCAGAGGGCAATGACCTCTGGGATGACTCAAAAGGCACCATAGTGCTGAGTAGAAGTGACAGAGGAGAGCTCATCACTGAAACATCTCTATTACACCTTCCAAGGCTCAGGGTCCATTGAGGGAAGAGGTGGCAGAAAGAATGTAAGAGTCAAAGGAAGGTAGAACTCCTTACAATGTGCTCCTCTAGACACAAAATGGCTTTGATATCCATGACCTCACAGTGCCTGACACTACCTACACAAGACCATCATAATAGGAGGAAAAGATGATGACATCACATAAAAGAGAGACTGATTGAGATGGGGACAGGATATGATGGAGAGTGGAGTTGTGAAGGGGAGCATGGGGGGAGGAAATGTCATGGTGTATTGCCTATAATTATGGAAGTTGTCAATATCAGAATAAATAAATAAGAAAATGAGGGCTTGGCTGTGGTGACAGTGCCACTGGTCCTCCCACCTGGCATGTCTCTCTTGGAGGTTGAAGGCTGGGCTTGCCCCTCTGCTGCATCTGCTAGTCCTCTCCCTGTTCTCCCCTCGAGAGGCCTGGGCCTTCCTACGGGCTCTGAAGCAACAGTGCCTCCAGTCCCTGCTCTTCCTTGCAGCACTTAACATCACCGTGGTTGTCCACTTCCAGCGGGTGCATCAGCATTGCCATGGTGCTTAACTCCAAGGAGAAGTGTGTTAGTCTCTTTTCTTGTTGCTGTCACAAAATACCTGACAAAAATAATTTAAGCAATGGTTTATTTCAGCTCCTGGTTTGAGGGTACAGTCCATCACAGTGGTGAAGGCATGGCAGCAGAAGTGTGAGGTGGCTGGAAACATTGACTCTGCAGCGAGGAGGCAGAGAAAGAGGAATGCTTATGCTCTTCTTGCTTTCCCCAGCTTTCAGCTCCATTGGATGGTGCAACCCACATTCAAGATGATCTTTCCCCACACAGTTAAATCTCTTTGGAGGCACAGACATGCCCAGAGGTTTGTCTCCTAGGCAATTATAATCTAGCCAAGTTGACAATGAAAATTAAGCACCACAAATATCATCACACAATCATCTCTGAGGCCAGTGGCCCCTATGCTGTACAGCACCGATTCCCAGATGGTCCTCTTCCCCAAAGCGCTCCTGGGAAAATCTTCCTTCTCTCATAGATGCTACAGCTTGACACCAACTCCAAACACTTCCAATGGGTTCAGATACATTCTGCCTTCCCTGGCAAATTTCCTTGTAAAAGACTCTTCATGTAGTGATTTTGGCACAAGCATCCAGGAAAGGGTTATAATAAGCGTCTTTCTGAAGCCTTAAATATAGTCTTTGGTTCTGAAAATACCATAATGACAGACTTGTATCCTCAGTACTAGGATATTTTGTGGGCACTGGAGCTCAGAAATGTCCTAGGCATGTAAGCAAGCTTTATTCTTATGTGTGTCTGGGATCCAGGAGGAAAATGAGGGGCTTGAGGGCCAAACCCCATAGCACTCTCCTGAAGAGAGAGAAGCATTTCCACAGAGGCATTTCGGGGATGAGAATACGCCTTTGTGGACCCCTTGGTGCACATGGGGTTACAGAGCCTCTCTGGGTGCAATGCCGGGATAGCACTGGAATAAGTTCATGACCTGTAGCAGAGGCAGAGGTGGGGCCAGAACAGATGGGAAGAAGCCTCCTGTATACACCATGGACTGTGGTTAGAAATGCTTATGGCTGTTTCTGAAAATGGACAGTACTGGGTTCAAATGATGTGAAGGGGCTGCCTCATTAAAGCCATGAAAGAGAAACCACTGAACTTCCAGTATACATCACCCTTCCACACCTCTCTCTTCTTCCTCTCCAGAAGGGTTTGGTGGTATGATTCAGGTGTCCCCCATAAACTTAGGTGTTCTGAATGCTAGGTTCCTAGATGATGGAGATTTGGGATTTAAAGTCTCCTGAAGGCAGTGTAATGTTGGGGGCATGCTTATTGGTATTATAGTCAGTTTCCCCTTGTCAGTATTTGGCACACTCCTGTTGCTATTGTCCACCTTATGTTGGCCAGGGGGTGATGTCCACCCTCTGCTCATGCCATCATTTTCCCCTGCCATCATGGAGCTTCCCCTTGAGCTTGTAAGCCAAAATAAACCTCTTTTTCCCACGAGCTACTCTTAGTTGGGTGATTTCTACCAGCAATGTGAACCTGACTGCAACGCTAAAGTGGTACCAGGAGTGGGATTGCTGCTAGCCATCTGACTGTGTGGCTTTGGCCTTTTGGAGCTGATTTTCAAGAAGAATGTGGAGGGATTTGAAACCTTGGCATAAGAGATGCCTAGTAGTGCTATAAGTACAGCTTGATGGATTTGATGGTCAGAGTTGAAAGACCTTAATGCAGTAAGAACTATGGACTGTGAGGTTTAGCTTTGGTCTGGTGAGAAAGAGCTTTGCTTGGACTGGGCTAGCAGTTTGTGTGAGAAGCTTGCTGTTATGTCCATGTCCTGAGAAGTTGTGCAGGGTTGCTTTGCATAGAAATGAACTGGTGTGAGTAGAGGGATACGGCACAGAGAAAATGAAATCTTTGGGTGAACTGCTGCTTGATCAGCTGCAATTTAGAGATTACAACCTTTGAGATTGGCCAGCTGACCTGCACTGGGGCAACAGGAATAATGTAGACTCTTTTGAAGGGTCTAAGTGCTCAAGGAATGTCCTGTTTTTCAAAGTTTGCTTTATTCCCACCCCCCTGGATTAACAAATTGGAACCTACCTGGTATTGTGGAGTATAAGAAATGGAGGAAATAAGCTGGATGTGGTGGCACCCACCTTTAATCCCAGCACTCAGCACTCGGGGAGCAGAATTAGGAGAATCACCGTGAGTTCGAGGCCACCCTGAGACTCCATAGTGAATCCCAGGTCAGCCTGGGCTAGAGTGAGATCTTACCTTGTAAAACAAAAAAATAAAGAAAGAAAGAAAGAAAGAAAAAATACAAGAAATAGAGGGTCATTGAGTTTTGCAACATGGTCTTGTGTTTTGGAAATGGCTATGGGCAGTGTGAAGCAGGTTTGCTGAATGACTGCATGGAGACCTGATGGAGCCATCAGGATGAACCATGGGCTTCTGTGGAGACCCAATGGAGATGCCAGGATCACGAGATGGCTGCTAGTGCTACCTCGTACCCCCGTAAAGCCAGGTGCACAAAGTGGCACGTGCATCTGGAGTTCATTTGCAGCAGCCGCAGGCTCTGGGATGCCCATTCTCTCTGTCTGTTTCTCTTCTCTGTCTCTCTACTTGCAAATAAATAAATTAATTAATCAAAAAATATTTTTTACAACTTCCTATTTTTGTTAAGCAACCAACCATCTGTTGAAAGAACTTCAGTTTTCAGTGTCTTGAAAAATTACATTTAGTCTGTAAAGCAGGTTTATTTACATTGAGTTCTTTAAGGCCTGCATGAGATTGTATTTTCCTAGGGCCTTCAGAACAATGCTGGACTGCTTGTGAGCTGTTTTTTCTTTTAGGGATTTTCAATGGGACTCTGTGAATCTGACTATCTGAGGGGATTGCTGTTATATTGATACTGCCCTCTACAGTGGGCTGAGGTGAGATGAATTCCAGTTTCCAGAGCACCCCCTTATCCCACAGGGCATCACTGCTTAGGCCTGAATTCTGGAAGATTGCTGCAGACTTCCCCAGAGGTGTGACCAGGAAGAGGCAAGCCTGAAAATCCCTGCCAGGAGTACTCTTCAGCAGTGGTCATTTAAAGTGCCCTAGGGCGGGGTGGCTGCTAGGACTTGGAAAATTCCTGACTAGAAGCAAAGAGAAGATGAGGGTAGGCTTGATCACTTAGCAACTGAATCTCAGCGGTTGTCCTAATCTTCCCAGGCTGCAACAAGGGAGAACCGGCCTCTTGTGTCTGTAGAGTATGGGTTCCAGGACCCTCCTTGGATACCACGATCCTCAGTTCTTTATGTCACACAGCAAGTTGCTTCCATGGCACCCATGGAGGTCCTGTATAAATTAATTCATTTTAAATTACTTGTGATGCCTAATGGAATAGAAGTGCTGTGTAACTAGCTATAAGGTATTGTTTATGGAGTCATAATAAAATATCTCTGTGTGTTCAGGACAGATGGGAATCTGTTCACAAATAATCTTGACCTGCAGTTAGTTGAACCCACTGACGTGGAAACTGTAGATATGGAGGGCTTGCTCTGCCAGAGACCGAGGAGCTTAAACACCAAGCATTTACTTCTAACCAGTATGGAATCTGGGAAGTTCAAGAAAAAGGTGGAGGCTAATTTACTTCCTGGTGAGGGCTCTTTTCCTGGCTTGCAGACAGCGGCCTTGTGTCTGCGACCTTGCTGGCAGAAAGGGAGGAAGCCAATTCTGTCTCCTGTGGTGAGGCATCCCATCCTGCTGCATCAGGGCTACATCATTTTGGCCCCATTCAGCTTTAGTTAACTCCTCCCAGGCCCTGTCACCAAGTATGTCGTGTTTGGATCAGGGATCAACACTGGATGTTTGGAGGGATACAGTGCGGTCCACAGTAGTAGTCCCATAGCAAGACACTAGAAGATGGCACCCTTCCAAGGGTTGGCTGCCATCCATTCAAAGCCCCAGAACTTGCCCACTGGCCTGCCCACACCCAGGTCCCCTTCCCTGTCTCAGAAATTGCTATACTCCTGTCACACAAAGTTGCTATAATCCTGTCACACCAGCCAAGGTTAGGACAGACACTCTTAATGCACAGTGCTAAAGCACATTCTGTCAGAGCTCTCTAGGTGGCATCTGTCTGGTCATCTCACCAGCAATTATCGGGGATGTCCAATCTGTCGACAGTGCAGCCTGATGTCATCTACAAATGTATTGGGCTGCATGCATAGCTGTATTGGGATGAATGTGAGACTGCAGGTTGGACATGTCTGATAGATGATGCTACTTGTTTCTGTCCCCTCTCTTGGCTATTAGTCATGTCCTCGGATGGGGAGAGCCTCAAGGAGAAGAAAGAGAAAGCAGAGAGTGACACACGTTCTCTGTTAGTTAGCAGAAGGCAGAACCACCTGGGAGAGAACGCAGCTGTCTCACAAAGCCCTGCTGGACTTGTTCACACCCGTCACAGGTTAACCGTGTCAGAGCTGGGTGAGGGCGCTGCGTCCCAGCCAGTGATGCAAAAATGCTTGTCATATGTAAAAGCTCAGTTCATCTACTCAATCAAGACATCTATTCAGGCAAAAGGCACAGGGTTTGCTTAACAGTGCAAATAGTTCTGGCAAAAGCTACTGTCAAGTCTCTAAGCCTCTTTGTTCCTCCTTTTGGCCTTGGAAGGTTCCAGGGTCTCACCCCCACACACCTTCCTCACCCTGCACCTCTGCACTGTGGTTATGCCTTTTGTCTTACAGAAGGGAACGGCAACAAACGCCCGGTGAAAGCTCAAGGACACTCTTCTATGTCACTGTCCAGCCACACCACTTAGGCAGCTCCCACTTAAGACTATTCTTCTAGCCATGAGTCACCATTGTCATCTTGCCTGGGTGCCTCCTGAAAGGAAACAAGGGAAGGGAGAGGAAAGGAAGGGCACCAGGCAGCTTGGGCGGTACCTTGTAAAGCAAGGGACACTGGGCACGGCAGTGAGAAGACAGCCCTACTGCTCTGGGCAGGGGCAGGAAGGATGCCTCCGTGGGTTGGAGGGAACTGGGAACTGGATGGCATCATTAGCACAAGTCCAACAGGTGTCGCTTTGAAATGTAGACTCTTGCTCTTAGCATCATGGACAGATTATCCAGCTCCTTGGGCCTTAGTTTCCTCATCTAGACACTGGCTGGGAAAATGGAGTGCTTCTCTCTTTCTCTCATCTCTTCCTTTTCTCCTTTCATCTTATCTTAGTCACTTTTCTTGTTGCTGTGATCAAATGCCTGAAGAGAAGCAACCTGTGGAAGTTTGAGGGTAGTACACCCTCCCTCATGGTGGGGAAGGAAGGCGTGGTGGCAGGAACAGGAGGCAACTATCCGTGTTACATCAACCGTCAGGAAGCAGAGACAGATGAGTGTTTAGCTTACTTTCTCCTTTTTATTTAATTCAGACCCAATCCAGGGAGTGGTGCCACCCACATTCTGGTATATTTTTTCCTCCTCAGTTAAACCTCTGTGGAAACATCTCCTACATACCATGGTGTCATTCCATGGTGATTCTAAACCCAGTCAGGTTGACAAGATTAACCATCGCCCTCCTGCTAAGGGGAGAGCAAAGGTCCCTATACAAGCATGAGTCCCAGACTAGACAGAGTGCCACCATCCCCCTGCCACGTACACAGAGGGCAACATCACCAGGCAGAAGGCCTGGCCACAAGAGAGCACACACACCTCTACTGAGGGACTAAGCATTCTCATCTGTTCCCTTCCATTACAGCACTGCACTTGTAATGAGTTATTAGTCAATTCTCACATCTCAGACTCATGGCCAGAATTTAAATCCCCATTTAAATGCAACGCTCCTCACGATTCAGATCCATAATCATCATTCACTATTCATTATATTCAGAAGCAGCTACCAGACACCATCTATGGACTTCAGCTGAAGGCCGAGAGGGGCTGCTAGGGGTGTCTCCAAAGTCTAAAGGGTACTTATAGTCAGGGTGGGGGGGCATGAGTCTTTTCCTCACATATCCCAGCACATTTGTTTTAGGAAGGTGACATTTGAGCAGCAGGACTTTTAGGTCCAGTGAAAGGAATTGGTATTTTGTCGCTAGCCAGTATGAAGCTCACAGAACCAATTAGTCAAAAGTGAATTGAATGTGACCATAGAAAACATGCATAAAAGTTCCAGGCAAATTCATGTTTGGCTGGCCTCTGTGTGGGGTGCACCATGACCCTCTGAGATTGCCACAAGGAAGGTCACTTCAGGGCCCCCCAAAGAGAAATTGATGCCCACAGGCTCTGGGTTCTGGCTATGGAGAATCATGTGGCAGGGGTGTGCCCTTGTTTGATTCACACCCCTGTGATTTTCCATTACTTGTAAGCAGAGCTGCCGGGGAGAGAAAGTGAGTGTTGCATTCCTAGAGTAAAGGACTTTTCAGCAAGGAGGTGACCTCCCAGGTAGCTGGGTTTTTCCTGCCTAAAACCCAAAAGTCTGCATCCTCTTAAGACAGCAGTACTCTCCCCTTACTTGCATGAGACCTTGCTCTCTCGCAAGACAGCAGCACTCTCCCAAGAAGCTCACCATGGAAGGCAGCCACTAGGCTCTGCACTAATGGCAGCTTCTGCCTTGAGTAGCTCCGTGGATTAGCAGCTAGATCAGGAAGCAATATAGCGACTGTGCTGGAAATGCAGTGCTGAGTGGTCTGTCGTGTGTGTGTGTGTGTGTGTGTGTGTGTGTGTGTGTGTGTGTGTGTGGCGGGGGGGAAGGAGGGGTTGCTGGGGATTGAACTCAGGGCCTTGGACATGCTAGGCAAGCACTCTGCCACTCAGTGACATGCCTAGCCACTGTGATGTATCTCTTTAAGGCAAAGAAGTTCATACATTCAAGGACTGAACATTTACTCTTTATGCAATCAAATGTTTGAGCATCAAATCTGAGTCATGGGCTTATAATATGAGAATGGATACGCCTTTTGGGAGTTTCATCCAATGGAGATAATAGATAAGCAACTCCAGCCCTGACATTGATATGAGAGTAGGGCAATGAGGTGAGCTACTCCAGAGAATGCCAGGGCCAGAGGCTCAGGAACTCACCAAGGTGGACCAGCAGAGATGGAGAGAGAGTCTTACCAGAACACAAAGCCAGGACAAGTTTGGAAGAAAGGGGTGGCTCCTGAGTTTCAGGGGGCAGAGGCCAGGGAACATGAGGCCCAAACAGAAGCGGTCGTAGGTAGCATCTGAGCACCTTCCGCTGACCAGCGGCGGACAGCATTGTGAGGAGGGGAGGGGGCGGCTCAAGAGAGTGGCGGCTCTGTCTAGGAGGGAAAGATGGAGGCCATCTGTGCACCACGGGGAAAACTTAATAGCAGAGACTTGATGCCACTCACCCAGGAAAAATAGCTTGTGGGGGAAGTTTTGGAAAACAAAATGACAAGTGGAATAAGCATGGCGAGGATGCCGAGCTCAGCTTAGGTGTGGTGTGCTCCATTTTCTCCTCCCTGCCCTCCTCCTTCTCCTCCTCAACCCAAAAGCATCCACGTGGACCACTCACCTCGCTCCCTCACATCGTCACACGCTATTTGCCAGAATCCTCATTGGAGTGGGTGTCTTGTCCCTTGCAATTTATCTGAGGTCTCCTCTAGAGAAGGAAGTCTGTCTTAAATGTTTCTGTGGTAACCCAAGATACTTCTCATCCATAATTCTCTCATTTTAATAGAACCAATCAAGTTCCATAGTGTTATTGTTATTCTTTGGGGTAAGGAATACAAGTATGCAGCTTAATGACTTTTTGCAATACGTACACACTCATCAAGCCACCACTCCAATGCATGGACTATTCCCAACACAATTCAAGGCTCTCCCATCGTCCTGCCCAGTCAATACTCCCCTCACACAATGACATTCTAGCCTCCACCACCGAATCGCCTTGCTCTTGGCCTTCTTACAAGGTGGGATCATAGGGTACATACCTATGTTTGTGTATTTGAATCTAATCTCTTTTTTCTCACAATAATGTTGTTGTATATAGTAGTTAGTTAAGTTCTTTTTCCAGTGCTGTGAAGTTTTCAATAAATAAACATGCTGGTATTCCTGCCTGTTGATAGATACTAGGATTTTCCCAGTCTGGGGCTATGACAGACAGTGCTCACAGGAATCCCTTGCCGGATACACTGGAGGGCACAGCACTCATATATATAATGTGTGTGTGTATACATATGAAAATGTTATTGTGGGGTCATGGGGTACATATTTGTTCAATTTTAGTAAGTCTGCCAAAAGTGTGCAAATGTACAAGCGTGCAGGGTATGAGAGTTCCAACTTTATGAGACCTTTCAATAAAATGCAATCTAGGAAAAATACTGAAAACACCAAAGAGAACAACTGCTTTCAAGAGCCCTCAGTATTTCAGAAGAGTCTATTAATCTGATATCAATTGCTCGGGGAAGAACACATCCCTCCTCTCTACTGGTTTATTTTGTATAACCCCTTTTGTTGAGCTAATTTTGGTTAAGCTTTTTTAATAGCAATTATTTAATTTATTTATTATTATTTGAGAGAGAGCATGCCAAGAGCTCCTGCAAACAAACTTCATGGGTCAAATTGTGTATCTGGCTTTTAAATGGATACTGAGGAATTGAACCCAGGCTATCAGGCTTTGTAAGCAAGCACCTTTAACCAAAGGGCCATCTCTCTAGCCCAAGATTAAGTTCTTGAACATTAAATATAAGCACACCTCTTTAAAAAAATAATTCTGAGCCAGGCATGGTGGCGCACGCCTTTAATCCCAACACTTTGGAGGAAGAGGTAGGAGGATCACCGTGAGTTCGAGGCCACCCTGAGACTCCATAGTGAATTCCAGGGCAGCCTGGGCTAGAATGAGACCCTACCTCAAAAAAAAAAAAAAAAATCTGAAACTGCATGTCTTTAATCCTAGTACTTGGGAGGCAGAGGTAGGTGGATAACCATGAGTTCAAGGCCACCCTAAGACTATATAGTGAGTTCCAGGTCAGCCTGAACTAGAATGAAGCCCTATCTTGAAAAAAAATAATAATAATTCTGAAAGTTAAAATTGCTATGTGTTTTCAAAGGCTCTGTCACTGGCACTCATATTCACAAGGTGTAAAGTCATGTGTGTGCCTTGTATGTCTTAGGAGATAACATCAGCCCCCGTGTTCACTCACCTGCTCCCTCCACAAGCAGACAGTAGACGGCCACTCTGAGTTAGGCACGTAGAAGGTAAGAGGATGTAAGAACTCATCAGATATGGCTTCTGCCCACAGTGAACTTAGTCTAGAAGACTTGATTGCACATAAGTGCACGGCTAAGAGAAAGTTTAAAATTCCCATTCTTCACTGAACTTTTACCAGGCATGGCAGAACCAAGTTAAACGACCATTAGCAAAAGGAGCTGTCCTGGGTTGGGAGATGGCTTGACAGACTTACAAAGCCTGCTGACCAAGGTTCAACTCCCAGTAACCATGTTAAGCCAAATGTACCAAGAGGCACATGTGTATGGAGAGTGTTTGCAGTGGCAAGGGGCCCTGGTGAGCCCTTACTTACTTTCTGTCTTTCTCTCTCTGTCTCAAATAAGTACATAAATAAAAATATTTGGGAAAAGGAGTTATCCCTTGAAAGGACCAGCTATTTTCTGTCTGGGCAGAGACAGCAGGTCATACAAGGGCAGATTTAAAAGGAAATATTATATTTATTTATTTGAGAGAAAAAGAGAGAGGGAGAAAGAGAGAGAATGGGTGTACCTGGGCCTCCAGCCACTGCTAGGTGCATAAGCTTATGTGGATATTGAATAATCAAACATGGGTCCTTAGACTTTGCAGGCAAGTGCCTTAACTGCTAAGCTGTCACTCCAGATCCACAATGGCAGATTTTTATTCTAAAAATCCTCATGTATTCCTTCTGTGTACCCTGACCATTACCTAGAGGGCAAGATAAGTGACAGAAATTTTCTGGGCTTGACAAATCTGTTCTTTCAAATATCTCCAGAGAGAAATTAGACCAAAATAGCTTAAAGTCAAAGAAGTTCTTGAAAACAAGAAGGCCTAGGTCAGGTCTTGTTTATAATGTTTCTGATGATATAATCTTAGCACATGGTCAAGGATGATATTGGCTACAAAGAAAACACCAAAGACTTCCCAGGGAACCCACTGAGCTGGTCAGGTGAATGTCACCCTTAGCTGAGCATAACTCAGGAGGGAGTAGCCATCTTACAAATTTTCCTATTGTCCAGTTTGCCCCACAAGTATGAAAAAGTTAGGCATGTGGCTGATGAGGCATGAGTAAGGCAAAGTAGATTTATTGAAAAAGATGAAAAGGACTCAAAGTGTGAGGGCGAGCATGCTTAGGATTTTGACTGGCATCCAAAGAAGGAAAAGACAGGGAAAAAAGGAAATATTACATATTTTTTGAGTTAGAAGTCAGAAAAGCAGGAAGGCTCAGTGAGGATCTGGGAGCCACTGCACTGTGGGAGAGCCTCTGAGGGCATAGTGCGCTGTCTCATTGAGACCATAACCATTCCCCCCACCCCTTGAGCATACTTAGCGA
Organism: Jaculus jaculus; assembly: GCF_020740685.1. Lineage (NCBI taxonomy): Eukaryota > Metazoa > Chordata > Mammalia > Rodentia > Dipodidae > Jaculus > Jaculus jaculus. The sequence continues at coordinate 36,071,802 of NC_059120.1, forward strand.
GGGGTGGTCCTTGTCCAGGTGAATGATTGACAGGCTCCACCCAGGGCCAGAGGACTTTCTTCCTCTGGTCAAGAGAAAGTAGCTCTTCTCTTTCTAATGTTACCCAGGAAACAGCAAGCCAGGTCTATCCCTCAATGAGCTTCAAGTCTAATGTCTGCCTATCTGCAACAGAGCAGGACATGGACATGCAAAAGCTGAGTTCCCAGTCACATGCTAAGCCGTGCATGGTCATACCTTAGCTGTAAGCAGATAGTGTTGATGATTACAGAAGTTTCCATCGCAGTTTCCTTCCAAATTCCCTTACTATTTAGGCCATGCGAGTGCCTATGGCATTCCTACATGAAAACCCTCGTGGGAAATGGACTGCCTTGTGTAATTTGCCTCTAGGTTCACCTGCTCTTACTTCCCTTCCTGGGAGTGGGTCACAGCACATTACTCTGCGGGAGTGAAACAAGCTGAGCTATGTGGAAAAGAATGGTCGAGAAGCACATGCTGACAACTGTGGGTCGTGCTTGCCTGGGCCTGGCACTCACGGGTTGGAAAGAGGAGTCAGTGGCTCTGGGCTTCGTAAAGTTGTGTCGTATCTCCTGACCGATGAAGATGGGGCTATTGCCCTCTGTGATGAGAGTACCATATCCTCCTGGGAGAACCATGTTCTCCCTTCTCTGGAACTTAGGTTCTCGTGATATCTTTCCCTCTCTTGAGAAAGGTGGCAAAGCAAATGAATGTTTGAGATGCTGTCTGCATTGAAATGTCTTTATCCTCATATATGCTTGATAGTTTGGATAGGTATAGAAGTCCAGGTTGGAGCATTTCCTTCAGCACTGGGACTATAGTGTCCTAGTTTTCTTTGTCTGTAGTGATGTTGTTGAGAAGCCCAAAGCTATTCTCACTTCCTGATCCTTTTTAGGTGACCCCTCATTCTCAGAAAGAATCCCATCCTTTTGGAAATTTCCAGTGAAGTGCTTTAATGCGGATCTATTTTCATTGGTTATTCTGAGCATTTGATGTATTACTCAAAGCTGGAAACATTTGTCTTTCACCTCTGGAAACATTTCCAGAATCATTTTGCTTATGGGTCTGTCTCTTTAAGTTTCTGTCTTCTCTCTATGAACTCCTATTATTTAGACATTTGCTTTCTTAGATTAATGTTCTAGTTTTTTTTTTAATTTTTTTTGTTCATTTTTTATTTATTTATTTGAGAGTGACAGACACAGAGAGAAAGACAGATAGAGGGAGAGAGAGAGAATGGGCGCGCCAGGGTTTCCAGCCTCTGCAAACGAACTCCAGACGCGTGCGCCCCCTTGTGCATCTGGCTAACCTGGGACCTGGGGAACCAAGCCTCGAACCGGGATCCTTAGGCTTCACAGGCAAGCGCTTAACCGCCAAGCCATCTCCCCAGCCCTAATGTTCTAGTTTTACTTTATTTTTCTGTTCAACTTTCTAGCTCTCTGACTTTTTACGATATTTTCTGGGAGGCTCCTTAATGAGTTTTCCTATTTCTGTTGTCATGCTGTTAATTTCCAAAAATTCCTTTTGGCCTGTGAAGATTCCTGTTTTGTTTGGTCATGTTTTCTTTCCTTGGATGCAGTACATTTTGTTACCTAGTATGGGTGTAATGTATGTATACCCTGTGTTTTCTCATCACCCCATGCTTTTGTTTAGTTGTTGTCTTGCTGTTGTAGTCATGTTTGTATTGCTGGCAGAAAACACCCAACCAAGAGCAGCTTGTGTAAAGAAAAAAAAAAAAGCATGCACAAGCGTGTGCACACGAGAAAGAGAGAGAGAGACAGAGAGTGAGAAAGAATGTGAATTTTGGCTTAAAGACTCAAAGGGAAGTTCCATGGTAGCAGGGGAAAATGATGGCATGAGCAGAGGATGGGCATCACCTCCCGGCCAACATCAGGTAGACAACAGCAACAGGAGATTATGCCAAACACTGGCAAGGGGAAGCTGACTATACACCAATAAGCCCACCCCCAGAAATACACTGCTCCAGGAGGGTCCAGTTCCAAAATTGCCATCAACTAGGGACCTAGAATTCAGAACACCCAAGTGTATGGGGGACACCTGAATTAAACTGCCACACTTGGGGTTTATCACCCATGATTATCAATTCTCCTCAGGTGTTGGGTGATATTGAGATTTCTGATCATATTTAAGGCTACAACAGTTTTTTTGGGTTTTGTCTTTTTTTTTTTTTTTTTTTTGCTTTGACTGGGAGGTCTAACATGGATTGAAAACTCTGGGCAAATGAGTCGAGCCGTGGACTTAGTATACAACATAAGCTTGTGAGATGACTTCCTGTGTCAGGGTGCTTAGGTCTGCTCCTCATAGGTTATTACCTCAGCAATCTGCCTACTTCACAGAGTGCCCATTGCAGAGCAAGTTCTCAGTGCGTGTTAGCTATTATTGTGTTAAAATGCATATAGACGGGGCTGGGGAGATGGCTCACAGGTAAAGGTGTTTGCTTGCAAAGCCTGCTGGCCCAGGTTTTAAAATTAATTTTTATTTTATAATAATTATAATGGGTTATTCTCTTTTATCCCCTTGCTCCTCCTCCTATTAACCTGGAGACCCTCCTCAGTGGGGTTATGATATTCACTGTGGGGTCATGAAGGCCTCAGTCGGGCCCTGTGGGGTAATAAGGCACTGTGCCTCAGTGTATTCGTACCCACTCTGTGGCCCTTACGATCTTCCTGCCCTCTCTTCTGCAATGTTCCCTGAGCCATAGCAGTCCTGTTGGCAGTCTGATCTAGTGTTGAGTTTGGCCCAGGTTTAATCCCCCAGCACACATATAAAGCCAGATGCACAAAGTGGTGAATACAACTGGAATTTCTTTGCAGTGGCAAGGGGACCTGGAGTATCCATCCACCTGTCTCTCTCTCTCGCGCGCACACACACACATTTAAATAATTCACATTTTTTAATGCACACAAAGGTATCATCATTCCCATGATGGTAGGTTTTATGCTTCAAGGTAGGTGAGCAAACAGGTTGAAGGATGATGGTGTCAGCACAGGGAAGGGTGGGAAGGCAGCTGCTTGAGAAAGCATCAGTGGGTAAGAGATGCCAAGACTCTTAACAGCTTCCAGAGCCTCCTCGCTAATCCGCTGTCAGAGGGCTCCATCTCTGCACTCCTAATGGAATGGGTTTTGGCACACTTGAGGGTAAATTTGTTAATTGGCAACATGACTCCTCTGGTTGCCTTCCACGTTCTGGGTGATGGCACCAGAGGATCAACTGTGCCAGGGAAGAGAAGGAATATTCCATTAATCTGGTTATGGGTTATTAAGCCACTTTCTCTTGCTGTCACATGCAGATGTGAATGACACTGCTGTCCTCCTACCCAGCCCCTCTGTCTCTTCTCTTTCTGTAAGCTAGGGACACAGTGAAATGAGCACAGTGTTGCTAATCCTAGTGGGTCCTGCCCTGTGCGGCTCTTGGTAATGGGCGGGGTGCCTTTTTTCTTCCTCCCCTGGTCCAGTCCACAGCCACCCAGAAGTCCCTTCAGAAACAGGTGACATGGTGCTTGGTGGAGCCTCCGAGGAGCTGCTGGAGCCTCTGTCAGGGGCTCAGCAATGCAGGCCACTGACTTCCGCTGCTCAGCATCTTTGTCTCTGCTCCCCTTGGGCATCTGCCTCTCTCAATTCAATTCTAATCACTTCATTGGCACAGAAATCTGGAGAAAGCAACGCCAAGGTCAATAATCAAGTTCCTGCCACTGAGGATGGTTTGTGTTTCAATGGTCTCAGCAGATGCAAACTAGATGGGACCACGCTGGGTTTTGCCTTCATATCATCTCTGATATGCCCAGTCATGCAGCCTCACTGTGCTCTGTGGCTTCTTGCTTTATTCCTGCTTGTTTGGGGGACTTTTCTCACCATTGTTTTAATTATGAAGAGTCAAGTAAACAAGTATGTATTGAGCATGTCCTATAATATAGGCATTGTGATGGAGGGTCTTGAAAACCCACATTCAAACAAACAAACATCTAGAGTATAAAAAAACTAGGGCAGACTAGTGAAGAAGTGTTCAGATGTGGTTAACCATCCATTCAAGGAACTAATCATGGAATTCCTGTAAATTGGAGGGAAAAGCCAATTGAGTGGCTAAGTATAAGGTTTCATGGCTTCCACCCTTTATGCCACTTTGGGCAAACTGCCTTGTGCCATGTCTCCTTACCTACAGGAAAGAGAGTGAGAGAACAGCACCTGCCCTCCAGGGTTACTGTGGGGATCACGTGGGATGAACAGAAAGAACTTGGGAAAGTCCTGGCATTGCGTAGGTGCCCAACCAACAGCAACGCAGTCGGCGCTGTGCGCTACGCGCCCTGACAGTTTTCTTGTCCAAGTTCCCATGGAGGAAACGAAGGTCAGAGTCTGACTCCCCACTGTCCTGTTGAGAGGTATTTGCTATGCTTAGTGAAGAGCATGAATTTTAATTCTGGAAACTCAAGTAAACTTTTGGCAAATGGCACTACCCCAGCCCACCACACCCGGGTCTCAGAACTGCAGGGCGTTGGTTCCAAGCCCTGGGTTTCCTGGGTTCTGGCTACCACATGTTGTCAGCTTCTGGTTGACCGAAGCTCCTTCGGTTTGGATGGTGTGTGGATGGTCAAAGAGTCCACATCTGGAACCAAACAGACGAGGGTCAAATCCTGGACCTTCAGCTTTTATGTGAGGTGCGACCTCAGACCAACCCCTCACCTCTCAGACTTCCGGCACCCGTGTGGACACAACGTGCAGAGGGCCACCGCCACTGACTGCGCCTTCATCACAGCACCCACGTCACACAGAGCCCGGCTGCTGTCCACCACGGGCTGCCATTTGAGCCTCAGAGAATTAATATTTTTGTGATAGTTTTTCTGTTCTTTTTAATCCATGAACTCATTTCATCTTCAAAACATACCTAAAAAAATAAATAGCCAGGTGTGGTGGCACATGCCTTTAGTCCCAACACTCGGGAGGCAGAGATAGCAGGATCGCCGTGAGTTCAAGACCACCCTGAGACTAATAGTAAATTCCAGGTCAGCCTTGGCTAGAGTGAGACATTACCTCAAAAATCAAAATAAACAAATCAAAAATAAAACGAAGAATGCTTCAACACTCACTGACTACCAGAAGGAAGAAGCTAGTGAGGGGCAGCCACAGGACCCAAGCCCAGATAGGCTTTGTAGCTCAGAAATCACATTTATATCCTCAGGAACTGAACCCAAAATGTCACAACTGAAAGGGGAAAAAAGAAAGATGGATAACTGGGAAACCAAGTAGAAGTGAGTAGAAGTGACATGTTTTTGAGTTGGACACATGAAATCCAAATTCCACCAGAGAAGCAGGGGTGAAAGCAAGGACGTTGTCTACAGCCCTCAAGAGCCAAACCGACAAATCCAAAAGCTCCATGCGCAGAATATAGCCAGCAGGTGGATGACTGGAAGTCCCTCCTAAGTGGAAGGCAGCGGGAACAGGTGGGGCATTGAACATGTTCCCCTTATCCCAGATGTAGGCCAGAAAAAGAAAAAAAAAATGTTGGGGAAGAGTTGAGCAGAGGGCCATTCTGTGAATTTCAGATCAGAAAAAGTAAGGACAGGAAAAAGCGTGAGGTGGAGGGTGAGAGACGGATCGTGGGTAGAAAGCTGGAGTTGCCAGTCCAGCCTAGAAAGGTGGGAGGGACTGAGGGTGGACGCATGGGAGGGACCAGGGGTAAAATGGCTGCCACCGGGCCAGCAGGAGGGCACTGAGGAGGGACAAGAGAGGGGACAGGTAGGGGAGGGAGCATCTAGAAGACTCTGTCTCAGCCCTGCTGGTTTGTCTTGACGTCGCTTACTAGGAGTAGTGTTGCTGGCAAGCTGAAGGCTGGATTCTCTTGTCAACCAAGTTTTAAATACTTACACAAGGCTCACTCAGTGAGACTCAGGAAGATTCTTTCTTGTGGAGAATAGAAACTTCTACTGTTTGAATCTTTTTAAATTTTTTTTTGTTTATTTTTATGTTTTTGAGAGCAACAGAAAGAGAAAGAGGGAGATAGAGAGAGAGAATGGGTGCTCCAGGGCCTCCAGCCCCTGCAAACTCCAGATGTGTGCACCCCCTTGTGCATCTGGCTAACATGGGTCCTGGGGAATCGAGCCTCGAACGGGGGTCCTTGGGCTTCACAAGCAAGTGCTTCACCACTAAGCCATCTTTCCAGCCCTACTGTTTAAATCTTTAAAACCCCTTTAAGCATGGTTTTATGGGATGGACTATCTTGAATTCAAGTAATTAAATTCAATTTGGAGGTAAGAACCATCACGCTGCTTGGATTTATTGGCAATTAGATTTCTGAGCCAACATTCATAAAGTACTATATAATTCATAGCTATCATATATCATCCATTTAGTTCTTGAAATAAATCTACTAGCTCCATTTTACAGAAGTAAATAAAATCCAGGCCTTCAAAAGATTCAAATAAGATCATATATTTAGCAAGTGGCCATCAGATTCCCTGGTTTTGCTATTTTGTTTTATGTACTTTTTCATATAAAATCTCATGTTTTTGTACCCTTTATGCTACTAATCACATGTATCATGAGGTTAAAACTAGTAGCCCACAAATGACTATCAGTTACCAGTAAAACTCCCAAAATTACATGTGGAATTTGAATGAAAGTATATGTGTGTGATCTTTTTGTGAGGATGAAACCCATAGTTTGAGGAGATTCATAAAAAGTTTTTCATGATAGTTCAGAAATTAAACACCGCTGATAAAAGGAAGAGCAGTCACCCACCTCCTGCACATACTGGCTCTTGTAGGGTGGGCTGTGTTGAATTCAAACAAGTAAATTCAACTGGGAGATAAGAACCATCATGCTGTTTGCATTTGTTGGCAATTAGACATACTAAAATTGAATTGTTCTCATAAGTATAACAAAGTCCCAACTAAGCCCTCTGAATTTTTTGATACTAAGCTTCATGAAGCACTCGGAGAAATGGAGTCTTCACTTTTATCAGAATGGATGGCTCTGTGTGGACAGACTTAGCTCTCTTGCCCTCACTCTTCTATATCTTTATAGAAAATGATCTTCCAGCCTTTTGGGCTTCCCACCGCAAGCTTCAGTGTTTTTCTCTGTGTTCATTCCTCAGTGAGCCCATGGACTCTTGAATTTGGCCCTGTTCCCAACTCTAGCACATCAATCTTCATAATCCAGCCAATCACGGTAATTTTACTCTCCTTGCTAGGCAGAGACTTAAGAAGAAACAGATAACTCAATTCTGAATAATGAAATTGAATGGTAACTCTTTTTTGGGGTGCTTCTGGAAAAGATGTTTTTTTAGCTCTTAAAAGCATTACATGGACCATAGAGGTCTCTTTTCTGGCTTTGAACATGTTTGCTCAAGATGTGATTATCAGAGGTCTGGCAGCCATCTTGTGGTTTTGAGAGAAAACGGCTGGCATGTTGAAGATGGTTGGGCAGAAGTACAGAAAAGCCCATGTCTCTTTCTGAGGCTTTCAGTAGTGAAAAGTTAACTCTGCAGTCTCACTCTTTCTAATCATGTTAGCTGGCATGCATTATGTTATGCTGAAGCTATTTGAATAGGGTTGACAGTTGGCAAGGATGTGCTAATTAGCATGAGCTCGAGTCATGGAAATGCCTTCTGTGCAGGTCTGGAAGCAAGATGGCGTGACCACCTGTGAGATGAGCCCGCCTTTAGAGAACAAGGACCACTGAGGCTGGGTGGATGACAGGAACGGAGGGATTCAGTCCATCTCTCAGCCTGTCGTTTTAGAGAGGACTTTCGGGATAATTAATTAGATGCTCATAAAGGGTAAAGCTCTGATCAATGAATGCATGTGGTTATGCAGACATGCTTTACTTTTTTTTTTTTGTTTTATAATCTAAATTCCTTCAAACAAAACAAAAAGCTAACAACAACAGAAACCTTGAACCAGAGCTGGGGCGTGGTGGTGCACGCCTTTAATCCCAGCACTGGGAGACAGAGGTAAGACGATTGCCATGAGTTCAAGACCACTGTGAGACTACATAGGGAATTCCAGATCATCCTGGGCCTACCTCAAAAAACAAAAACAAACAAACAAAAAACCTTGAACCAATATTAGGTTGCATGTCTATAAAGTCCCACTTTGAGAAATAGAGGCAGGAAGATTGTGAATTCAAAGCTAGCCTAGAATACATGAAACCATGTCTCAAAACAGCAACAGACTCACAATTTTAAAAAACCTACAGTCAAATGTTTCATCCACCCAGTGTTTCCGTAATAGAGATGGTATATTATGTCACACTGACAGTTTTACATGGTTGTGTGTCTGTAGCCCCTGCCTTAAGTATGCATGTGTTCTGAATGTTTGTTAATTCAGAATATTGTTACTCTGTACTAGTCTCTTCTCTATGATTATTATTGTCATTTTAAAATATTTTATGTTTATCTCTGCATGCATGTGTGAGTGAGTGTGTGTGTACATGCATGCATGCACCAGGGTATCTTGCCACTGCAAACTCCAGATATATGCACCACTTTTTGTATCCAGCTTTGCATGGGTGCTGGGGAATGAACCCAGGCCAACTTGCTTTGCAAGCAAACACCCTTAACCATTAAGCATCTCTCCAGCCTTCCATTATTTTAATACAGACCTTCCCACAGTTGTTGTTTATATAAAATTATACACATAAGTCAAATTTGACATGCACAGGCCCTGTGATATAAAAAGCCAGATAAAATATACTTTTTGCTCAGCATCATGTGTACAATCATTACCTTTTAGAAAACAACCGCACCAGTTTTGTAAAATGTCATATCATGCATACTTATGGACTTGTAAGACATGACTGCTTCTCCCTTCCTTTCAAAGGTTGAATAAATTCACTTTGGCTGGACAAAACTTCTGGGTTAATTCTAAATCAGAAAAAAAAATAATGAAAAGTAAAGTATACATTCAGTGTTCCAAGAAAATAGATTTATATATTTTAAATTTCTGAGTAAATACCTGACAGAGACCAGCACTGGGGGACCTAGGACATCATTTGTCATTGCATCACTGCCAATGGTTCCAACCATGGGCTGGCAGTGATCTGGACCTTTGCCTGTTCGTGACTGATCTAAACTTACCAGTAACCTTGAACATTTTATGGGAGAACACCAAAACAGAGATGTTCAGTGGGTAACCATCATCCCAGGATTTGAATTCACGAAGGGTCTGGACATTTACTATGCCATGCTGACCTCTGAACAATGGGGATTTCCTTGGTGGATGAACCTGTTTATTCCCTGGCTCCCTCCATGCCTGACACTCGCCAGTTACAGAGAAACAACAGAACTCATTTTTATTATTTAGCAGCAAGGCTTCACTGCGTACCCCAGGCCCAGAACCCACTATACAGCTTGAGCTAGCCTAAAACTCACAGCAGTCCTCCTGCCTCAGTCTCCCAAGTGATAGGATTACTGGCACCTCCACACAGAGAGAGAGAGAGATTGATTTTCCTTATTACTGCCCATCCACCAATATTGGAGCCATACGTGATTATTTATTATGTACCTAACACTGTGCTAGGTTTGGCAGGAGACATTTTCCTGACCTGAAGAAGGAAGAACTTGCTAGATGACCTTGCCAAGCAATTTTTCACAGAACTAAGGAATCATGGGAAATTCCCAGACTCTCTCGTGTGTGTGTGTGTGTGTGTGTGTGTGTGTGTGTGTGTACGTTCAAAAGGACTGGATCTCTGAGGATACTTCAAACTCCAGAGTTCTCTGGTTCCCTGTGAATAGTTATTAATTAAGATCTTTCTTTTTTTAATGTTTTTGTTAATTTTTATTTATTTATTTGAGAGCAACAGACATAGAGATAAAGAGGCAGAGAGAGAAAGAGAGAATGGGCGCACCAGGGCCTCCAGCCACTGCAAATGAACTCCAGACACATGAGCCCCCTTGTGCATATGGCTAACGTGGGTCCTGGGGCACCGAGCCTCGAACTGGGGTCCTTAGGCTTCACGGGCAAGCGCTTAACTGCTAAGCCATCTCTCCAGCCCAGTTGAGATCTTTCTGTCACTGTCAGTGTTCTTGGCAGCAGCTTGCGAAGATCCAAATTGTCCCAGAAGCTTAGCTGGTAAACACTCAATTTGAGGTGCAATCAAGAGTGTGGCATGTGAAATTTGACTCATGGTGAGGTAGTGTCACAAGCTTAAGAAACAAGGACAAGGGTTGTGGATGTCACCCCACTATTACAGCACTTGCCACCACACATAAGACCCTGGTATACTCAACTGCCAGCAGCAAAGAGGTTTTTCTTTGTAAGTGTTTATATATCTTACACACAAAAGGATTGGCCTAGAGAAACTCAAGCAAAATCCCATGAGGTGCTGGTACTCGGTGGTTCGTTCCTCCCTCCTTGCCCTTTATTACAGGGCCGGGGCTCCTTATCACACCTCCCTCACTTTCTGGGCTCTACCTTAACATTGGCCCATGAGGTGCACTGGCTTCCTCTGTGCAGAAGGAAGGCAAGAAGTGAGCCTCACCGTTCTCTCCGGGCGGTGGCCGGCGTTCTAAAGCATCCAGCATGCCACCACCACCTTCCCTCGGTGGCACCTGGGCTCACGGTGGCCCTCTCCGGAGCCGGGTCACAGCACGACTCTGCTGGAAGGACCCCGGTGGCTGCAGTGGGGAACCGAAAGTCAGCGCCGGGTCCTGGCCGCTCATGACTCTCTTCCAACCGTCTTGTCAGCGCCTGATGCCCTTTGCTCTGTCTCTGACTTTTTCCCTCCTACATGTTGCCTGATTGTGCACCGATAAAAGAAAACATTAAAACGAAACGCTCTGCTTCCTCCTCTCTGCTAAAGCCCCGCCTTGGATTTTGAGCAACTTCCTGACTGTGAAGCTTCATTCTGCATCAGACGACTGGAAACTCCACGAAAGCGGAGGGTGTGTACATATTGTATTTTTAGTGCTGGTTCCTGGTGAGTACTTATGAGATATGTAGGAATGACAAATCCCCTATTCTAGCCTTCCCTAAATGGTGGGTTGAATGATGATAGTTGGAGGAAAAAAGAAGGCCAAGAGAAAGACAGTCGGGGCTCTCTTTAGAGACCACTGCCCTGAGGAGGCATTGTAGAGGAGTCCAGCGACGCTCCTGGGCATCTCAGAAGTACCAACCCCAACACGTTCTTTCCAGTCTCACAGCAAAGAGCTCTTAGGCTGCCAGAGAGACGGAGCATGCTAGGACAGAGCCCTCCTGGGGATCAGGAACACTGGGGATGCCAGAATCCCTGAGTGATGAACGCTCGGCTTCCTTTTGCCTTTCTCCTGTGTGGTCAGGAAGTAAGTCATCATATCTGACCAGGGGCATGACTCTTAGAGAAGGTAAGTCACTTGCTCAAAGCCACAAACCTATAAGAGATCACAGGACTTTCCATCCAGTATTGTCTTTCCATATACTACACAAAACCTGGGGTTAAGACATTTTTGTGAGTAAAATATTTATGTTGTTGTTTTGAAACAGGATCTCACTCTAACCAAGACTGACTTGAAACTTACTCTGTAGCCCAGGCTAGCCTTGAACTCATGGCTATCCTCCTACTAGAGTGCTGGGATTAAAGGGATGGGCCACCACACCCGGCTGGGAGAAAGATTTCACAGTTTGCTGAGATTTCTTTCAATAAATGGGATCCAGACAGGAGAGATGGTCAGTGGTTCAGAGCACTCTCTGTGCGAGCCTGAGGGCCTGGAAGACTGTTCAGGGTCAGCCTCCGGGACTCACATAAACGGATGGCATAGCTATGCCCATCTGCAGCCCCAGTCTTGTAGGGGAGCAGAGACCCAGGAACTACCACAACTAGCAAAACAATGGCAAGCTCGAAGATCAGAAAACGACTCCAGTGCAAGTAAGACTGGACAGAAGAGCCATGGAGCTGGACACTTGACATTCTGCTGTGACCACAAGCAAGAGCACCCTGCCACAAGGGTGCCACACATGCAAATAGTGGCATATACACATGCATACACCACACACACACACACACACACACACACACACACTACATACATACCGACATCACATAATATCATTTACATAAACACAAACACACAAGCAAAAGTAAAAACATAATATTACATATTCTATTCAGCAAATACTTCTCCATGTGTTAGTATGTGTGTATGAGCGCATGCATGTGTGTTTGCTCACATATGGGTGCATTGTGTGTGCAAGTGCATGTGCACATATGTGAGCATGTGTGTGGAGGCCACAGGTTGATATCTGGTATCTTTCCTTTTTCTTCTTTTTTTTATTGTTTCTTTCATGGTAGGGTCTCACTCTAGCCCAGGCTGACCTGGCACTCACTCTGTAGTCCCAGGCTGGCCTTAAATTCATGGTGATCCCCTACCTCTGCCTCGTGAGTGCTGGGATCAAGTGTGTGCCATCACTCTCAGCCAGCGTCTTCCTTGATTACTCTGCACCTTCCAGATTTGCTGAAGCAAACCCTGCAGGTCTTCTTACCACTTCCAGCCTCACTGTCTCATCCTAGTCCTGAACACACTTTATTGTTCCTGCCTGTTAATCTTCATTCTGCAACAGACGACTGGAAACTCCATGAGTAAGACCCTACCTCGAAAGTATTTATTTCTTTATTTGAGAAAGAGGCAGACAGAGAGAATGGGCATGATGGGCTTCTAGCCACTGCAAAGGAACACCAGATGTTTGCATCTGGCTTTATATGGGCATTAGGGAACTGAACCTGGGTCCTTTGGCTTTGCAGGTCAATGCCTTCACCACTGAGCCATCTCTCCAATCCAAAAATATGTACTTTTATGATGGTTTTTTGTTTGTTTGTTTTGTTTTTTGAGGTAGGGGCTCATTGTAGCCCAGGCTGACCTGGAATTCACTGTGTAGTTTCAGGGTAGTCTCGAACTCATGGTGATCTTCCTATCTTTGCCTCCCAAGTGCTGAGATTAAAGGCATGAGCCACCATGCCTGGCTATGATGTATTTTTTGTTTGCTTTCAGCATATTTTTTGTTTTGTTTTGTTTTGATGTAGGATCTTGCTCTAGTCAGGATTGACCTGGAATTCACTATGTAGTCTCAGGCTGGCCTTGAACTCATGGCGATTCTCTTACCTCTGCCTCCCAAGTGCTGGGATTAAAGGCGTGCACCACCACACCTGGCTCAGCATATCTTTAACACTTTCCACTTCAGTATATATAGCTCTTCATTCTTTTTAACCATAGAATTTTATTTGCTAGGCAAGTTTCATTTTATGGCTTTGGGGGTTGGTATTTTATTTGGAAAAACATTCCTTCTAGAATTATTTATTCATTAATTTAACATACATTTCTAAAGTAATTTTATACACTATTTTTATACATTTTTATACATCTATATATGTTCCATACATTGGTGTAAACTAAACTTTCTTGTGTTTTGTTAATTCCATGTTGTGGTGTGTTTAATTTCTATTTTCAACTTCACTGGGTCAGGAAGGACTGATGGAGCTGGGAAGACCTTTGCCCAAAGTGGGGGGCCCTTTCGGTGTTGCCTGGCTGCCCTTTCTGCTCCCTGGTGCTGTGTCTGCCCTGCTGCTGCCATTCTTCCCAGACATTGCAACCCAGCTTCACCAGCCTTCCATGTGAACAGGAGTCCTCCCGGCTTTCAGCAGGAGTAGGGCAGCTGAGGCGCCCAGCCTTGTGGACTGAGCAGCTGCCCGGTTCTCTGACTCTCCAGCCATTATTGGATTGCACAGCCCATGTCCCGTAAGCCAATCTAATCAACCTCCTGCCAAATGCATATTCATTTTACCTGTTCTGTTTCTTCAGAGAACCTTAACCATCTAGGCCTTTAAGTCATTAGGTATTTATTTCAGAGTGTTACATAAAATAAGGAACTAATTTATTCTTCTTGCCAAAGGAGAGAAAATTTTCTCACTACTATACATTGACTGTTCATCCTTTTCTTATTGACTAAAGCTAAGTCCAGCATATATGAATTCCCATAGCTAACAGATGATTTCCATACATAAATGTTTCTGAGTCTCTTTTTAGCTACACTGTTGCTGGGCCCTCACTACTCTGTTTTAATTACCATAAATTTGTAATATATTTGATATCTGGCAGCATAAGGTTTTTTTGACTACCCATGTCCAATAGGTAAATTTTAAGATCAATCAAAATTGATCACACACTTCTGTTGTCATTTTGATTGGGATTATATGGGATATCGATTAAAGTAGGTGAAGCCTATTTTCTCTTTACAGTATTAAGCATTTCCATAAAAAAAGTCTTGGTCATTCATTTAGGGCAAGGTTTTTCTTCACTTTAGTCAAGGAAAGTATAGTTTTTACATAGACCTCTTACATGTATCCTGTTAAATATATGCTGGTATGGGGCTGGGAATATAGCTCAGTGGTAGATGAAAATGCCTTCTGTGTTTGCAATTGATCTTCACACTTGGTCCCCGATGGGGGGGCTTTGGGGGGTGGAGCCTTGCAGGAGGAAATGCGTCAGTGAGGTCACCTTGTGGTGAGGCCAGCCATGCTTGTCACACCCTCTACATCCTCCTGCTGATGCGACAATGTGACGTGAGCTGTCTGCTTCTGCCGTGCTTTTCCCACCATGGAGGAACTTTTACCTCAAAGCTTTAAGCTGAAGTAAACCTTTTCCTTCCAGAAACTGCTTCTGGTTGGGTGTTTTGCCCCAACAAGGAGAAGGTAAGTAGCTACAGTTTGATGGCCAGCACCACAACGGGTACTCAGGGTTATTAATACCACCTACTACATAAAAGCAGATTGTGTTATACTTACTAACTGGACATCGATGGTGGTATAGAAAAGCTGTTTTGTTTAGTGAAAATTTTTAAAACTTTGTGCCAGGGCCTAAGCTCAAGTCCTCATGCATGCTAGCTAGATAAGTGCTTTACCACTGAGCTATATACTTAACCTTTTAAAATTAATTAATTTTTGTTTTGTTTTGTTTTTAATTTTTTTTTCATTTTTATTTATTTGAGAGAGAGAGAAAGAGGGAGAGAGAGAGAGAGAATGGGCGCACCAGGGCTTCCAGCCACTGTAAACGAACTCCAGATGCGTGCACCCCCTTGTGCATCTGGCTAATGTGGGCCTTGAACCAGGGTCCTTAGGCTTCACAGGCAAGTGCTTAACCGCTACGCCATCTCTCCAGCCCAATTCTTGTTTTGTTTTTGATTTCAAGGTAGGGTCTCACTGTAGCCCAGGGTGACCTAAAATTCACTATGTAGTCTCTGGCTGGCCTCAATCTCACTGTGATCCTCCTACCTCTGCCTCCCAAGTGCTGGGATAAAAGGCACCTGGCAAAAATTATTATTGTTGTTAGTTTTACAGAGTCTTACTCTGTAGCCCATATTGAATTTGAACCCGTGGCAATCTTCCTGCCTCTTCCTCAGTGCTGAGCTTACAAGTGTGAGCCACCATGTCTGGCAGGTTCTATTACTTTTTGCAACTGTTTTTCTTGGAGTGTCCAGGAAGATGAGTGTAACATAAGACACTGTTTTATGCTAGCTCTTTGCCAGGCATCTGAGCATCTTATACACATAAACTTATTTCATGGTCACAGCCACTGTTGGAGGCAGTCACTTCTTGTCGTCCCTATTTTTCAGCAGAAATGTTAAGTGACTTGGCAAAAGTAGAGCTGTAAAAGTCTGCATCTGCAACTGCCTCTCCTCAGCCTGATCTAGAAAGAATAGATTTGCTTCTAAGTCTATAATATTCTTGCTTCATTATTTTCCTATCTTTTCTTTTCTTCATGTTACATTGGCCAAACTCTAAGAATATGGTTGACAAAAGCTGGGCGTGGTGGCACATGCCTTTAATCCCAGTACTTGGGAGGAGGAGGTAAGAGGATTGCCTGAGTTCAAGGCCACCCTGAGACTCCACAGTGAATTCCAGGCCAGCCTGGACTAGAGTGAGATCCTACCTCAAAAAAACAAAAAATAAATAAGAATATGGTTGACAAGAACTGCAGAGCTAGGAGTAGGTAAATTAGGCACATACCTTAGGTACAAAACTCAGGGAAGCATCTGAAAGTAGTCAGGACAAAGACTATTAAAGTCCAATCAGAGTTAGAGAACTCACTAGTGCTAAAATCTGCCTTTATTTGGAATTTGTGTTATTTTTGTTCTTTAAGCATTTTTTGCACTAAATTTGATGTTTAAAAATGCTTTGGTTGGGCTGGGAAGATGGCTTAACAGTTAAGGTGCTTGCCTGCAAAGCCAAAGGACCCAGGTTCAATTCCTCAGGACCCACGTGAAACAGATACACAAGGTGATGCATGCATCTGGAGTTTGCAGTGGCTAGAGGGCCTGGTGTGCCCATAGTCTTTCTCTCTCTCTCTCTCTTTCAAATAATAATTGAAAATAAACTATCAAAAATATTTTTAATGATTTGACATACTAATGATTTCAAGGGGATTGTTGGCTTTTAAATTTTTAATTGGCACAATTCATGTGCATGTAGTGGTACTCAAAATTTCCAGCATATTCTTAACTATGGGCATGTGCTGCCTCACATTCCTAGTCTACACTCTGAGAAAAATAGTGCTTTTCCCTACTCTGGTGGGAAGGCTTCTTCTATTGCCTTTATTGCTATAATATTTGTTGTATACATGAGTGTGTGTGTGTGTGTGTGTGTGTGTGTGTGTGTGACACATCTTCCATAATTTAAGGACCATCCTTTGATTGCTATATTACCAAGAACTTTGATTAGGAATGGATAGCCACTGAAACTGAACAAGTACTTCTTTTAGTGCCCAGTAAGATATGGTATTGAATTTCATAGGTAACAATAAGTTTTATTGTTTTATAAGTCTAAATAAATAATAAGTAGCTTTAGGATCTCATGCATAGGAATAGTGAGCTGCCACTTCAGGTATTCTCTGTGTGCCTCAGGTCAACCCACAGTCTTGTGCATGCCAGACATGGGTCTACCACTGTGCTGCATAGCCTTAGTTTTTAGAGACAGGGTCTCACTTTGTAGCCTAGGCTGCTCTGGAACCTGTGACCCTCCTGTCTTAGCTTCCCACGTGCTGGGATTCCAGGTGTTTACCACCATGCCTTGTTACTGTGGTTTTAGTTTCTCCTCCTTCATCTTACCTTACTCTAAAAGGAAGCACATTTTGAGCACCGCACTGCTAACGTCATAGCTAGCAGATTTCCTCCCCTGGCACACACCCACTTCCCAGCGGTTCTCACTGTTTCCTGCCGCCGTTGGAGAAGAAGGAGTGGCCAGGACTGGCCATCCAATAACTGGGACACCTCGTGAGATCTTTCCACATCCTTTGTGGGAAATCATAGAAGGCCCCACATATGACAGGATTCTATAAGGGCTACTTCCTTCTGCCCAGTCTCCTGGGATCTGAATGGCTGCTCAGGAAGACAGTGTCGATGCTGGGGAGCAGGGAAAAGCAGCCACTCCTTCTCTTTCTTCTCATTGCTCCCCTGCGAGCTCCACTGAGGAAAATGACGTCCTGACTGACTCAGCAGGGCTGTTCAGCTCTTCTCTTCCTTTCCAGGAGGACTTGCCCACTGTTGGCTGCTGGGTATGAGGTCTGCTGGGGAAAGAAAGCCCTGTGGGGGAGGGGGGAACAGAAGCTGAGGTGCACAGCGAGATCCCAGCAGATGCAGCCCAGGATACAGGAGCACTCAGTAAACACGTGGTGGTCAATAGAATACACTATTCTGTCCTACAGAGAGCTGTAGAGGACCAAGCAGAGGAAAAGGAATGTGAGAAGTGATCATGGGGCCAATGAAAGTGTCTTAAGTGCAGGGAAAGGACAGCATTGCATTACAATTGCCCAGAAGTCACAGCAGGTACAAAACGGTTAAGTGTAAATAAAGAGAGGAAAATGTCATAGCAATAACTAAAAAGTCCTTTGGAGCATTACAGGAAGTTCACAGAGGTGGTCTGGGGCTGGGGCAGCGCTCCCATCCGAGGCCCCTCTGTCCCGTTTATGGAGTGTTGGATGTTCTCTTTGAGTCACAAAAAGATCGCTGTGTCTACATCCACAACAGGGGCAACTTCTGGATCACTTCCAGACCAAAGTCTTGAGAGTTCATCACTGCTTCAGTCAGTTTCATCCTTTATGCCCTAGGAAGGGCCTCTCCTTTATATGAAGGTCCTAAGGGTGACTGAAAAGATTGGGGTTCTGATGAAGGAGTATGGATGGGCATTGGCCAAATGATGGATAGAGTCTGTTACTAAAATTACATGTTAAAATGACACCAATAGAACAAAGTGCACCATTTACAAGGTCCAGGGCAAATTAAGAATGCAGAACCCCTGGTTCAAAAATGTTTAAGATGGGCTGGAGAGATGGCTTAGCAGTTATGCGCTTGTCTGTGAAGCCTAAGGACCCTGGTTCGAGGCTCAATTCTCCAGGACCCACGTTAGCCAGATGCACAAGGGGGTGCATGCGTCTCGAGTTCGTTTACAGTGGCTGGAGGCCCTGGCACACCCATTCTCTCTCTCTGCCAATTCCTCTTCCTAGCTCTGTCTGTTGCTGTCAAATAAATAAATAAAAATAAAAACAACAAAAAAAATTTTAAAAATGTTTAAGATGCCAGGCATGGTGGTGCACGCCTCTAATCCCAGCACTCAGGAGGCAGAGATAGGAGGATCGTGGTAAGTTTGAAGCCACCCTGAGAATACAGAGTGAATTCCAGGTTAGCCTGGGTTCTAGTGCAAGACCCTACCTCAAAAAAAAAAAAAAAAAAAAAGCTTAAGAAGCCAAGTGTGGTGGTGCATGTCTTTAATTCCAGCACTTGGGAGACAGAGGAAGGAGAATCACTGTGAGTTCAAGGCCAGCCTGGGACTAAAGAGTGAGTTCCAAATCAGCCTGGGCAATAGCAGTAAGCCATTTAACCTCTGAATTCAGGGCCTAGTGTGACTAGAGGTGCCATGCCCCCAGAGTGGGTAGCTGGGGACCACTGGTTGATCCAGGTAAAATGGGAAGGACACAAAGAGAGGAAAACAGGGCTGGAGAGATGGTTTAGCAGTTAAGATGTTTGCCTGTGAAACCTAAGGACCCAGGTTTGATGCCCCAGTACCCATATAAGCCAGATGCACAAGGTGACACATGTGTCTGGAGTTCGTTTGCAGTGGCTGGATGCCCTGGAGTGCCTGTTCTCTCTCTCTCTCTCTCTCTCTCTGTCTGCCTCTTTCTCATAAATAAATAAATGAAAGGATGAGAAGTGAATGTGAACGAGGAAGAGAGAAGACACCGTCTGCCTCTGGAGAAATAGCCAGGAGAAAGCTGACAAGGGAGGAAAATAGAAGGAAGTGTGTGGATAGCATATACATCCAGCATTCTCAGCTCTGCCCTGGGCAGCTGGTGTTGGAGCTTAGGGTTGGGGTGACTTTCTGTGAGGCAGGAGAGAGAAGGGCTGGAGCCTAAGCCCCCTGTGGAAGCCCAGCCCCTTGCAGTGGACAGGGCTGGGAGTGGTGGTGGAGGAGTCAACTGGGCTCCATTCCCAGCTCTGCTCAGTACTTGCCAAGCTCAGCCTCTATGCCTCAGCTATCTCACCTGTCAACTCAGGCTCTCGGGGTTCATTTGAGGGTGACTTGGGGAAGACTCCATTGTTTCCTTTGGAGTGAACATCCCCTCCTAGCCATGCCTCCACCACCGTTGGCCCTAGCCCTTCAGTACTCAATTTGAGGGTGGCCCTACTGTCCTTATGAGTGGTGGAGTGGGTGATCGGGTGATTCAGGAAGATAAAGGAAGAGGCCTGCATCTGTTTATATAAACCTCCACTCCCTCCCCGCTCCCACCTTAGCCAACATCCAAGTGTGCTGTGCCCCGGGGCGATGTACACAGTGACATCATCCCGTTGGTGCCAGGAGACATAAATTCCACTTCCCAGAAGATGCAGCAGACAGTGGCTTCTGGGCAGACAGTGACTGCAGCAATAAATCCTGCAGACAGGCTCGAACAGAGAGTTACCCAGCTGCGGCTGTGCAGCCAGGGTGTGAATCCCCAGAGAGGACCTCATGCTGCAGATGAGAAGACAGATGCACCTGCGCAAAAAGGCTTTCCAACCCCGCTTAAAGGTACTGGCAGCAACAATCTAAATACTAAATAAAAGCCATATTTAGCCAAGGGAAAGAACTGTGGAAATGAGGCAAAAGCCACTATCCAGAAAAAAAATCCCATTCTGCCTCTCTGGAAGTCTCAGAGGGGCAAGGGACAGAAGGTACTTCAGAACAAGTGGGGAAAAGAGAGGAAATGGGGCGAGAGAGGAGGAGGAGGAGAAGATGGGTGGCATCTCTACCGTCAGGCAAACACACTTAGGGGACACAAGTTTACTCAAACTGAAGTAACTCATCCACAAATTCTGGAACTCTGAAGTTCGGCCAGCCAGGGTTCACCTGGGTGACAAGCTTAAAACTGTTCCCCAGTTATCACTGGTCAACACACTGCAGGAGAAAAGGAAATCTGGGACACTGGAAGCCAGTTCACACCCTCTCCCGCTGCAGGTGACTTCTCAGGGGCAGATGCTGCCTGCAGGGCAGAACCTACTCTTCTCCTTGCCTCGCAGGACCGTGGGCTCCCCAGCACTCTAGAGTCTGCTGTCTAGAGTTGAGGCCAGCATCCAGCGACAAACTCCTGGTTGGCTGTATCACTGCGAGCCACTGCAGAGGGCACACTTACCTAGAGAAGACAGTAGGCCTCCCAATGCCATGCCACCCAACTTCCTGTGCCCCCTCCCTCCTTCTTTTGCAATTTTTGCATAGGGTGGGATGTCAGGCTGGGCATGGCTGTCATTGTTTCCTTGTCCCCACATGCGAGGAAATAGCAGTTCAAGAGGTTGGTTGATGTCCCCGGGGTCGAGTAGCCTGGTGCGAAGCTCCAGCTCTCCTCACGTTTCTGTGCTGCAGGAGCAGTGCCCTCTTCCAGGTGGGTGAAGGACTTCACCTGGTCTGGTATGAAATGTTCTTACCTACTCACAGTGGGTTTGGAGACTTTCTTTTTTTAAAAAAAATTATATTTTATTTATTTATTTAGGAGAGAGAGAATGAGCACACCAGGCCTCCAGCCCAGGCAAACAAACTCCAGATACATGCACCACCTTGTGCATCTAGTTTTTGGGGTCCTGGGGAATTGAGCCTGGGTCCTTTGGCTTTGCAGGCCAGTGCCTTAAATGCTAATCCATCTCTCCAGCCAGGGGTTTGGAGACTTTGACACTAAATTCTATTCTAGACTTTTTTGGTTGAGGAGCTAGCTCCGTTGGTGGAGTGCTTGAAATGCTGGGTGCATGAAGTGTGGGGTTCAATCCCCAGCACTGCATAAGATTGTATATGGCAGCGCAGGCTTGTGATTCCACTCCTCAGAAGGTGGAGGCAGGAGGATCAGAAGTTGAAGGTCATCCTCGGCTACACAGTAGGTTCAAAGCCAGCCTTAGCTATATGAAACCCTGTCTCCAGAAAAAACAAAACAAAACAAAAAAAACGAATTGCTGCTGTTTCTGCCACCCACCTGGAATGAAGGAGCATCCTTTCTGGTGTGGTGTGGGGCCGGCCTCTCCCCAGCCCAGAGCTGGGTCAGAGCTGAAGATGAGAAGACAACTTGGTCTAAGGTGTTTTTTTGTTTTGTTTTGTTTTGTTTTGTTTTGTTTTGTTTTGTTTTGTTTTGTTTTGTTTTGTTTTTGGTAGGGTTTAATTCTAGCCCAGGCTGACCTGGAATTCACAATGGAGTCTCAGGGTGGTCTGGAACTCATGGCGATGCTGCTACCTCTGCCTCCCGAGTGCTGGGATTAAAGGTGTGCGCCACCACGCCCAGCTTGGTTTAAAGTCTTTTGCAGTGTTTTGCAGCTCCAACCAGAAATCCAGCTGTCACACACCAGACCGAGTGAGAGTCCTCTCTGAGAGTCCTCAGGGGTTCAAGGCCAAGCATCTTGGGAGCCACAGCATCAGAGGATCATCTTGAGGACACAGCCATCTTTTCTTTATCTTTACGACACTGAAAACTGTCTTACTGAATAAATAAACACTATTTTTGTTGGAGGGGGGTTCAAGGTTGGGTCTCACTCTAGCCTGGGCTGCCCTGGAATTCACTATGTAGTCTCAGGGTGGCAGCGAACTCGTGGTGATCCTCCTACCTCTGCCTCCCAAGTGTTGGGATTAAAGGCGTGCACCACCACGCCCAGCCAAACACATTTTTAATAAAAATCCCTGGATCTGATCCTGACTTTGTCACTTAAAGGCTATGTGAGCACAAGCAATCCCAGAAAGCTCTCCCAAATATAATTTCCTGTCCCTTATGTGGCTGTGGGGAATAATTGAACTCAGGGTAAAAGAACCCGATAAATTAAAATGCTCTAAAAACATAAGAGGAAGCGTTGCTGAAGGGAGGTAAGTTCTGGTCACTTGTCTGTCCTTACCGCGTCACAGTGTGTAGTCGTTTCCCACCCTGGTCTACAAGCATGGAGGACCTGGTAGGTAGAGGAGGCCGCAGAGAAATCAGCTTCAAGTTGCTGACCAGCTATCTGCTCCTCTCTCATACTGAGAAGCAGCAACATTCCTAAAAGAGCATCTGCAGTTACCATGGCAACCTGGCGACTGCTCACCTCACCTTCTAGTGTCCAGAATAATAACCCTGTTGGGCAGCGTGTGTGTGTGTGTGTGTGTGTGTGTGTGTGTGTGTGTGTACCCGCGCGTGTGCAAGTCCCATAGGGGAGGGGTGAGAGTGAGTCAGCGATTTAGGTACTGGGGTGTCACACACCCTGATGGTTATTAAGAGACCAGGAAGTTGCAGGAGGAAGACCTTTGTTTACTCCCCACCTCCAAGCCCCAGGAAATGGCCATCTTTGGAGCTTCAGACAGGGATCCTGAGCTACAGCCTGGACTCTTTGGACTGCTGCCTGTTTTTGTGCAGCCCATGAGCTAAGAATGATTTCATATGTTCAACTGGTTGAAAGTCAAAGGAAGAAAATCTATGACAACCAATTAAACATCTGTGCCCCTCACATGGTGTGTTATGAGCACAGCCCGCCCACTTCCCAGCAGCAACGTCCTGTGAATGGGGCTGTTTGCACCACCAAGCTACAAATATTTGCTCTTGGGCCCTTTGCAGGAGAGTTGGCCCACTTTAGGTCCCTGCCTTCCGGAAAGGCTCTGCCCAGCTTGGGTCGGGACACGAGGACTACGTGCCACCTATGTCTCAGTAGGCCCTGCAGGAGAAAGGCTCAGGGCTGAGCACTAGCCAGCATGCTCCTAGAGGGGACAAACCCTGCGCTCACTGCCAGCCCCGAGGGCCCTGGCCCCTGGTCTGCACCGAGATCACAGTAGGAGGTAGCGTGGGGCTCTGTCGGGGTGCGCGCCCCCCCCTTCCCCAGGAGGCCCAGTTCTACTGCAGAGTTCGCTCACCCACTGCGGCAGTTCTAGTGGACGACAGTGTCTGCAGTGAGTGGATGTGCTTGACTCTCACATCCAGGTCCCTCCCCCGCCAACTTGTTCCATCTGGCCCTTTGCGAACAGTTGTGGGGAGACCTAACTGTGCTGGGCCGAAGCCCCTCAGGCAGCATTTCCAATAGTCTGTGAGTCCCCTGCCCTCTGTTTCCCCTGTTCCTCGGGTGGATTGTGTTATTGTTTCTCTGTTACTCTTACTGCAGATAGTGCATGCCGTCTGGTCTCTCCTCGTACCACTCTCCTGCCTCCCCTGTACTTGAGTCTTCCTTCTCTGATGTCTTCATGAGGCCTTTCCCGATGCCACAGAGGCAGAGCTAGTGGTCAGCATCGCACACTCTTCAGCACCAGGGTCTGTGGGCCTGGTGCAGAACTGGAGGGTTTCTCAGCTAAATGGGACCTGGTCAGGCTGAAGATCATGGTTTTACAGGCTCAGGGGCCTGGCTTCCTTCGATGCCCAGTGCAAGCACAGCACTTAAGCAGTGGGCTCAGTGAGCTGTGTGAGATATTGGAGAGGGCTAATGGAGCTTTGAAATTCATAGCTACAGAAATAGACTTGATGCTGAATGGGCAGGGGCCTGCCATGGTCCAGGGAAAGGATGCAAAGGCGCCAATCTGCAAGAGGAAGGGTGCTCGCATGATGTCCCGCTGTGGGGAAATGAACTCTGGGGTGGGGGTGGGGGGCCCAGAAGGACTCCATAGAGAGAGTGAAAGGTGTATCCAGGCCTCCTGAAGCAAGATTATGAGAACTATGACAGATTGGGTCATAAAGGAGGTTCTGCTGGCTCTGGAGGGGACACTCGGGCAAGATGAATGTTATGTCCTTAGGGAGGCTTGAAATGAACTGTAGAATTTACACACAGGTGAAAGGCTTAGTGGGGTGGAGGAGCGTGGCTCTGGGTTGGATGGCCTGCCCTTCCTTTCTGTTCCCAGGTTTTGTGGGGTGGGGCTGGCCTGCTGTGGCTGCTGAACCAGTGAGCCACACTCACCAGTGCTGGCTCCAGCAGCCCCTCTGTCTAGATGGCCCAGGGTACAGCTGGGGACTTGAAGTATGTATACAGGGACAGCTGACTTGGCAAGAGAGCACCCTATAGGAGTCGTAATGCACTGTGGCCTGTGCCATCCGTATATGTCACTTCTGGTATAAACTGAAGTCCCCAGGAAAAAAAAAATACATCTTACCCCGGTGTTAAAGAGTTTACATGTGCCGAAGAGCTTGCTTACTGGTTAAGGCACTTTCCTGAAAAGGTAAAGGTCCCAAGTTCAATTCCCCAGGACCCATGTAACCAGATGCACAAAGTGGCACTTGCATCTGGAGTTCATTTGCAGCAGCTGAAGGCCCTGGCATGCCCATTCTCTCTTTCCCTCTTCTTCTTCTTCTCTCTCTCTCTCAAATAAATAATTTTTTTTTAAAAAAAAGAGTTTAGGGCTGGAGAGACGGCTTAGCGGTTAAGCGCTTGCCTGTGAAGCCTAAGGACCCCGGTTCGAGGCTCGGTTCCCCAGGTCCCACGTTAGCCAGATGCACAAGGGGGCGCACGCGTCTGGAGTTCGTTTGCAGAGGCTGGAAGCCCTGGCGCGCCCATTCTCTCTCTCTCCCTCTATCTGTCTTTCTCTCTGTGTCTGTCGCTCTCAAATAAATAAATAAAAAATTTAAAAAAAAAAAGAGTTTATATGGCCAAATGACTGAACTTTATGATTGTGGAGAGTTAAAATGTTGCAGACCCAAGTCAAATTATCTTGGGCTATTTTTTATTTCAGTCCCTTTGAAAGCCATCCATTGCCCACCCCTGGGTCTGACTGAACATCTTTGTCACTATGAAAACCTTTAAAATTGTTCTTAGGAGACTCTTTGTTTCCACCAATCCAAAAGCTAGGGATGTATCAGATAGCATTTGCATTTCCAAGTGTTGCTACATCCACCTGTCATTAATGTCTTGATTCCCTCACTTTCTTTTGTTGTATTACTAATAAAATCTCATGAATCCACTTCCACAGTAGAATATGTCTTTCAGGAAAACCAGAATTCATATTTTGTTCAAGAATAAGTGATGTTTGATTCTCTTCGAGGTTCTGTTTTTGCATTGACCCTGGGATGGTGTACCCAAGCCAAACATGTATAATTTGAGCCAAAATATAAGTGCACTATTGGAAATTATACCTGCAAGATGCTTTGTAATGTTAGAAGCTATTTTTAAGGCCATGATTTACACTTAGTTCTTATAACAGCCATGGGCCACAGCTGTCATTTTACAGACCAGGATGAAGAGCCAGAGGGAATGGTCCTGTAATGGGGTGCTTGGGGTCCAGAAATGGCCTTGAATACTAATTCTAATCAAAGAATTTAATAATAATAATAATAAAAGACTGACCAGCACTTGGGAAGCAGAGGTAGGAGGATTGCTGTGAATTTGAGGCTAGCCTGAGACTATAAAGTGAAGTCCAGGTCGAGTGAACCCCTACTTCGAAAAACCAAAAATAAAAATAAGTAAATAAATAAAAAGACTGAAAAGGCTAATTATTAAACTGTTATGCTTACTAAGGGAAAGACACCCATGGGGTTAGAGATCCCATGTGGGAGGCCTGGGAAAACTATGGAAAAAAGAGAGAGAGAAGAAAGTTCAAAGAGCTCCTGCCATGTGGGGAGCTGGAGTGGCTAAGGAGCCCATGTGGAGAGGAAGGGCTACAGGACCTTCCTCTCCGTTCAGTCCAGCCAAGGGAAAATCTCACCCACAGCTGGAAGCTTCCAAGTGGTCAGAAAGCCTGTGCTCCCCTTGCAAAGATATTTATGACTTTATAGTGGTGGGCTGTCTTCTGGCTCAGGTGGACCAGAGGGACGGCTGGTTGGTTAGGGCTAGGGGCTGTCTCAGGAAGATGCCAACCCTGACACCAAGTTCCAGGGGCTGAACTTGACCACAACCACAACGTTTAAATCCTCTGAAAGACCTCCCTCCCTGGGGGAGTCTTGATTGTGGATAAACTTAGATTAGGGAACTAGGCAAGAGATAAAAAGTCAGATTATCTTTGATTTCTACCAAGTGCAGACTTTTCTGCCTTTTCTAGTTTCAGCTATCCAGTCACCCTAACTGTACCCCTTCTCAGTCCAAGGCTATTTCCCTCCCTGGTAAGGTGGCTGTTTCAGTGTTTCTAAGTCTGCTGAAGTGGAGACTGGCTTTTCCTTGGGTTCTTTTTCTTGTTTCTTTTATTTTTTTTTAAGAGACAGGGCTTCACTCTATAGCCCAGGCTGGCCTCGAGCTTGGTCCTCCTGCCTCAGCCTCTTGAGTGCTAAGACAGTCATCTGCCACCACACTCAGCCTCTTGCGTTCACTTTGAAGAGAGCAGAACCCTTCACTAGCCCCTTCCCTGTGGACTTGACCCTGGCCGCATTAGGTAGGAAAGGGTTGATGTCCTTATTGGACCAATGGATGGACAGGGGAATGAAGCAACAGCTGGCTTAGGCTGGAGGCCTTGACTGGGCACTGTTCAAATTCATGGTTCTGATTCTAAGATGCTCTTAATGTTGCTTTGATATGCTTAAGTATATTATATTTTTAAAAATTTTTATTGACATGTTATATTTTCTTAGATTAGCAACTCTCGGACTTAACAGAGTCCCCTAGAAGACATTAAAGGACAAAGTTTACACTGTAAAAATCCTACCTGACATATTTCACTTCTCCTTGCCTCACACAGACGACATGCCCAATTAAAAGAGTGAGGTCATCTGGACTAGGGTCATTTTGAAGGTTGTGTCTAGTCACAGCACAACCACCTGTACTTTGACAAGGAAGCCTGTTATTCTACCCGGACGAGCCTCTCTTCTATTGGCACTTTTGTGACTTTCTTCTCTCATGACAGCCAAAATCTTTACTCATCCCCAGACAATGTTCTTGTGTTAAAAATAGAAAACACAGCAACCTGTGAAAATGGCCAGCCTTTCCGTGAGGAACTGTCTTGCTTGGAGCCTGGCCAGGGAGGCTTTGAATACATGCCTGCAATACTGAGAGGCCAGAAGGCCCCTGTGCAGATGAGGGTTTCCCTTCTGAGGAAAATGGAAGAGGGGAAGACTGGCAAAGGGTGGCAGAGGTGCCAAACTGGAAAGGAGCCCTCCTCTACCCTCTACCAGAGGGATTAAGTTGGGGT
Source organism: Jaculus jaculus (assembly GCF_020740685.1). Taxonomy (NCBI): domain Eukaryota; kingdom Metazoa; phylum Chordata; class Mammalia; order Rodentia; family Dipodidae; genus Jaculus; species Jaculus jaculus. The sequence goes on from NC_059120.1 coordinate 36,099,344, forward strand.
AACTGGATAAGGGGTTAAGGTAAGGAGTCTTGGGCGTTGAAGGAGTAGCAGGGAAGTGTTCTTCGACAGAGGACCCTTTGCTCTTATGGAAGGTTGGCTTTTTTTCCTAATTATTTTTGTGAGCTAAAGGTTCCTTTCTGACCTAAATGGTTAAGAAGTTCAGTACTAAATAATCTTTCTTTAGATTTCAGAACTCAGAGCTTCTGGGGACCTTTGTAATAGCCCACCTCAGACCATGGCCCTAAGCATCAAGGAATACTAAGTGTATAATCTCTGTGAGGTTTAACTTGCAGAAAAGGAATCTGCAGGGCGGGGGAGAGAATTATAAAAACTACCCCATGGTATTTAATGTTAATAAAAAATAAACATAAAAATAAAACACTTTACTTGACCAAAAAAAAAGAAAAAAAAAAGGAATCTGCATCTTTTAAGAAAATACAGGAAGTATTCAATGGGAGAAAGAGAAATCTCCAGTGAAGATACTCAGCAGTGGACACTGCAAGCCTTACATTTTGCCAGCCAGGCCAAATAAGCCAAAGGGTGCAATAGAGGCATGACTGTTATAGTGGAAACCAACTGCCCTCTAACGGGACAGGAGGCCCGCTCCATGGGAGGGAAAGCAGAGGTACTCATGAGCCTGAGGGGTGTAATGTCTGCTGCTATCTGGCTAAATGTATAAACTGTGCTTATCAAACTGCCCAGTAAGCACTTCTCTTAATGTTCATACCCATATATTAATGCTACTCTCACTTTTGGTAGAGAATCTTCTCTTTTCAGATGGCAATGACCTTGGGATGACTCAGAAGGCATCTTGGTGCTGGAAAGAAGTGACAGGAGTGCTCAGTACTGCAATATCTCTATCACACCTTCCAAGGCTCAGGGTCCATTGTGGAAGAGGTGGTGGAAAGAATATAAGAGCCAAAAGAAAGGATAGGACTCTTTTACAATGTGCTCCCCCCAGACACAAAATGGCCTGGATATCCATAACCTCACAGTGCCTGACACTACCTACACAAGACCATCATAATAGGAGGAAAAGATCATGACATCAAAATAAAAGAGAGACTGATTGAGATAGGGAGGGGATATCATGGAGAGTGGAGTTTCAAAGGGGAAAGTGGGGGAAGGAAGGGTATTAACATGGGATTTTTTTTATAATCATGGATGTTGTTAATAAAAAAAATTTGAAAAGAAAAAAAAAAGAAAAGAAAAAAATACAGGAAGTAGCCCCAAGAGGTCCAGGAAGGTCACAATGTTCTGGCCATGGAAGGAGGGAGATATGCCCTGTGATGAAGCCTTCTTCCTATTGCCTCACTGTACCTCTGTGGGCTTTTTTCCCCCTCTCTATTAAAGCCGTTTGAACGTCTGACTCCCCCTAGACTGATAATGTTCCCTCCATCGTCCACAATGCTGGCCTTTGACACAATCCTATTCCTTCCATCACCTCTCATCTCTTGAATACTGGTTTTCAAGCAGTGAGCAGCCCACACCAAAGTCCAGAAACAGAAGAGATTAGGAAGATGCCTTATCTTACCATGGCTGGTCATGGTGATATAACTGGTATAAGGAGCTTGGTCACTTTAAAGGAAACCACAGCAGAAATTGAATTCCACATCCACTAGATAACACCTTAGTGGACTTCACTGTTGTCAAGTGGAAGCAAACTCCCCATAGGTAAGGCATGAAGAGCTAGTTTGGGGCCATGTCCTTTGAGCAGCCGCAGAGCCGTGTGAAGAAGATAATCAACACCTGAGTCCAGGCAGTAGCTTCATCCTAGCTGGACAGAGCCAAGGCTGTGAAGACGGCCCAGAGCCACCAGGGAGGCATGAGATGAAGACATTTAAAGCAGCAGACTCTGCACACAGTGGAGCAGTCAGAGTTTATTTCCCTTTGCAGTGCTTTAGGCTAGGTATTTCAACATTTTCAATAGATATAGAGCTTGTTCATTATTGGCAAAAGGCTAAAAATCCCACAAATTTGCATTTTGTTATCTAGCTGCTATTAAGGCAAATTCACAATGTTGCTATTAAAGTGATTAAAGAGTCTGTGTGTTATGTATTCCTTAGTCACTGCCCCCAAACAACTCAATCTTCATGGCAGAAGCTGAGGATCTTAGTAAGTCTCTAGTGCTGGTGAGGAAGAACTAACCTCACCCAGGGCAGAGCTTCTCATACTGCTGTACCTGCACCATCTGGACCACCTATCGGGTATGCGTCTGGGAGTAGACTGCCACACTTCCTGGGTAACAAGCTCTCACTGGACGTCAGCCCTGTGGTACCTGATTTCAGTTACCAGCTTGAGTGGATTGATAAAGATCCAGGGCATCAGTGAGAAGCACCTTGGGTTGTTTCCAGAGAGGATTGCCAGAAGGGGTGAAGCCTTTCCTGACTGTGGGTGGTACCATCCCATCAGCTGGGGTCTTGGGCTGAATAAAAAGGGCAAAAGGAAAAAGCCAGCTGAGCCTAGCACCTCCATCTTTCTACTTCCTGATTCTCCCAGTTGTGAATGTTCACCACCACAGGTACAAGCCTCTCTTCTCGCCATGATGGTCACTATCCATACTGCACTGGGTGCCTCAGTAGACCTTTTCTCCCTTATGTTACTTTCTGTTGGGCATTTCATCATAGCAACAAGAAAAGAAATGACTATCACATCCAGGGACTTCACTGGGAATAGCAGGGCTTTGAACTATACTCTCTGCACCCCAGGATATGTATAGGGTGACAGATACAAACCTGAGCTTTGTTGTCTGGGAAAGGATGAGGGCTTATTTCTGTATCATTTACCCTCAGTGATTGAGTTCCCCAAGAGCCCCAGGGTGCAGGTTGTTTTGATTATCTTCCCAGCATCTGCACCCAACCCATGGTGGTCTACTGAGGTGCCTTGTAATTGACTTGCTCACTTGAATGGAATTAGCTTTCTGTTCTCTCCCAGCTGTTCTCAACATTGATTGCATGTTGGAATTTCCATGGATGCTTTTAAAATATCCCAATACCCTGGGTACTTAGAGTGACCAGTGGATTCTCTGATTAGGATTCAGTTCCTGGTCCTTTTGTTTGTAACTGATTTTAATGGGCTACAACAGTTGTTCTCAAATGGTAAAATGCATCAGAATCTGCCCCTGGAGGGCTTATCAAGCCATGGCTTACTGGAACCCACCCCTAGGTTCTTAAAACCCCAAATTCTGTTGTCATTGCCTTGAGGCAGTGACTCCTGATCATGAACTCCTGATCTTGCTGCCACTACCTCTCAAGTGCTGGGATTAAAGGTGTGAGCCACCACACCCAGCGGGGTTTTGTGACTTCCAATTCCTTAAGATGCTTGGGGGTGCCTCAAGATCATTCCCTAGCCAGGGCACATGTGGTACCCTGGCAGCCAAGAGTATTGCGGTAGATAGCATTTCCAAGCAAAGACTGCCTACACATATAGCATTTTCAATATTGTACTTGGAAGTCTGGGTTCTACAGATTTAAATTCTTGCCAGTTGGACTCTTAATAAATTTAGGGTCTAAGGATTTAGACTCTTCCTGATGGGACCCAAAATGGAGTCTATAGATTAAGAGCCATACCTGACCACAGAGAGCTCCTACCCATGAAAAGGCAGGAGGAGGTAAAAACCCTGGAATTCCAGAGGAAATTTTTTAGTGGAGACTGGCAATGCGGGCTTTATGTGTACTTGTCCTTGATCTTGGAGCCCTTAATTCCATGTTAGAACCATGTTGCTGGAGAGACTGTGGGGAGGTCCCAAATCTACGTGGAAAGAGAGGGGGCTCATAGCATCCAGTCTCATAGCTTTTTCTGTGAAGGTACCAGTATTGTGAGTAAAGTCATGATGGACCTGCCAGATGAGCCTCAGTGTCCAGTGACCCCAGACAAAGCCACCCTTGAACAAGAAAGTCACCCAGCTGATCCCTGCCCTAACTCCTGATTGTCAAAATCAGAATTCATATAAGATGAGCTGCTTAATCCACGAACTGTGGGGCACCTTGTGTGCAGTAGTAGATAACCAGATCCTTGTTAATATCACTACTCTTGTATGTGAATTTCATATAGTTTAACATGCAAATATTTGATTGATACTAGAGGAAGTGGATGCAAAGATAATATGGACTTGAGAAGATATGTGACATTTTGTGCTTTTGCTACTAACTTTGATTCCTCACATCAGTTAAATGTCGTGTGAATACATTTCCACAGCAAAATATACAATGACTAAAAACAAGAGTCTCCTTGTGAAATTGTGCTGAGGCCTATGATTTAGCATCAAATTCAAGGTTGGGACTTGTCAAGAAAATGCAGGAGGAGCCAGTCTGCTGGGAGGAAGGCTGGAGATGAGGCCTTTGTCTTCTCACCAGCACAGGGTGGCTGTTCCCTGAGGTGGATCTTCTAGTTTGGGAGAGATTTGCATTTTGAAAAAATGGATTTTATTTCCTCCTCTCTCCAACTAATTTAAATCTCCCTCAGCCCAAGGGACATTTTTAGTGTGGTATAATAGGGACACTTGCAGAATCACAGCCTCTTTTTCTGAATGTTTCTTATGTAAATGCTGCATCAGAGAAATTTCCCTCTGCATTATACTTTAATTCTGCTTTGAAAATGTGCAAAATAGAAACAGAAAAAGACACCTTGAAAATACATCGAGTTTCATCTATTTTCCATTTTTACCTTAGGCTCCCACTTTCAAAAAGACAACTTTATTCTTCAAGTTTAGCATATTTCTAATTCATCCTGTGTTGAACTGGAAAAGCAAAATAAAAATGATTCCTGTGCATTTAGGGGTTACCCAAACGTGTCATCAAGAAAGGCAGGGCACTTGATAACTGTATTACAATCCTAAGAAAGCAACTGTGACATGGCCTCCTGTGGGGGAGGGGTAGGTCATGGGACATTTTAAGGGGTCCCATCTGGAGCCTCTGTGTCTCTCCTCCACCCACAGTGCTTCTGGGGAAGGTGGTGGGGTGGATCCAGCGCTCTCTTTTAAGGCTATCTTCTTCCTTTTCTCCCTTGGCAAACGTGCTCAGTGTCTGTGCCCCTTGCGCCTCTGGGAAGGCAGCCACAGGGTTCCTCAGGCTGCTGGCCAGCTAGTCTAGCCCAATTGGTGAGCTCCAGGTTCAGTGAGAGACCTTGTCTCAAAAATAAATACTATATAAATAAAGTGGAGAATTATTGAGGAAGACAACCCAATGTCAACCTCTGGACTACACACATGCACACTCACACACACACACACACGGGGGGGGGGTGGGGGATAGAGTTAGGGTAACTGGGCCCCTGAAGGGAAAGCGCAAGAAAGGTTGCACTTGCAAAACCCAAAGATTATTTCCCTTATCTCTTACCTAGTTCCCTAGACCTGTTTCTCCACAGCCAGGACCCTTAACCACCCTCCTGGGAGGGAGGTCTTTCATAGGATTTAAACATTGTGGTTGCTCAAGTTCAGTCCCTGACCTCTTCCAGAGACAGTCCCTAACCCTAACCAACCAGCTGGCCCTCTGGTTCACCTGACAGCTCAACCCCATAAGGTCATAAATACCTTTGCAGGGGGAAGGTAGACAGAAGCTCTCTCTGATCATTTGGGAACTTTCAGCTGTGGGTAAGCTTTTTCCCTCTGCTGGGCCTGGGTTGGCTTGGCCCAGGCCCAGGCCCAGAGAGGAGGGTCCCCTAGCCCTTACTCTCCATGTGGGTCCTTTATCCCCTTCAGCTCCCCACATGGCAGGAACTCCTTGAACTTTCTTTTCTCTTTGTTTTCATGCTTCTTTCCAGGCCCTCCATGTGGGATCTGTAGCCACGTGGGTGCCTTTCCTTGGTTCTGTACTTCTCTCAATAAATATAATTTAATAATTATCCTTCTCAGTCTTCTTTTCTTTATTCAATTCCAGACACAAAATGGTCTGTGTCACAATGTCACAGTGCCTGACATTACCTACAGAAGACCATCATAATAAGAAAAGATCATGACATCAAAATAAAAGAGAGACTGATTGAGATGGGGAGGGAATATGATGGAGAGTGGTTTCACAGGGGAAAGTGGGGGTAGGGAGGGAATTACCGTGGGATATTGTTTATAATTACAGAAGTTGTCAATAAAAAAAAAATTAGAAGCAAACCTAGGGTTTGGGGTGCAAGGACTTTCCTGGACCCTTAGCATCCCATTACACACACACACACAAACATCCACTTTTCAAAGGCCAGGGTAGAGCACTTCAAGCTGTTATCAGTCACTGCAACCTGTTTCTGATCCTTCTTACCGAACATGTGAGGGAAAATGAATGTCCGAGGAAGGGTTAGGATGAGGTGAGGGTGGTGGGGGGACGAAGAGGGTAAAGAGAAAATTCAGAGTTAAGAATTCGCTGGGCTGGAGAGATGGCTTAGCGGTTAAGGCATTTGCCTAAAAAGCCAAAGGATCCTGGTTCGATTCTCCAGGTCCCATGTAAGCCAGATGCACAAGATGCATCTGGAGTTTGTTTACAGTGGCTGAAGGCCTTGGAGTGCCCATTCTCTCCCTCTCTCTTTCTCTCTGCCTCTTTCTCTGTATCAAATAAATGAAATATATTTTTTTAAAAAAAGAATTCTCCAAAGAACAGGATCCTGAGGGCTTGTATGTAGTAAGGAGGGGCGGCTTGGTCTACAGGATAATTCAAACTCAGTTCCAGGGTCAAACCCAGCTCTTGCTGCGGGCAGTGTAACACTCCACGGTCAGGAGCAGCCTGAGCGGGGTTTTATCTGTGGCCCGCCTAAGCTGTAGTTATTATATCCTTTGTCTAACCTCAGTTTCTCCGGCTGCACTCTGCCTTGGGGCAAGCTGTGGCCATAGTGACAGCCTCTTAAATTAATTATGAGAGAATGCATCTTTTCCCTCCTCAATTTCCAAACCAGGAGCAGAGGCGAGAATACAACAACGACTCACTGTAGCTGGGGATGGCTGGCCTCAACCACAGCTCCCGGAAGGAAGCAGTGAAAACATGTCACCCTTTCAATTGACAGCCGGGAGAAAATGCGCAGGCGCGGGCGTGGGCGCTGGTCTTCCAGGAGGCCGGCAGGGGGCGACGCCGAGCCAGCCCGCCGCCCTGCGCATGCGCACCTCTGCCTGCTCGCCGCCCGCGCGCCCCGCCCCGCGCAAGCTGTCAGATCTGACGCTGCCTCTACTGATGCCCCAGAGAGACGAAGGGGGAGTCACCTCCTGGGGTGGGCGTTATCCCCGCTTTTGTGGATGACTTGATCCTCCAGCCTCCGGCTCCCGCGCCCACAGTGTTCTCGACACTCTGGCCCCCCAGCACCCCTCCTCCGACAGCCACGTGCTGCGGCACGTCCGCCTGCTGCTGCGCCCGCTCCCCAGGGCTCCCGCGCCCACGCCCGCCCCCTGGCTCCGTGGTGCCCTGGCGAAGTGGGCTGCAGGGTGGGACAAGCCCGGGTGCCCAGGTGGACGTGGGGAGTCTTGCACGAGGCTGTAGGTCCTTCAGGCCAGGCAGACACAGGCCTCATCCCTGGGCAGGCGGGCCCTGCGATCCGAAGCCTTTGACATTTTCTTCTCCAAGCCTCTCTATAGGTCACACTGCTCCAGGAGAGAAAAGAATCGTGATCCGAATTGTTGTTGAGAAAATGTTTACTTAAAATCTTATTAAGATCTATTCTTAGAGCCTATGTCTGCTGGCCTTATCAACAGACAAATTCTAGAGGGGTCTCTGCTCTGCTGACCTTTACGGAAAAACTTCAGAGACAACAGGCAGGGCTAGTGAGGTTGTCCTGGAAAGTGGGTTGGCATCATGCTTGTGCCCTCAGTTGCCTTGACATAGAGGCAGCCCCAGGAGGAATCTTCCAGGCATTACTAAGACCAGGACTCTGAGTCCTTTCCAGCAAAGACATCCTTCGTACTCAACCGGTAGCTCAAGTGGTGAAGTGGCAGTTTTAATTCTTGCCTTCCCCCCCTCCCACTTTTTTTTTTTTTTTTTTTTTTTTTTTTTTTTTGGTTTTTGGAGGTAGGGTTTCACTCTAGTCCAGACTGACCTGGATTCACTATGGAGTCTCATGGTGGCCTCGAACTCACAACGATCCTCCTACCTCTGCCTCTCGAGTGCTGGGATTAAAGGCATGTGTCACCCTACCCGGCTGCCTTCCCGTTTATAGATTAACAAAGCAAGGGACATGGACTTCAGCAGTATGTCCATGTTCATAGAGTTTCTGATTGGTTTCCTCACCACAACAGAAGCCCCCCCTAGACACCCTGCTGAGCCCTCCTTGCCAAGAGTAGCCTGAAGGTAGCCACTGGCAAAGGAAGAGCTGGGCTTAGGGCGCTGAAGCCTAGTGCACTATGAGCAGCTAGCTCCATGCAGTGACATGGCTTCAGGCCTCAAAGGACGGTATGGAACATTCTCTCCCTGCCTTGCTGGAGAGCATCACCAGCATTGGCCTCTGGGAGTGCCTTCCTTTCTTCTCCTGATAGCCCAAGACAGTGTGTCCCTCTCCAGCGTACAGACAGTCACAGGGTCAGTGGCCCCACAGTGCACAATAGTGCAAGGCAGGGTGGGGTGAGACCCCCCCCCAACCACCCTCATGCCCCAGAGAAGCCACTGGAGGCATCCCATTGAACCAGTTTCCACCCCCCCCCCAGCATCCTGAGGAGGCTGCATGAGCAAAGGGAGAAGGTTGGGGAGGGAGGCTGGAGGCAGAAGATGTGAGGTGGGGTGAGGTAAGCCATAGCCTGCCAGGGCTCTGGGCACTGCCCTTTAATGTGCCCAAGAACTACCTCCCAGTGCGAACACACTCAGACTTATGCACCACACTGTGTATCTGATTTTATGTAGGTGCTGGTGTAACAGGGTGCTAAGGGTCCAGGAAAGTCCTTGAACCCCGAACCCTAGGTTCGTTTCTAAATTTTATTTTATTTATTTATTTTTGTTTCTAAATTTAATCAAATAATTGACTAAAAAAGAAAACTGAGAAGGATAATTATTAACTTGTTATATTTATTGAGGGAAGTAGAGCCAAAGAAGGGCACCCACAAGGCTAGAGATCCCACGTGGAGGGCCTGGGAAGAAAGTGTGGAAATAAAATAGAAAAGAAAGTTCAAGGAGCTCTTGTCATGTGGGGAGCTGGAGGGGACAAAGAACTAATGTGGAGACTCAGGGCTAGGGGTCCTCCACAGCTGGAAGTCCCCAAGTGATCAGAGAGTGAGAGCCTGTCTTCCCCTTGCAAAAGTATTTATAACCTTAGGGTGGTGGGCTGTCTTTTGGGCCAGTTGGTTGGTTGGTTAGGGCTAGGGGTTATTTCAGAAAGAGATTAGCTCTGGCACCAAGTTCTGGGGACTGAACTTGACCAACCACAATGTTTAAATCCTATGAAAGACTTTCCTCCCAGGAGGGGTTCTGACTGTTGAAAAAACAGTTCTATAGAACTAAGCAAAAGACCATCTTTGATTTCTAGCAAGTGCAAATTTTCCTGCTGTTTTTACCTTCAGGTGTCCCATCACCCTAACTCTACCCCCCCACACACACACCCAGGGGAATTAAACCTGGCAGCCAGGGTTTGCAAGCAAGTGCTTTTAACTGCTGAGCCATCTCCTCGGCCCCTTTCCCTCTTTTTTTTTTTTTTTTTTGGTGACAATACTTTAATATTTTGTTATATTGTTTTTAGAATAACAGTCATACAAAAGCAATACTAAGGAGCTAAAATGACAATACAAATGATTATTTAAGTACCTTTAAAATTCTATATCTTCTACACTTTTTTCTTTTCTCAGTAGTTATCATTTTCCAGTTACAGAACTCAAGTGTGCAGTTATTTCATTCTTGAAGTTACTCTAAAAGTAATATTTGCAGTGGGTTTGCCTCCACTAGGTCTGTTAATGGTTGTATACAAGAAGCTAGTAAAATTTCTCATAGGTCACTAAAATAGGGAGGGTAAAAAAAGGACTTCTTTAGATCTGCAAATGGTGGAAACAAGTGAGATCAAGCACGATAGTGTGCTGGTGGCGTGAACTGGACGTTCTGCAGCCCCTAACTGCTGCTTTTTCGGTGTGGTTCTAGGTGCAGAGCAAACTGTACTTGGGGTACTTGGCATGCCAAGCAGGACCGCTGTGGAGTCCATCTCAGTGCTCATGTGAGAGGAGGAGACCCTGCAGAGCTTCAGGTCACCGCCGGTCAGGGAACCAGATGGCCTGGGTTGCTGTGTGACCCTGATCCATTACTTAACCTTTCCTGGCCTCACTTTCCTTAGGTATGAATGAGAGCAATCTTCCACCCGCACCCTGGGGCCATCATAGGGACGGATTGGGGAACCCAAGCAAAGTGCTTACACATGTGCAGTGCCCCAAGGGAGAGGGAGGCTAGGGGGGAGGGCACCTGGCCCTCAGGAGCCTGGAGCCCAGGACACAGGAAAGTGGGGCGGGGAGCAGGAAGCTGACCCAGAAGGAACGCAGACCTGAGTTTGGCCTGTCAGCACTGATACTCTGGCGAGAAGACACGTACAAGCGCAATTCCTGTAACCACGTGTCCTCACAGGGCGCCGTGTTCTCTGCCAGAAAGCCACAGCCCGCAGGAACATTTTCTCATCACTATATAATAATACCAAAGCTAATGTCCTCCCTCTCAAAGAAGCCCAGGGCACTTAGAAATTGCATACTCAGTGCCCAGCTTGCACAGGCTCTGGGCTGGAGCTGAGGCTGCCAGCAGCCCATGCCAGGATGCTACTGCAGTGGGAAAGCAGACGCCAAGCCAAGGGTGGCACCGGGAGCTGCCACGCTTGGCCAAAGTTCTGCATCTTCGGAGCTCCTGGGACCTATCCATAGATTTGCCTTAAGGACACCATCAGCTTGCAGGGTCTCTAAGAAGGAGGGACCATCTCTGTCATTACACTAGTAAGGGGAGAGATGCAGAGGGGCTCTACAGGCCTGATCTCCAAATCAGCGCTTGCTCCCATCTTCTTTGCAGCTGCCCTGGGAGTCTGAGGGAGTTGTATGTGGTGGGGCAGAGTGAAGAGTAGGAAGGAACCCTTTTCCATCCAGCGTGAGTCTTTGCTGCATGGCGGATGCCTTCCTGTGCAGCATAGACCTATTGATGGATCTACAGGCCTCTACAGAGACCCACCGATGGATCTAGAGGCCTCTGCAGACACACACCAATGGATCTAGAGGCCTCCAGAAAATTTCATGGTTGGTCATCTCTGATGAGATCACTGAGGTAAAGAAAACCTATCCCTGACCAAGTGTGAATCTGATGAGAAGACTCAAAGCTTCACTCTACTGTTGAGTCATAGTTGGTATTTTCCTTTAAGGTAAAGAGGGAAGGCTCCCAAATGCTATTATTCCAGAGTCCTGCTAGGCTGAGCTCAAATGCCTGTATACCTTTACTGTCTCCATGGCCCAAGTGCTCTGGCCTCTGGGAAGCCCATGGTCATACTTTTCTTGTGGGTTTCCACAAGGTCCAGTCTCATCCAGATAGCACAAGGAAGACCCCTGAACTCCCAGTGCCGAGTGCAGAGGCAGGCACGTGATGAGTGCTCCCAGCTTCCCAATGCCATCCGGTCCTATTGCTTGGATGCCGACAGCAGCAGGGGCTGCCTGCTCTGAGGGAATTGCAGGCTGGCACAGTTCCCAGGCTTCCTGTATGTGATGGCATCCAATGTTGTCAACGACCCTGTGAGGCAGGGACTCTTAACCATGTGGTGTGAAAGGAAGTTGAGGCCAAGAGTCACACAGCAGCTAAGTGGTGGGCCAGTGTCTGACCTGGATGAAAGCCTAGCATGAGTCAGCCTTGGGCTGGGACCTCTTCTCCTCCCCAGCTTCCTTTCCTCATACTGTTTACAGCTCCCTCTTCCCTCCTCTACTTGTTCTGTCTCACTCCTCATCCCCTTCCCCCACCTTCACTTCAGGCTAAAACCTCCTCGGGAGTGATCTTCTGATCTATCTGCTCTGAGTCACTTAGGCTGAGCACCATCTTTGATGTTAGAGCGCTGTCTTTTCTCCCACATATGACTCTGGTCACTAGGCCAGCAGTTATAGTGGCACCATCAATGTGGTCTGAAAATCAGTTGGGACTTGGTCATTGTTTGCTGCATGTGAACTTTTCCTGAGATGAGCCAGGAAGGAAGTATCTTGGCTATGCAGAGCCCATGTTGACTTTCTCCTTCTTCTCTTCTGCCTCTTCTACCTGATCCTCCACAAAGTGACAATCACTCTTAGCTCAAGAATCATACAAATCCCAAGCTGGAGAGATGGCTTAGTGGTTAAGGCCTTTGCCTTCAAAGCCAGAGGATCCCAGTTCAATTATCCAGGACTCACACAGATCCATGCATCTGGAGTTCACTTGTAGTGGCTGGATAACCTGGTGCACCCATTCTCTCCTCTCTCTCTCTGCCTCTTTCTCTCTCTCAAATAAATGAACAAGTAAAATATATATTTTTTAAAAAGAATCGTACAAATCCCCATTTCTGTCTGCACTGTCCTTGGGTAAACAATAATAAAATATTGTTTTCTAATTTAACCAAACTACTTCAGTGTTGAGGGCCATACAGTCACCTCAAAAACTGAGGGGGGCAGAGGCAGTCAGACATCTTGCAGTTGTCATAATCACTAGGAGAGGGGTCTCACAGGACTTAGTGCTCACAAGGATGTGGGCTTTCTGTGAGATAGACATTAAGGATCCACTTCCTTCTCAGATCAAATTGTCCAAGCAGCAAGGATAAGGAGAAAGGAAGTATGGCTGTATGAACTAAGGATCCTCTTGGATTCCTTATGGGACCCTGGAGCAGAGCCACATGGACCTCTTCCTGACTCCTGTCTACAGTGTGGCTGACGTGAGACAGACGTGGCACCTCAAGAGCAGGGCTGGCTCTGAAGATCCAGGGAGGAAAACATGGATCATCTGAGGGTTTTGAACTGAGATAGAAATTCCTAAAAGCAAATCAATAATGGTCCTTGGCAGGCCAGAGCCATATGAAGGGCCTGTCCCGGTGAGTGCATACTTGACCTTGGATCAGGAACACACCCAAGCAAGAATGGTGTGATGGAAAGGCAAGTGTAGTGTGTCTCGGTTCACTTGAGCTGCTATAGCATAATACTTTAGACTGGGTAATAGTAAATTACAGGGAATTGTTGCTTACAACTCAGACTGGAAGTTGAAGGTCAAGGGACCTATAGAGTGGATCTCTTCTGAGGGTCCATCCCGCATCAATGGTGTCTGGTTTCTGTGCCCTCACATGGCAGGGGGGACACGACAGCTTTCCTCCCACACTTGACACTAATGTCATCTAGGAGGGTGGAGCCCTCATGATTTCACCACTTGGTCAAAGATCTCAGTGTGGGGAGGCGGTCAGCATTCAGATGACAGCAGTGTTCCAGCGAGTAACTGAGAGGGGCTCTGCAGGTAGCTCACTCTGTGCCCCTTCTCAGTTCAGTCCTGTCACGTATACCATTTATTCTCAAGGAGTCACATAAATAACCTGGTATTTTTACATACTCCCATCATAAAAACTAACTGGATAAGGTGGATAGATGATAAATAGATGATAGATGATAGGTCTCACTATGTAACACGAGCTGGTTTGGTTTCTATGATTTTGTGTATGCTCTATAGCTTTTCTTGCTGTTGATTTGTAGTTTAATCCCATTGTGATTAGATAGAGTGTAAGGAATTATTTCAATTTTTCTGTATTTTTTAAGATTTGATTTGTGTCCCAATATATGGTCAGTTTTAGAGAATGCTCCATGTGCTGCTGAAAAGAATGTGTATGCTGTACCATTTGAATGGAATGTTCTGTAGATATCTGTTAGGTCCATTTGTTGTATGGGCTCATTTAAGACAGATGAATCTATATTTATTTTTTTGCCAGAATGACCTGTCAATTGATAAGAATGGGGTATTGAAGTCATCCAATACAATTGTGTTTGGTGTTATCTGTGACCTTAAGTCTAATACTGTTTGATGAAATTTGACGTCTCCATGTTAGTTGCATATATGTTTAATATTGTAGTGTCCTCCCGTTGGAGCATTCCTTTAATCAATATAAAGTGACCTTCTTTGTCTTTCCTAACTTAATCTGGTTTGAAGTCTATGCTGTCAGATATTAGGATAGCAACACCTGCTTGTTCAAGCCTATTTGCTTGAAATTTTCCATCCTTTCACTATCTTTATCTTTTATGAAAAGGTGAGTTTCTGTTTTATGTTTATTTTTTTAATTTTTTGGATTTTTTTTTTTTCAAAGTAGGGTCTTGCTCTAGCCTAGGCTGACCTGGAAGTTATTATATAGTCTCAGGGTAGCCTTGAACTCATGGTGATCTTCCTACCTCTGCCTCCCAAGTGCTGGGATTAAAGGCATGCACTACCACGCTCTGCTTGGGTCCTGTTTTTTAACCCAGTCTGCAAGCCTGTGTCTTTTGGTTGGGGCATTGAAGCCTTTGATATTAAGCGTTATTATTAAAAGATGTGCATTTATTCTTGCCATTCTTTTGTTTTCATTCTTTGTTTTGGCGTTCTTCCTGTTTTTCCTTTATGCTCTTATATTAACTATTATTTGAGTATAGTTTATTTTTTTCCTGCATCCTGTGGGTATGCTTTTCTTTCACTTCAGCATGAAGGATTCCCTTCAAGTATTTTCTGCAGGGCTGGTTTGGTTGTCATGTATTCCTTTAGCCTGTTTTTGTTGTGGAATGTTCTTATTTCTCCATCAATTTGGGGTGGATGAGTTCTGTGGTGGTTCCTGGCACTTGCAGGTGGGGGATGGGAGGCTAAGCAAGATGTCTGGAGTTGTACAGAGCTATGCAGCTGGTCCCATTTGTGTTCTCCTTCAGCAGCTCTCAGCTGGTCCCTGCTGTCTTCCCTTTCAGGTTTCTTGACATTGTGGGGAGGCTGGTGAGTGGAATAACACCCCCTGGGCTTCTGCTCCTGCCACTGGGTGTCCGGGTTGGGGCCGCCAGCACCTCCGCAGGATTCTGGCTGGTTTTCTGTTTGCTGGAAGATCCAAGTCTCTCCTGCTTCTCTACTGTGGTTAATAGTTCTTTATACACCTTCACTTTTTGGTAGAAGAGTGTATTTTGCTATTTTTCTGCTTATTTCCCTCCGTAGGCTTTGATGTGGCTACTATGCCGCCACCTTACCTGGAAGTGCCCTCAGGCTGGTTTGGAACTCACCATGATGGCCCAGGCAGGCTACAAACTTAACAATGATACCCCTGCCTCAGCCTCCCAAGTACTGACACAGCGATCACGCACCACCACAGTCAGCTAAAACACAATCAAACATTAATTGAAACCCTTGCCCAAGTGTTTTCAGGAACTTTCCGTGTAGAAAAACAAAAGAATATGCCTGTAACTAACGCAGGGTTTGAGCACTCTTCTGTATGGCTTCGACTGCAGTTCCCTGAGCCAGAAAGGCTTTGGAATTAAGCAGGGAGACTGTGTCTGAAACAGTATCAACTCCTAACTGGCAGGTCAGTTCCTTACTCTCAGGGTTTATTTCCCCTTTGTAGTCCCAGAGTGATCACCTCCTTTCCTTTTCTGGGGATGATTTTGGTCATCTGAGAGAACAAAGCATGTTAGAGACCACTCTGGACTAAATCACACCATAAGACACAAAACAACTCAGAATATCTGTTTTTACATAAATCTGAATCTGGTTTGTCATAAACATTCCATCTGGTTTAGGATTATTCCTTTTTAGAACATGCTAGTTATTTTGCATGAGAAAACAGGTTATATTGATCTTTCGTTTGGGGCCTGACGCTAACTTAGTAGGGTGAATTTGGTTTCTCAGCATCATTTGGAAGTTGGATGCTTGGAATTCACAAAGCACTGAGGTGACGTACTTAGCAGTCCACAGCCACACTATCATCTCCATCATCACCCCAGGTTGTTGAAGGCCTTTTTCTGGGGAGATGTAAACACACATTCATCCCAGATAATGCACCAAAGGCAGAGTCTACCCAAGCCTAGCCTGGTGAACCGGTGCGCTGATTGGGATTATTTACAGGAGCACAGGAGAGGGGTTATTGGTATGAGCAGGACTGAAGAGTTGCTTATCCTGAAAATCCCACCCCAACATGGCAAGGGCACATGAAAGCTGCATCTCTGAAGCTCCTGACTTGTAGGCAACTCCAAGGTAGAGTCAGTCCCCTCAACCCTAGCAGTTATTTACTGCTTTTATGTGACCCAGGAAGAAAAACACCAGCCCAGAGAGAAGGCTTGTGAATCTGTAACTTTTCTGTGAGTCTAGCAGCCCTCCCCTCTTTCCCTCAAGGAAGAGGTGTTTCTATCCTGAAGAAACAATTACGCAACCTTGGTGCTGCTAGGATTGCTGCCATTGTCATGGGGTGGCAACCTGTGAGGTTATTAATCTTATTTTATTTTATTTATTTGAGAGAGAGGGAGAAAAAGGCAGTTAGAGGGAATGGGCGTGCCAGGACCTTTATCCACTGCAAACAAACTCCAGTCACATGTACAAACTTGTGCATCTGGCTTACCGGGATCCTGGGAAATTGAACCTGGGTCCTTTGACTTCGCAGGCACATGCCTTAACTGCTAAGCCATCCCTTCAGCTCTGAGGTAGGTATTATTACTTCTGTTTTCCAGGTGGAGAAACTGAGTCTAGAGCCCAACAAAATTCAAGGAGAAGCCATTTTTCCTTAAAATAAAAAGCAAACTTTCTAGTTAATTGTATGTAGTCATTCTATTTTTTGTTCATTTTTATTTATTTATTTGAGAGAGAGAGAGAGAGAGAGAGAGAGAGAGAGAGAATGGGCTTGCCAGGGCCTCCAGCCACTGCAAATGAACTCCAGACACGTGCGCCCCCTTGTTCATCTGGCTAACGTGGGTCCTGGGGAATCGAGCCAGTGTCCTTAGGCTTCACAGGCAAGCACTTAACTGCTAAGCCATCTCTCCAACCCATATGTAGTCATTTTAATCTTTGATAGGAGACTTTTTAAAAAGTGATTTAAATCACTTATTTATTTGGTTTTGAGACCAGGTTTTAGGTAGGCTAAGGTGACCTAAAGCTCATGGTGCTCCTGCCTTCACATCCCGAGTGCTGAGATGAAAGATGTGTGCCACTATGCCTGACTTAGCAGATTTAAATTTAAAAAAAAAAAAAAAAGATTTTGTTTGAGCAGCGGCATTGTCTGGGAACACCGCCCCAGAGACGATTGCCAATGTGTTCCTTTTCTCCATTTACTGTTGCAACAAAGAAAGGATGTTTTCACCTTAAAAAAAAAAAAAAAGATTTCCTTCATGTAATGAGGAGGTGGCTCAGTGGTTAATGGTGTTTGCGTACAAAGCCTACCATCATGGGTTTGATTCCCTAGTGTCTACATAAAGCCAGATGCACAATGTGATGCATGTGTCTGGAGTTCATTGGCTGTGGCAAGAGGCCCTGGCATGCCCATTCTCTCTCTTCCCTCCTTTTTCTCATAAACAACAACAAAAAACTTGTAAAGCATTTCCTTCTTATTAAATCATGGTCCTTTGGGGAAAAAATCAAAACAATTGCAAAAAAAAAAAAAAAAACAACTTTCAAAGGTGTTGTTTTTAAAACCTGTTCTTTGAAAGTGCCAAAAGCAGATTCTACACATCAGTTTTTGAAGAAAAGTGAGGAAAGAGGTAGAGTCTGCCTGAAAATTTTAAGAAGGACAAAAGGACTTGGTCATGACAGTTGGCTTGTTGAGTCTCATGGCCCAGAACTGGTCCAGGCTGGGTGGCCTCACCTGTCTTGAAGGGTCAGTTACTTTTACCTCCCACTTCCGCATGAGCCCCCAGAGCCCTCTAGCAAGCAGAGGTACATCCATCCTCTCCCACTGTCTGCCACTGCCCTTTCCTTGGCCTCAATGATGCCACTTCTCTGGCTCCTGTAGGCCACTAGGATTTGAAGTTCGTGTGTTGAAAGTCAGTCCCCAGTACAGAAATAGAAAGAAGTGGTGGAATCTTGAGAGCTGGGCCTAATGGAAGGCTATTAGTGTGTTACTGGTATCCCTCTTGGAAGTGATTAATGCAATTCCCTGGGCAACCTGGTTAGCTTTGTAGTGCTCATAGAAGCAAGAACAAGACTGGTCATGGAATCTCTGTGGCTTTCTGTTTTACCATGTGACTCCTCCTCTCAGGGATGCTCCCACTACCATTTCAAAGGGTCCTCAACAGAGGCCACCTGATCTTGGATGTTCACCTCCACAACTGCTTCTTTCTTAAATAAACTTCTTTTTAAAAGAACCCATTTTCAAGTAGTTACAGTAACAGAAAAATGCGCTAATACAAAGGCCAAAATTCTAAAGGTAATTTGATTTTCTCTCTTCACGTGGCTGTCTCCATGTCCTACAACCACTGTGTTAGAGCTATCCTGCACCACAGACTTCTCCATATTTTTCAGCTTTTAGGTGTAATGATTATAAAACAAACGTGGGAAGAATCTCAAAGCACTTGGAAATTAAACAAAACACTTTTTTTTTTCTTGGATTTTTTGAGGTAGGGTCTTGTTGGAGCCCAGGCTGACCTGGAATTCACTATGCAGTCTCAGGATGGCTTCAAACTCACAGTGATCCTCCTACCTCAGTCTCTCTGGGATTAGAGGTATGTGCCTCCATGCCCAGCAAAACACTTTTCAATTCCTTGTGAGAGAATAAGGTAGAAGGAAATGAAAAGATAGCTTGAACTGAATGTAAATAAGAATATAACATCAATTTCTATCGGGCATTCCAAAAGCAGTGCTTCTTGGGAAATTCATAAAAACAAATGCTTATCATAAAAGAAAAGTGTCAAGCTAAGCTCCCATCTTCTAAAGCTAGAGCAAGAAAAGAAAGGTCAACCGAGAGCAAGTAGCAGGAAAAAATAAAGCAGGAATCAGAGAAATGAAAAATAGGAAAGCAGTGGGGAAAATCAATGTGGCCAAAAAATGGTTGTCTGGAAGACTATTCCTCTTGGGGATCATTTCTACAGTTTGTCAGTAGATGAATTTTTCTGAACATGAAGAGTGCTGGGGACCAGGAAGAGACACAGGGTCCTCTGCCGAATGTGAAGCTGGACCTCACCCTGGAGTGGCGTTGGTGCAACCGCCACTGGGGATCATTCTTCTCTTCTGTGGGAGAGCAAGAAGGGCAGAATGGAGACTGGGTTGTTGCCATTAAATATAAATAGATGGGGCGGTTGGGAAGATGAGTCAGCAGTTAAAAGGTTCTTGCTTGCTTGCAAAGCCTGCCAGCCCAGATTCAATTCTCAAGCCACCCATGTAAACTAGATTCAAACAGTGGTGCAAGTGTCTGGTGTTCTTCTGCAGCTGCAACAGACCCTGGAATATCATACACGCATTCATTCACACACAAACAGATATATGCAAACAAACAATACCTTTTAAACTTTTTATTGATAATTTCCATAAATATAGACCATACAGAGATGTCTCACTTAGTGCCGAGCACTCCATTGTCCCTTCTTCTCAGCACTATGGTGAGTTTTGAGTCACCCCAGTGGACATTACCACCCAAAAGAGAAGCTTCTCTAACCAAAAATGAGAGTAGCATTAATATATGGGCAAAACATACATATATAGAGAGGGCAGTTTGGTGGGCATAATACATCCAGTTAGCCAAACAGTAGTAGTTTCCTCCTAGGGCTTATGACCTCCCCAGAGGCTTCTGATTAGGTTTTCAGACAAAGCAGGAATTCCTCCAATGGAGTAAGCCTCAAGTCCAATCAGAGAGCAGTTGGTTTCCCCCATAACAGACATGCCACCATTGCATGAGTTGGTACATTTGGCTTGACTGTCCAGCCTTAAAGCTTGCAAGATCCACTACTGATTAACACCATTGATGACTTTTCTGCTACAACAGGAAAATCAATATATTTTCTAAAGATGGCCATCCCGAGCAGGGCCTATACCCAGCTCCCGGCAGACACACGAGGGACTAGTGCACTCGTGAGAGGATGCGGGCCCTGGGGAAGTTGCACTGATCCGCGGGACTCGATTCTTCCCTCGTGGGCACTGCGTGGGAGAACATGATGGCAAAAGGATGGTACAAGTAGGTCAATGGAAGACCTTGAACCCAAGAGCTTTTGCAGTCTACCATGTTCCTGCCTGTTTAGGCTCTTGTCACTGAGCAACAACAAACAGAATCCATCTTTCTTGTTTGCCACTGAGTTCCCAGTGCCTGGAAGAGAGTCTGGACATCATCGCTGGTGCTCACTACATGCTTATGGCTGAGCACATAAATAAGAAATGGGTCCTTCATTGGGTGCCTCCAAGAAGAAGTGATTTCCTTTGTCTGTTTGTTTGTTTTTGAGGTGGCAACAGTTCAGTTCAGTTAGTACCGGGAAAACCATTTGAGCCTTTGTTAAAGGAGAAGCCCGAAAGAGCTGTGGACTACTGGCTGGACCTGATGTTCTCACTTCCTCTGCATCACGGTGGGGGAGAAAGGCAAGATAGGACTGGCGGCTGGGTGTGCTGCTGCGGGTGATGGTACAGGGAGCCTAGGTCAGAGAAGACAGGGGCTTCTGCTGGGCACAGGTAGGGAGGCCATGAATAAGAAGGCACTTCACAGACTATTTGGGTGTTAGGATCATGGAGGCTGAAGGATTGGGAGATCTCAAAGAAGCCACTGAACTCAGGCCAGGTGCCTGGGAAGAGGAAGTTACAGAGGCCTGGCTGCAAAAGGGAGGCAGAGGGAGGGTCCGTGTATTTGCTCTGTCATAGTTTGGGTGTCCCGTGAGATGTGTGGTGAAAATGTGGGCCAGTTGCCAGAATATCAAATATAGGGTGGTCCAGCTAGCCCTCCTGGGTCCCTGAGCCATGTAAGTGGTCCTGGGAGCCCAGTGGGAGCCATTTAAGGAGGCTTGAGGTACTCCCTGTCTCTGGCAGAAGAGGATCTGAGGTCGGGTGGCTCACTGACGTTCATGCAGCCAGTGTGTCCTCCCTGATCTGTACAGGTCACTGAACTTATTGCAATTTTACTGTTTTCACTACATTGCTGTTTTAACAGAAATGCTCCTGAGTGCCTCTCTCCATGTGCAAGGTTGTCTTAGGAATTGTATTAAGCAAATCCAGATCCTTTTCTGGGGTATGTGGATTTTGTCACTGTCTTGGGGGTATTTTGTGTGCTTGGTTCTCCTGGGTATAGACCTCCATGAGAGCCCCAGCTATACAAGATTAACTTTTCTAGTCTTTGGATCATATGCTCCTGTTCAAGAAATGGGAGAGGATGGGAAAAAAAAAAAAAAAAAAAACCCAAGCCTTGCCAGGCGTGGTGGCGCACCTTTAATCCCAGCACTTGGGAGGCAGAGGTAGGAGGATTGCCATGAGTTCAAGGCCATACTGAGACTACAGAGTGATTTCCAGGTCAGCCTGAGCTAGAGTGAGACCCTACCTCGAAAAAGAAAAAAAAAAAAAAAAAAAAAAGAAAGAAAGAAAAGAAAAAGAAAAAATCCAAGCCTTTTGACCAATTCCCTTCTTCCTGGCCTGAGGGACATAGTTCCAAATGCAAGCTATGGGACTTTTAAGAAAAGCAAACAAAACCCCAACCACACAGGGAAGGTCATGCGGCCTTCGGAGAAAGTGAATGAATGATTAACTTTTGTGAAAGTGAGTTTTGAGGATTTTTATAGAGTTCAAAGGTACCAACAGAAAAATTTAGCCCAGAGCAAATCCTAAGAGGTCTTTTCCCTTCCATCTGTTACCTCACCTCATGAGCTCAACACTCCTCCCCTGGAGGACACTGCTGGCCCAAGCTGGCCTGACCATATGTCAAGGGCCCCACCCGGCTGCCCCTGAGCTCTGGCCAGGCCCAGCGGGAAGGGTGGGGGCTTCCACCTGGACCTGGGCCTGGTCGGCTTTGGCTCCACGTGTTTCTCCTGCCACCTGCACTGTAATTGCCTGTGACAAATGTGTACATCCAGCTGGTGACACTGGGCGAGTTCTCTTTTTTGTGTGACCTTCAAATGCTCAAGGAAAAAAATGTATTGATGATGCCTACCTACCTATCTCGAAGGACTTTTGAAGTTTTAAATGAAACTTACAGGAAGCACTGCAGAAACAGGCCGGGCACATAACCAGTGTCTGCCAGTCTTGGTGTCCTGGTCTGTCCTCTCTAGGAATATTCTTTTTTTTAAATATTTTTGTTTATTTTTTATTTATTTGAGAGTGACAGACAGGCAGAGAAAGAAGGGGGGGGGAAGGAGGGAGAGAGAGAATGGGCGCGCCAGGGCTTCCAGCCACTGCAAACGAACTCCAGACACGTGCACCCCTTGTGCATCTGGCTAACGTGGGTCCTACAGAATCGAGCCTCGAACCGGGGTCCTTAGGCTTCATAGGCAAGCACTTAACCGCTGAGCCATCTCTCCAGGTCTCTAGGAATATTCTTGCCACCCACCCATTCTCGCCCACCTGCCTGAGGGGCTGGCACTCTCCT
The DNA here is from genome assembly GCF_020740685.1 of Jaculus jaculus. Lineage (NCBI taxonomy): Eukaryota > Metazoa > Chordata > Mammalia > Rodentia > Dipodidae > Jaculus > Jaculus jaculus. Next base: position 36,121,709 of record NC_059120.1, read on the forward strand.
TGGGCTTTGATAGGGGCAGTGTGCATCTAAGAAAGAGATGTCCAAAAGACCATGCCGCTTCTTTTCCTCCCTGTAGCCGGCTGATGGCGCGGGCACGGGGCCCGAGCACCCCGCAGCAGCAGAACCCGCCTGGCCGTGGCCGAGGAGCCTGACCTGGGTGGAGGCTGTGCCTTCCCGCACGCCGTGGAGACCCGGGAGCGCGGGAACCGGTGGATCACGGTAGCTTTTTAGGGCTCTGGGTTGGCGGCAAGGTCAGCCCAGGGTGCAGAGCCGGGCGATGGGCGTTGCCCGCCTCCTCCCCCTCGCGAGAGCTGGCGTGGGCAAGGCGGCAGCGCCCCAAGAGGTCCGCTGGGCCGCAGCTTGCTCTCGGTAAGCGGAATTTCCCGGCGGGGTCGCAGTTCCTGGGCGGTCCGCGGCAGAGCAGCCGCGAGCGCCCCCTGCTGCCGCTGGGCAGCGGTGCAGGCGGTGACGCAGACACCAGAGTGGTCCTCAGCCAGCAGGGGTTTGCCAGGGCCCACCCAGAGCAGAACTTGGGCAGCGCCCATCTCCTCTCTCCTGCTGCTCCGTTCTGCTTCAGGAAGGAGCTCGTGTCCTAGTCACCAGGACAGGAGTCACAGAAGGTCGCGGACAGTCAGCTTTCCTGATGCCCTTGCATCTCGTGGGGGGGGGGGGGGGTGCACAGAAGATCTTGGAAAGAGACAGGAGAGAAAAAGAGCAAGATGGGAAGAGAAACATCTCCCCTTAGGGCTGGCATGAGGAAAATAGCATCCAAGAGGCTACCTAGTACCCCAAACTTCCCTTCCCAATCTGGGTGTCTCTCAGGCACCCCCAAGAGTTGGCTACCTCGCAGAGGATCCTCATGTCCCTCAGGTGGGAGGAAGCCTGCGCCCTGCACTGTAAGCAAGCCACAGCGTAGGTTGTGGAGGCGTTCAGTTCACTCACGGTGGTAGACTCTAACACACAGCCCTTGTTCTCCTGTTTCTTTGTATCCAAACACCCATGGGTGGGGTCCTGACAGGAGAGTTGTAAGTTACAGTCTGAGGACACAAGTTATAATCTCACAAAGGAAAGTCACTCCTCCAGCAACGCTGTTGAATGAGAGGAAATGAACGGTGTGGAAGCAGAGAGAGAGAGAGAAAGGACAAAGGGCTTCTGCCAAGACCACTACTGCTTGTGGCGCACATGGCAGGAAGGCAGGATAAAAGCGCAGGTCCTTTTGGCATGATAGTGTGAAGTGTGTGTTCACGATGCCCGCACAACACACCTTGGAGCCCCATGAGGCTAGTCGTACGCAGCACACACGCACGTGCACACGCGCACACACAGCTGGCAGGGCCGCGGAGAGGGGAGAGGCAGCGCTGCTCGCTGCAGCGTGATGCGCCTTCTCAGATCGGCTGTGCCGGGCTCTGCGCAGAGACACGAGCCAGGCTCTTCTGGGAAACAACGCTGCTGGAAGTAGAGGTCATCTCTCTGTGATTCTTCAAACCCTCAAAATGTTATTTGATAAATAGCCTGGCCTTACCATCACAGGATTTGAGGTCAAGTGAGTCCAGACCCGTCCATAAAGTAGATAATGTCCCGGAGCAAAAATCATTTCTTCATTCATCTCTCCATTTAATGTATATTAGCAAAATCATTCCTTCATCTGACTTCATTTAGCAAATGTCTGCTATGGCATGGTTCCAAGTGCAGGATACAGTAGTGAACAAAACAAAACAAGCTCCTCTTGCCTGTGTTTATATGCCAGTAGGAGAACAAGCCAACTGCTACGGGGAAATTAACAAGTGGGGAGCCTCCTGTGTTAGGGAGGAATGGGTCATTTCCACATAAGGGAGAAAAGATTTGTGAGCCCAGGGAAGGTAATACAGGCTGGTGCAGGAACGAGCTCGGTGCACAGGAAGCAGTGTTGTGGAATGGAGTAAGGGAGAGTACTCTGGCTGTGGGCAAGGAAGAGCACATGGCAGGAACAGACTATGTGGGCCTTATGGGCCATGGTTAAGAGTTTTGAATTAAGTGAAGGATCAGGGGAGAGGGGGAAGCCACCATGACTTTATGTATAAGTTACAATGAGAACACTTGTTCCCATGTCGGGAAGTCTGCAGTGAAAGTGGTAGGACTGGATCTGCGTAGCCCAGCAGGGAAGTCTGGGGTAAAGGTGAGAAAAACTATCCGTGGAAAACAACGGGACCTTTGGACTGGTTTGTGTCAGCCTACTGTAGACCCCCAAACTGACTGGTCCAACATATTGATTCCAAAATCTTTCAAACTGCATTCCTGAGGTGGAAGGAAATGAAGGCTTTTAAAATGAAGCCAAACCCATCACCTGCCCCGCTGGCTTTGGTCCCCAGGGTTTACCGAAACCAAGTGATGGGGGCCTGTCACCAGCAGAGCAGGTCTAGGAACATGGAGTGTCTATGGCCTTTGTGAGGGAGATCTAGGATTCTCCTGCAAGGATTTGGGTTCAAAAGGCCACACTTTCAGAGAACGGGAGAACAAAGTGGCTCTGAAGAAGGAGACCTACATACCTTCATCTTGGCACTGACTGGAGGAAATAATATATGCATCCACTCAGGATGTATACCACAAGATGGCCTCAAGTGATTTCTACCCATATTTGGCTACCTATTGGCCAGAAAAGCCACAAAAATCAAATGTAATTTAAGTGGTCTTGGGTTGGCAGTGCTCTTGCATAACAGGCAGAATTAAAAGTAAATCCTTTTACATAGCTCAACGTCAATTCAGACCTCAAAGAAATTCCCACAGATGAAATGTAAGGGGGAAATAAGCAGTTCACATTAAAAATTAAGCAAGCCCACTAAGAAAGAAGCGCCATTATTATTATCAAAAACAACAGGCAGGGGCTGGAGAGATGGCTTAGCAGTTAAGTGCTTGCCTGTGAAGCCTAAGGACCCTGGTTCGAAGCTGGATTCTCCAGGATCCATGTTAGCCAGATGCACAAGGGAGTGCACGTGTCTGGAATTTGTTTGCAGTGGCTGGAAGCCCTGGCATGCTCATTCTCTCTCTCTCCCTACCTGCCTCTTTCTATCTCTGTCACTCTCAAATAAATAAAAAATAAACAAAAAAATTAATTAAAATAAATAAATAAATAAACAACAGGCAATGGAAAGCATTCCTCAGTGATGTTCATACATGGAATAAAATTAGTTTTATTGTTTACATACATAAAAATAAAGCTTTATGAAAACATGAGCAAGACAAGTCAATTTAAAGAATAGGCATAGATACCCTAAAACGAGAACTGAAACATTAGACTTAATATTTAGTGGAACATCAAACATTGGATTAGATGAAGATGAAGAGAAAATTAGTGAATTGGAAAATAAATACAAAAATTATCAGAATGCAGTTCTATGAGATAAGAAGACATAAATGGGAAAACACACACACACAAAAAAAAAACCCAAAGATATGAATTTGAAAGAAAAGTTAAATGAGATAGAGGGTAGAATGACTGGGTCCTATGTAGTCATAATACAAATAGAACCAAGAAACCCAAAATTTGTAAACAATAATGCTTTTAAAACTTCAATGCACTTGATGGGTCAAAGAGGAAATCATTGTAGAAATGAGAAAATAAATAGAACTAAGTGAAGAAACATGGAAATACAATTTGTTCAAATCTATGGAATTTCACTAATTACAAAAGAAGAAAGGCTGAGAATTTGAGCTTAGCAACTAATTTATTACTTATGAATAATCCTGAACAAACCATATAAAAACCTACTTCTTTGGATAATGGCTTACCCAGAAGCCATAGTTTATTACTAGAAAATTTGCAGTGCCAGGGATGGGATATCCTCCAGTGAGTTGTTGCCCAGGGAGGTTCCTAGGCCCCCAAACATTACAGGCCATTGCCAAGGCTCTTGGTTTCTCACCAGAAATAGATGGTATGACCTATTGCTGAAGACCCCATATGTTTAGGTTGCAGGTCATTGAGAAATTAAGCTGAAAACTCCTCCCTTTGGATCAGCTGATAGAAAGCTGGAAAAAGCTATGCTGCATGCAGCCCTATGAGAAAGAGAAGTCATCAATGGTGATAAACAGCAGTGGACATTGCATGCCTTAAGATTGCATCCAGGCCAAATGTGCCAACTGGTGCAGTAGTGGTATGTCTGTTATTGGGGAAACCAGTCACTCTCTAATTGGACTGAAGGCCTGCTCCATGGGAGGGAATAAATATCTGGTACTGAAAACCTAATCAAAATCCTATGGAGGGAGAGGTTATTAGGCCTTAGAGGAGTAACACCTGCTATTGTCTGAATAAATGCATATATTATGCTCACCTAACTTCCCTGTAAGCACTGTTCTTAATGTTCATGCTGATATAATAATGCTACTCTCACTTTTGGTTAAAGAAGCTTCTCTTTTCAGATGGTGGTGACCACTGGAATGACTCAAAAGACACCCACCATAGTGCTGCAAAGAAGAGGCAGAGGAGTGCTTAGCACTGAAATATCTCTATCACACCTTCCAAGGCTCAGGGTCCATTGCAGAAGAAGTGGTGGAAAGAATATAAGAGCCAAAGGAAGGGTAGAACTGCTTACCATGCACTCTTCCAGATAGAAAATGCCCTGGATATCAATGACTTCACAGTGCCTGGTACGACCTACACAAGAACCTCATAATAGGAGAAAAAGATGACGACATCAAAATTAAAAGATTAATTGGGAGGGGCAGGGGATATGATGGAGGGTGGATATGTAAGGAGGAAAGTGGGAGATGGAAGGAATGATCATGGTTTATTGTCTATAATTATGTAAGTCATCAATAAAAAGAAGAAATTTAAAGAAAGCATAGAGTAAAAACAAAGGCATGAGCATAAATTAATGAAACAGAACATACAATACAGTTTAATATACCAACAATTATTCTTTGATAAATTTCTAGCAAACTGATAAAGATGAGGACAGATGCAATCAAACTGATATAACTAGTGTGGTGTTTTCCATGTAGAAGATCCCTCATAGGCTCAGGTATTTGTGGTTAGGCCTCATATCTAGTCCTCAGCTGGTGGACCCTTTAGGAGGTGGAGCCTTGCCAGAGGAGGTGTGTCATGGTAACAGGCCCTGGGTTTGTACTGTCTAATGCCCCTTGCTGGCGCTACCTGGCTCCTCTTGCTGCTTCCTCCAAGATGACGTGACGCCCTGTTGTCTATCCTTGCCATGCTCTCCCTGTCACAGTGAAATTATCCTCCAACTGTAAGTTGAGCAGGTGTGGTGGCACACGCCATTAATTCCAGCACTTGGGAGACAGAAGTAGGAGGATTGCTATGAGTGTGAGGCCAGCCTGAGACTACATAGTGAATTCCAAGTCAGCCTGGCCTAGAGCAAGACCCTACCTCAAAAACAAAACAAAAAGAAATAAAACCAACCCTGTAAATCAAAATAAACCCTTTTCTTCCATAAGCTTCTTCTAGTCAGATGTTTTGTCCCAGCAACAAAAACATAACTACTACAATTAGATACTAGAATAATTTTTACATTATTAAGTTTTAAAACACAGATCCTAGCACAATACAAATTAATGTATTCTCACAAAGAGTTAGAAAACTCAAATATCCTTTATTTCTAAAAATAAATAAATAAATTTCTTCAAACCTTCAGACAGAAAACACAAAGCTTAGCTAGTTTTTTAGGTGAATCAGTGAACTTTCCAATATGAGATTATTCCAATACTATTGGAACACAGCAGCAACAGTAATCATGGGCAGCACAATTGTGAGGAAGCAGTATGGCACCTTCAGCCAGGCGTGGTGGCATGCACATGTAATTTTAGTACACAGGAGGCTGGGATAGAAGGACTACCATGAGTTTGAAGTTAGCCTGGGCTACAAAAGTGAGATCCTGTCTCCAAAAAGGGGAGAAGAGGGCTAGAGAAATGGCTTAGCACTTAAGGTGCTTGCCTGCAAAGCCTAAGGACCTAGGTTCTATTCCCCAGGACCCACATAAGCCCGATGATCGATATGGTGCATACATCTGAAGTTCATTTGCAGTGGCTAGAGGCCCTGGTGCCCATTCTCTCCCTCTTTCAATCTCTCTCTCAAATAAATAAATAAAATATTTTAAAAAGGGGGAGAAGAGGTTTCTTTAAAAGAATGCTAAATGTGCTCCATTGTAGTGGGAAAAGAGTTTAAGAATTCACCTACACTGAAATTCATCATTTATATAGTACAGTCACTTTGGAAAATATATAAACATGCATATATTCTGTTAAACTGAGTTTTAGTCTATCTTAAAGGCTGTGTGAATTAAAAATTGGGCTGGAGAGATGGCATAGTGGTTAAGCGCTTGCCTGTGAAGCCTAAGGACCCCGGTTCGAGGCTCGGTTCCCCAGGTCCCACGTTAGCCAGATGCACAAGGGGGCGCACGCGTCTGGAGTTCGTTTGCAGAGGCTGGAAGCCCTGGTGCGCCCATTCTCTCTCTCTCCCTCTGTCTGTCTTTCTCTCTGTGTCTGTCGCTCTCAAATAAATAAATAAAATTTTTTTTTAAAAAAATTGTATATAAGAATGTTCATAGAGGGCTGGAGAAATGGCTTAGCAGTTAAAATGCTTGCCTGTGAACCTAAGGACCCAGGTTCAATTCCCCAGAACCCACATGAGCCAGATGCAGAAAGTGGCACAAGCATCTGGAGTTCGTCTACAGTGTTGATGTGCCCATTTTCTCCCCCACCCCATCTGCTTTTTTCTCTTCCTCTCTTTCAAATGAATAAATGAATGAATTTTTTTTAAAAGAATGTTCATAGAAACACGATTACAATAATGAGGTTAGAAACAATTCATGGACTCTCAAAACTTCAAAGACAATAGGCAAGAGGTGAGGGACTGAGACCCATGCAAAGGTCAGGAAGCTGATCAGCAGAAGGGAGAAGGGAGGCAGCTCACCACAGCAGGGAGTGGAGGGAAGGAAGATTGACTGGTTGGGAGCCTTCATGTCCCTAGCAGGGGAGAAACTGAACTTTCAGGAGAGCTATTTCTTCCCTTTGAACAACAGGGATAGGGAGGAAAATAGACTTGTAGAACTTTCCCCCTTGTCTGTCCTGAGGATTGAACCCAGGGCCTCGTGCATGCTAGGCAAACTCTTCTCACTGCTGCCTCGAGTTGTTTCTGTTTTCCTTATGAAAGGAATGCACGTATGGGATCATGTCATTATCAGGAATAGCAGAGTTGGGCAAGTGACCCTTAGGAGTGACTTCCTCAATGCTAAACGGTTTCACAACAGTTATCCCATCTAAGAACCTGAGAGCAGGGTACAGTTAGGGTGACTGGACCCCTGAAGATGAAAAGTGCAGGAAAGTTTGCACTTGCTAGAAATCAAAGATGATCTGACTTTTTATCTCTTGCCTAGTTCCCTAGACCTGTTCATGCACAATCAGGACCTCTCCTGGGAGGCAGGTCTTTCATAGGATTTAAACACTGTGGTTAGTCAAGTTCAGCCTCCAGAACTTGGTGTCAGGGCTAGCCTCTTCCTGAAACAGCTCTTAGCCCTAACCAACCAGCTGGCCCTCTGGTTCACCTGCACCAGAAGACAGCCCACCCCCATTGGGTCATAAATACCTTTGCAAGGGGAGGGCAGGCTCTCCCTCTCTGGTCACTTAGGAACTTCCAGCTGTGGGTGAGTTTTCCCTCAGCTGGCCCTGGGACTGCTCAGGCTAGGCCCTGGCCCAGGCCCAGCAGGGAGGGCCCCCAGGCCTTACTCTCCACATGGGCTCCTTCACCCTCTCCAGCTCCTCACAGAGCTCCTTGAACTTTCTTTTCTTTCTTTCCTTGCCTTTTTCTAGGCCCTACACGTGGGATCTCTAGCCACATGGGTGTCTTTCCTTGGTTCTGTACTTCCCTCAATAAATATAATCATTTAATAATTATCCTTCTCAGTCTTCTTTTTTATTCAGTTCTTTGATTAAAATTTTTAAAAACCTAGGGTTTGGCTTTCAGGGACTTTTCTGGGCCCTTAGCACCCCATTACAAACCATCCTAAGGTTCCCATATCCACTTGTTCCCTTTATGGCTTTTATCAAAGTGATGGACTAGGAATGTTTTCTTGAGGCTGTATTCATTTGCTAGGGCTGCCAAAACAAAACAGCACAGTCTAGGTGGCTTTAAAAAACATTTATTTTCTCAGTGATCTGGAGGTCACAAGTTCAAGGCCAAAGAGTAGACAAGGCAGGCTTTCACTGTGGTCTCTCCTTGGCTTGTCTGGTGCCTGTCACAGGGTAGAATACCCCTTTTAAGAGGATACCAGTCAGATTGGATTAGGGTCCCACCCCACAGATGCATTTTATCTTAATCACCTCTGAGACCATGGGGATCAAGGCCATCAACACATCACCTGGGGGAGGGCCACAGTTCCTAACACAGAAAGAGGGAAGTGGGGAGTCAGAGAGGCCCAGCAACCTGTTACTTGTGTGCTCAAGCAGCCCTTGCCGAAAACCCGCCAGTGTGAAGGGATAGAAAAGGTAATGTGGAGAGTTAAGAATGAAGCTGCCCAGGGCAAAGGCGTGCTGTGGTCAGGCTTTTCTGTGCTGTGCCATTCTCCCCGGGAAAGATGGAGCTGACCACTGGACTTTCCAGGCTCTGCTGTCCCTGGAAGGCTCCTTCTTCAGACCTCAGCTTTCAGCTGCAGGAATGAAATTTCTGAAAATGCCATAAAAGGCCAACAACGTAACAGCAGCTGAAATCCACCTATTTTGAAGAAGCCAGGTGTAACTTTTGAGAGGGGTGACACCCTCTGGGCTCCAGGACTGAGGGACTTGGTGCCTCTCATCTGTGGTCTCCCGCTGCTCTCTGCTGGTTAAACATGGGAATGCTCTGAAGAGAGTCTTTCCTCTATCAAGCACAGCTCTAACAGGGAATGAGGATCAGACTGGAGCATGTCAACCCCACCCCCTCTACACTCATCCACACATTTGTTTTTTTTTTCCCTGAGGTACGTTCTCACTCTAGCCCAGGCTGACCTGGAATTCACTATGGAGTCTCACGGTGGCCTCGAACTCACAGCGATCCTCCTACCTCTGCCTCCCAAGTGCTGTCGTCCACACATTTTTAAATAATGGCACAGGCATGTTTTTTCCATACAGGACTACAAAGCAGTTTGAATACCTCCTAGCACCTTACAAAGACAACAGAAGCACATGACCACTGTCATCTTCTCAAACATGATGATCCTTCCCATGACCCCTAAGTAAGACCGTCAGGACATACATCTGATGATTTAATGCTCATAGTTTTCTGTTCCCAACATCATAGAATTGGTCCACATTTAGTAAGACTGGTTTACAACCAGCTAAAACAGGGGTTTTCTATGTGATGACATGTGGTTCCCCACAGGTTACAGTACTTTTGAAAAAATAATATTTTTAATTTTCATCAAAACAAAATCAGAGTCACTGGCACATGCCTATAATCCTAGCTTCTTGGAGAGCTGAGGCAGGAGGATTGTGGGTTCAAAAAAGTCTGGACAACTTAGTGAGATCTGGTCTCAAATAAATAGTAAAGAGAAGTCTGGGGCTACAGCTCAGGGAAAGTACACTTGCCCCGGGTTCAAGCTTTACTACCACAAATTAAAAAAAAAAATCAGTGGATCATACTTTTTAGAAATTTTGCTTTATTGCACAGGTAATAGAGAAAATGTTCAAAAGTCATAAAGGATCCCGTGGAGTTGAGAATCAATCATTCAATAAACACCAGAAGCCAATAGTCTCACCCACAGCTTCTAGAATTCATGGTAATTTGTGTTGGTCATGGCAAGGGCCTCAGTGCCCAGCCAACTGTGTGACCACAAGGCCCTCCTGATGCTGTTACCAGCACAACAATTTGAAATGCAAGTGAGACCATGAAGCCCCTCTGCAGCGGCAGAGGACCCACACCAGACCTTGGTCCCAGGACATAATACCAATGCCTTCCCAGCTTTCACAGCCAAGGGATGAAACTCATGCCACCCCTCTGAGCCTGCCTGTGGTCACCTGCCCTCCCCTTCTGCCGCCTGTACATTTGGAGATCTTTCTGTGACTATTTCCACATGGTTTCCATCAGAGCAATTGCTCAATCTGTGATGAGTGTTCAGGGACCTGTTGCTTGTGTTTTGTCTTTCCCTGTCCGGTGAGCCCACCTTGCTCTTTGCTGGATTCTCCATGCCTAGGAGGTATTTAAAGGTAAGCAAGTAGGTGAACTAAAACAGAGTGAGCAAAAGAATGCAATGTGAGGCCGGTGACACCAAGGTCATGGCACAGAGTTTGTTCCTTTTGTAGAGGGTGGTGACTGGTGTCAGATGGAGTTTAAACTGTGCATTCCTCTTGGACATAATGTGCCACGGGGGAGTGCAGGATCATGGACCACGGACCCACCACTGGAGGCTGGAGGTCAGCAAGCTCTGCAGGCATGCCAGCTCTCCAGGCAAGGCTGCTGCATCCACCTGAGGTCTGGGGCAGGGTGCAGATACCAGCTCTACACCAACTCGAAGCACTCGATGGCATTGCAATGCCTTCCCCTTGCAAAGGCCCAGCACAGGGCCACAGACGGCAGCCTGGCTGGCTCTCAGGGCGGCACATTCACGCCCCACTCTGCAGATGGAGCCAGCCTAGTCCAGGCCACTCCTGGGCAGCAGGTTAATGTCGGGCCTGCCTGGGGCCGCCTCCACTCTTCTTTCAGCGGAGCAGAGCCCGGGCAGACGAGCAGGGACAGTGAGCTCAGAGCTGCGGGAAACCTTCCCAGGAGAGGTAAGAGGGCGAATGCGTGCGTGGCTCCCGGGCATCTCCGGGTGGTTCTGCTTCTCCTCGGTGAACCACTGTTTAATTATGTCCTCTGCCATTGGCCACCTCTCTCCTGGGTGGGCTCAGGGCACCTGCCTAGCACGGTGAGAATGAGATCGAGGCCAGGTGGGGCCAGCCTCACCCTCACGGCAGGCTGACCTGGGGGTTCTTGAGGAAGAAGGCCAGCCTCTGGGCCACCGAGTCCAGCTCGCCGGCGTTGGCCGCCTGGAAGAGGTTGCTCCTGGGGACGAAGTAGTGTTTGAGGAAGTGCTGGCTCACGCACTTGTGCAGCTTGCGCACCAGGCGCAGGAGCGCTCGGCGCAAGTCCTGCCAGTCCCTGAGGCCCGGGTACTTCTCGCAGGTCCAGAAGAGCACGGTCTGCGAAGAGAGGCACGGAGAGCCGGCTGACGCATGGCCTGCCAGGGAAGGATCAGGGTGCGCTGGGAGAGCAAGGTCCCCCAGGGACGCCGGACCCCAGCCTTGCCGGGCCAGCGAAGCTCGCGCCCTCTGTTGGATTTTCATTCACTGTCCTCTGACATCCTTAGGGGTCTCCACGTAAGACCCACCCTGCTCCACGCAGAGGTCTTGCCTAGTTCCTTACCCACCTGTTTGGCACTCTCTGTATGCACCACTCCTGCTGCGGCGACTCCTCAGGCCTGTTACCTGCCTCCCAGAAACCACACATACACGGACTACCCTCTCTCCCAGAAGCCTCTCAGCCTAGTCCATGCAATTCTGCACCCCCCCCCCCATTCTACCTCTGCAAATGCAGGCTCGCTTTGTCTCATCTGCTCTCCTCCCGTTCGTACCCTGTCTCAATCTACTCCAATATAAGCCATTCATCCTTAGCTGCTCCCTTCAGTGCAATAAGCCTGAAGCCCAGGCCTGCTTCAGCCCAGTCTCTCCTCCGCCTTCTGGTTGCCTTCCAGGACCAAGCGCTCCCAGCTTCCCTTGGCACTACAGCTTCTCCTCGGCACCTCCTCCCCCCCCCATGCCTCTGACTGGAGTTTTGGAGGTCCCCTGTCTGTCCTTCCCCTACTGGGCACTGCCCCCCAGCTCCCTGCGCCTCCTCTGCTGAGGCTTTTGCCTTTTTTTTTTTTTTTTCACTAAGATGGAGGACTTGCCAGGCATTTTCTGCAGCCGAGAGTTTTGCTCTGACCTGCTTACCTGTATGTCTTAGATATTGGGAAGTTACCTGTTTCAACATGTCCAGACTGAGCTCACTCACAGCCTTCCCTCACAAACAGCCTCTGCTTCCATAGTTGCTAATCCAGCCAGTTGCGAAAGCCGCTGTCCTGGGAGGCATCCTTCTCCAGCCCACAGCCCAGGTCTGCTGTGTCCTCAGCCTGCTCTTAGCTGCTTCTCCACTCCCACCATCCTCCTGCCGCTGGGCAGACCCCACCTGGTCCTCTGTGTCAACTGTCTAGCCAACCTGCGCCCATAACGGTCCCTATCCAACCGTCACCATCCTTGGTGCTGTCAGCATGACCCTGAAATTATAAGTCCTCCTTGTTTTCTTTCTTCTTCTAGATACTAGAGTTCTTCCCACTGGTTGAAAGCAAAAAGTACAACTCTTAACATTCTTAGTAAGGTTTGGTCACAGCCTTCATTTCTAGCCTTTCAACACCGATGCAAGCAGCCTAGATGTCCTCGACAGCAGAACGGATAGAGAATGAGGCACAAACACACAGTGGAATGTTACTTAGCTGTAAATAAGAATGAAATCTGCCTCTATTGCAAAATGGAGGGAACGGGGGGGGGGCATTGCTTTGACCTCACTAAGCCAGACAGAACACTAAGAGCGGCGTCGTCATTCTCCCATGCGGCCGAGGAGAGTGGACATGGATGGGGGTGGTGACGGCGACAGCGGGCAGGGCATGGGGAAGTCTGGGCAAGGGGAGGCTGACTGTGGTGAGTGCGTGCTGAGCACACCTGTGGAAAATCACCCTGAGCCCTATTAATATGTACAATGATACATGCTAACCAAAAGTGAAAACAATTGTTTTAAAAAGATTTTGAGAGTGGACAATATGTTTAATTAAGTGGACCTGGGAAAACTGGATATACATGTATGCATATATGTACATGTATGTATATGTACATATATTAAATAATACCTCTCACATGTACAAAGTCAACTCCAAATGGATCAATGACATAAGTGTAGCATCTGAAACTATAGAACTACTAAAAGGAAACAGGAGAAACACTTCACATCAGTGTAGGTGAAGATTTTTTTGTATGCCTCCAAACAGTATAGGCAACAACAGTAAACAGACAACTGGGATGACCTCCAGCCTGGAAGCTTCGACACAGCACAGGAATGAGCAATGTGGAGCGCACCCACTGAAGAGCTGATACTCAGAACATGTACAAAACTCAATAGCAAAAGAATAAATCAGACAATGAACAAAATGGAGAAATGATCAGAACAGGCATTTTTCAAAAGACAATGTACAAATGGCCAACAAGTACATAATAAACACAGGGTAGTCATCAGGGAAATGCTGGTCAAAACCAGCTGGGGAGATGGCTCAGTGGTGAGGATGCTTCCTTGCAAAGCTCGCCCACCTGGGTTCCATTCCGTAGTCCCCACATAATACCAAATGCACAAGGTAGTGCATGTGGCTGGAGTTTGTTTTCAGTAGTAACAGGGCCTGGTACATCCCTTCTCTCTCTTTCTCTCTTTAAAATTAATAAAAATATTTTTAAAACTATTTTTTAAAAATGAATGAAAATCTGCTGGGCATGGTGGCACATACCTTTAATTCCAGCACTCGGGAGGCAGAGGTAGGAGGATCACCATGAGTTTGAGGCCACCCTAAGAATACATAGCGAATTCCAGGTCAGTCTGGACTAGAGCAAAACCCTACCTCAAAAAACAAAAACAAACAAACAAAAAAAAAATGAATGAAAATCTGACACAGGAATGTAGAGGAAATTATGTTGAGTAAAATAATCCAGGAAGAGAAGGACAAATGCTACATAGCCTCACGTGAACATGATACTCATACAATGGACTCCAGACATGTAGAGAGGGAGAATAGTAAGTATGAGAGGATAGAGAGGAGTGAGGGAGAAGGGGCAGAGGAAGCTTGGATGCTGGGCATAAGAGTTGGACAGGAAGATAAATTCAAATGCTCCAGAGCACAGAAAATGGTTTACAATAATTTATGCTTTAAAATAACTACGAGAAGAGCTCAAAGAGTCCAACACATAGAGGGGACAAATGCTTAAGAAGAAATCACTCATCACCCTGGCTTAACATACCCATTCTAGATGTTCAAATCATCATATATCTCACTGATGTCATGTGTTGTAATGTGTATAAAATGTGTTATTATTTTTAAATCAATGATCACTGATATCAAAAAAGAAGAGGAAAGAGGGAAAGGTAGAGAAGAAAAGGAAATGAAGTAGAACAGGAAAGAGCCAGAGCCTCTGTGCCCCTGACAATCGAACCACACAACTCTAGGGCTTATATATATGTTCACAATGAGTGGAAATGCCCACAATGAGGAAATCTATGGAATGAATCCTCAGACTCCTCCTGAATCCACCACCCACGCTGCCCTCTTCTGAGGAGGTCTGAGCAGCTCCACAGAGGCCACACTGACTGTGTTCACAGCTGCCCCTCACTCCCCACCATGGTGCCCCCGCTCACCTGCAAATGGTGAGAGGTGATGACTGGCCTCCTTCCAGGACACCACACATCCTCCTTCAGCTGCCTCAGCACCTGGAAGCTCTGTCTGCGGCAGCCCCCGTCCTCATCCAGCTGCCGGAACAGCATCTGCTCAGCCTGGGAGAAGCTCAGCTGCCAGTGGTGGCTGGAGCGGGCCACCAAGCTGAACCCAAACGACTGGAGAAGAGAGCAATATTGGGGAAAATGAAAAAGACAAAGGAGGCTGAAGTAGAGAGCTGCTAATTAGAGTGGGGGAATCATGGCCTGCAGCATGCAGCAAGTCCATGAAATGGAATACTATTCAGCCCCAGGAGTCTGTGGCCTGTCATCCACAGGAACGTGAGGACAATGTGCTAAGTGATAAAAGCCAGGAGCAGAAAGACAGACTGAAGTGTCTCACTCGTCTGTGGATACCAAAAGCAAAGAAAGGAGACCCAAATAGCACTGGGGGGGCGGGGGGGGGGAGAGACACACAAAATATCGTGGGTGTGTTCAGTGCATTTTGCACTGGTGACTCAAGCTGCTTCCTCTACTGCAGCCCCACTGTGCTTTCGCCTGCACACAAGGGCCCTGGAAGCCTTCTGAACATTATTAGCCCAGGCTGAGTGGCCCCTGTGGGTCTCATTCAGCAGGCTCGGGGTGAGGCTCTGCACTTGTGACAGGCTTGCAGAAACGCTGGGCCAGGTTAGCACCCATGCACTGCACAGCTAGGGAACCCTCAGCTTTCAGCTTATTGGGGCAGTAATGTTGCTAGTGGAGACCCTGTTAGCATCCTGCAGGGTGAGCTAGGGCTGAGTTACCCATACCTTGATGCACTCCACTCTCTTGGGGGAAGGCCAGCGCTTCAGACACCGAGGCCACTGAGCTTTCTCAGACCAGGCAGTGGAGATCTCCACGGTGGGGGCCAGCTCTATCTCTACCTGGCCAGTGGATGTTTCCATGGCAACCCATACAGCAGAGCGGATTGGTAGTATGTTGACCTTGCCTGATGGAAAATGACCAGAGAGACAATTGAGAAGAGGAGGGAGGAAGCCTCGCTCTGTGCAAGCAGCACAGGAGGCTTCTGGGAGCAGTTGCTCTCGGCAGCTCCTTGCTTGCAGCTGGTGGGCAGCAGACCAAGTGCGGGAATTTCCAGCCAAGCCGGACAACTGTGGGCCAGTTGCTCACAGTTAGGGCATCTAGGAAAGCTCACTGTTAGTGAATCTCTCCTCTCTCTTCCCATTCCTCCAAAGCCTTAAAGGTCTATGTTATTTTATTGTCCATGTGTGTTGCTGGAGAACGAATCCAGGGCCACACACACGCTAAACTGGGCATTGCCTCTGAGCTAAGCCCCGGCCCAATAGCTTCCATTGAAGTTAACAGGTTCTTTTCAGATGTTCAACATAATAAAAGTCTTAGAATAAAATGAGACAGAAACATATTTGTTACTGCAAGCAGAAACCTAACCATTCTTTTATGTTCTTTCTTCCACCCAAACACCTACACATTGGTTTTCAAGTTTGTAAGGCAGGCGTGGAGAAGGGCAGTGCCATTTTTTCACTGTTTAATCAGATGTTCTGACATTGTTCAAAGATAGCTTTGGTCCCCTCTCTCATTCACATACTTCCAGTATCATTCTGCTAAGCTGTTTGTTTTCTAACTCAATCTCCTAAGTGGTATTTAGCTCTACCATCCATCCACAGAACAGCCCAACCTAAAGTGTGTTTATTATCATAAGCCTTTCAAAACATAACCCAGCCACTGTGGGAAAGGCTCACGGGAGCCAGAAGAAGCCTCCCCAACCCTCATGGTGGTGCTTTCTGCTCACAAGGCAGACTGCTCTCACTTCTAATTTGCTCCCCCTTCTTTCAAAACACCCAGTTGTTTTTGTTTGTTGGACTTGGTTACAGAGATGGAAAAGTGTCATGAATCTGGATCTATTACTGTAGTTTTCCTTGCTTAGGAGAAAATAGAAGCTCATCAATTGTGCAGGGCTGCCCATAGGAAAGCATCGCTCTCCCTGGCTGGATGTAATAATAAGTGGCTGACAGTTTGTGTGCACGTCATCGGATTTGCTCAGACAGGAGCAAGACACGGACTGGCACTTAGCATCGCTGACCTTGACTAAGAGCACCTCGATGACTTGACCCTGCCTGACTCTCTTATTCCTACTTTCACTAGTAATCATGTCCAACGAGAGAGAATTCGGAGCCAGCCTGTGTAGCCCATGCCCTGCTATTGCGGCTCGCTCAGTATCTATGGTGTGTGAACTTCAGCTGAACTATTCAATTTCTCCCTGTTTTTTTTCTTCTGAAACATAGGTATACAAAATAATTCTTACTCTACAGAATTGTTATGAGAATTAAATAATACATGCAAATATCTTCTGTCTTCTAATCCTCCATGAAGCATGAGTTGTAGCCAAGATGGGGACTTGTAGGGCCATTCTATCTAGACCACAAAATGCATTCATAAACATATCCTTTTCTAGGCTGAATCCTCATCAGAACCTTAGAGGGAACATGTGAGATGAAGGGCCCTGGAGAGGGTGAGATAAAGCCTAACCTTAACTTTCTCCTGTTTTCTTTCTTTTTTATATTTTCTTTCTCTTTCTTCTTTCTTTTCCCTTGGCACTGCCCTGTACCTCCCAGTACCAGGATGCAGTTAACACCCACAGTGAGGTGTTGATCAGAGAGATCCACAAGGTTTCACAAAAAAAGACAAACTTCTGTCAGAGCACTTGATTACCCACCAGAGGTTAATGGTGAGACCCTACTGCTGAAGACACCATCTGCTATCGGTATGGAACATGGAGAGAACTGGCTGGAATCTGAAAGACAGCCAGTCCCCAGACAACCCCTCTAGTGCTAGAAGGTGCTACCTGAGCTACTGGGGGAAAGTGGCCAACATCTGTCAGAGAAATTTGAGGTCTAAGCTACTCAGAAGCAAACAACCTGACTTCATGCTCACACAAGTGTAATAGTGGCACACAGCCATGGTGAGTAACAAACTGCTCTTGAATTGGCTAACATATCCACTCACTGGAAAGGAACCCATATCTGGAACTGGGAAACAAGTCAGAATCATATCCAGATAATGAGTTTGCTCTCCAATATCAAGATCCCACCAATCTTGGGCTACAAGAGAGCCTACACCCATTAACTTCTCTCTAAACTAACAGTGATTATTTATCTGGTGCTGACTGCATTCTCCCTTGGAGAGTCTGCTTCTCTTTTTCAGATGGGACCTGAGGAGAGAATAAGTCCATCACACTTCACCAGGGCCCCAGCTGCAACCATAGAGAAATTGGGGAAATGAGCAAGAGTGCTGCTTTCTCTGTGAACCTGATATCAGCACAAGGTTGAAGGAGATAGATACTGAGGGCACTCAACTCCTACCAAACCAGAGAGCCAGAGGCTCCTAAGAGCTAATCACTGAAGTAGACCTAAAACAAACCCAACATGGCTCAGGGAATTTTGCAGAAGAGGGGCGGAAAGATTGTTAGAGCCACAAGTTGGGACATGACACACTGCCTCTCCCCCATAACTGATAGCTACCCCCACAATGCACAACCCACAAACCCTTTGGGATAACCAGCATCCCCAACAAGGAGGCTTCCTTTGGGGGAGCAGGGATGAAGGTAAGGATGGTACCAACAAGTGCTGTTTACATACTGAGTATGTCCATAACTAATAAAAATATATATCCTTTTTTTCCTAAACAAGTGGGATCCTGAGTTTTTCAGCACTCCAAGGATTCTAGCCCATGCATTTTTCATAGCCTGTGTGAATGTTCCTCACTTTTGTAGAGGCCATGGCAGTCTACCAGTCAGAGGCAGCATAAGCCACTAGCCAATTTTCTTGGGCAACCATTTAGATTTTTTTCTACTTAGTTACTTTTTGTTTTGTTTTTTGAGGTAGGGTCTCACTCTAGCCCAGGCAGACCTGGTATTCACTATGAAATCTCAGGGGGCTCTCAAACTCCACGCAGATCCTCCTACCTCTGCCTCCTGAGTGCTGGGATTAAACGTGTGCACCACCACGTCTGGCTACTTAGTTACTATTATAAAGCACATGGCAAAGGCTCTCCTGGGGCATATTTCTTTGTGTATTTGCAAACATTTATTTATAGAACTATAATCATTGAATTGCCAAGTAAGCACACTATAAAAATAATGTGTAATTTGCCTTTACAATGCATTGATCTTCACTTCAAGAACAACATCTAATGGCGCCTGTGTCTCACCAAGCACACCTCAAACTGAGCAAGACCATACTTCTCCAGCCTTGATCTGCAAGGCATTTTGTTTGTGCAGCAGGATCTCACTATGTAGCTCAATGTAGCTTTGAACTCACTGTGTGGCCCAGATTGGTCTCAAAATCTCAACCACCTCAGCCTCCCCAGTACTGGGATTACAGGCATTCACCACCGTGTCTGGAAATCAGGTAGGTATTTTAACATGGATTTCCTGACAGCCACACAGTAGATGCAATGTTCTTTCTCTTATTTTTACTGAACACTAATACTCTTTATAGTCTTTTCTCATGATTCTGGTTGTTTTTGTTTGGAGGGAGGTCATTATTTCTATTGGTCAGCTCATATGGGCTCTTTTTCAAAAATATCTATTTAGAGTGAGCAAGTGAGAGAGAAAGTGTGTGTGTGTGTGTGTGTGTGTGTGTGTGTGTGTGTGAGTGTGAGTGATTATGGGTTTGACAGGACCTCTTCCTGCTGCAATGAACTCCAAATGCATGTATACACGTGCCACACTGCATGTCTGGCTTTACATGGGTACTGGGAATTAAACCTGGGCTCTCAGGCTCTTCAAGAAAGTACCTTAAACTATTGTAAACTATTGAGCCATCTCCCAGCCCTCATTTTGGGTTTCGTTTTTCTTTCTTTTTCTTTTTGAGGCAGAGTCTCACTCTAGCTCAGGCTGACCTGGAACTCACTATGTAGTCTCAGGGTGACCTTGAACTCACAGCGATCCTCCTACCTCTGCCACCCAAGTGCTGGGATTAAAGGCGAGCACCACCACGCCCAGCTCTCATTTTGGTTCTTACTGGTCTATAGATACTCTCTTACAATTAAGGAAGTTGGTTCTTCTTTCCTATGTGTGTATGTCACACTTGACAGCTGCAGTGGTCCAGCTTAGTTACTCCTTGGACTGTGGGATTTTATGTTCTATCACAGGTCTAACGTTTCCAAATGGGACATCTCCACATCCTGGGTCCCGTAGTCAAATGCAGTGTGCTGCTGCAGCAATGGGTCGGTGACAAAGACCTGGGGCTTAGGAATAACTTGATGTTTTAATCTGAGGTCAGGGGAGGGTGTAAAACCCACAGCCTGACATCAGCCTGCCAGGACAGTAATGTGCCTGCAGCACGAGGAGTGCTTTGTGAGTATGAATTCATGAATTCTAACCAGAAGGGAAGAGCTAGTTCCTACCATGGGGATTTCACTGGTAGAAAAGGCCCACAATAACAGTCTCTAGTCATATCCACCAGAGGTTTTTAGTGCAAAGGGGGAATGCAAAAAAAAGTGTCACTTGTACCTTTTCCTGCACAGCTCACCTGAGAGGTGACAAGTTCTGATGGCATTTTCCACCAACTTCCGGAATATCTCCAGGACCTTGGCAGGCACAATGTCCCCCTCGATGTTCACATCAGCCTCATGCCACTGCCACAGGGTCTTTAGGAACTGATCTGCCTCCAGCCACTGCTGCAGGCCCTCAGGGTCCCGCAAGGGGCAGGAGAGCCTGGTGCCCTTCAGAGAGTAGTATCGCCAGCGCTGCTCCCTGGCCTCTCTGTACCCCGCCAGGCCTTTCAGTGGGACTGTGACAAGGAACTGGCTGGGGGCCAAAACCTGTGGTGAGGGAAGGAGAGAAATGAGCATGAGTTCATAGAGTGGGGGCGGGGGAGGTAAGTCCACGAGCTAAGACATGTCCAGCCAGGCAGCTTAGGTAACCACACAACCTTCAGCAACGTGATGAGGTTGACCAGAAATGAGACCTGAGCATTACAAGAGAAGTACATTTTTGTTTGCCACTAATCCATCATGAGGCTATAGTGGGCAGATTAACTCACTGAGGTTTTAGGCTCATCACCTCACAAGTTAAAAGAGTGAAGAATCCTGGTGCTCTGGTGGGGACTTAGCATCTTGTAGAGAAGAGGCCGGAGGAGGAGCAAGCGCTCATAGGTCTCTACACTCAGAGCAGGGTGGTTTTCAAGCACCTGCTCATCTGATCTTCGCATCACCCAATGAAATGGCTTTCTTGTCCTTTTGCCAGTGAGGGAACAGAGGTTCAGAGGGGTCCAGAGACCTCTTCCAGTCTCTCAACCAGCAAGCAGAGTCAGAATTTAAGCTTCATTCTTTTGGCAGCTTGTTCAGTGATTATTTTCCAACCAAGAATGAATGATCTGGAGTGGGTGAGACTTCTTGATGAATAAAAGTTGGGAATGAATGAAAGGGGAGGTGACATAATTTTCTAAAATGCCACCTTTTTTTTTTTTTTTTTTTTTGCCTGTACTGGTGACCCATGCTCAGTATCAATGACTAACCCTTAGAAAATCCAAAGGAAAATGAAAGTCCAGCTGTTTAGACAATGTGAGCCTTTGAGGTGATTCTATGTTTAATGAGAAAAGGCCATCAGAGTTCCTCCTTCCAGGAACCAGCTAAACAGTGTCCAGGGAAAAAAAAAAAAAAAAGGCAGGACAACAACAATCCAAAGGACAGAATGAGCTGGTCATCAGTGCAAAGCAGGCGTGGGGGCCCCGTGCTCGTCTGTGCTGCGGGGCGCCCACTGTGCCTGGTTACCACGCACAGGCTGACAGGAAGAGCCCGAAATCTTGCCCCAGCTGGGTCCAGGCGTGAGCATTCACAGCAGCTCCCACTGATTCTGTCTCGCTTGCACAGCACAGCATTTGATGTTTTAAATGAAGGGTCCACATGAGTTCTGGTTTCTATAGAAAGGTGACTGATTTTAAAAGGGGGAGAAATCTAAACTACAGAACTCACAGGTTACACATTATTTGAATCTACTTGCATTATGAATGCAAAAAAGTACAACTATCACATTGCCAGTCATACAGATTGTGCTTAGTAAGTACCTGTTGGATTTACTCCAAGTAGCTTTAGAGTCATTTTGTGTGCTGCATGATTTTAAAGCTTAAAACACAGAGCACGACAACGCAAACTCTCTTTAGACGGATGAGTTCCAAATGGGACCACAGAAGGCGACTTCCTTCGTACGGGCAGGTGACAGTGATATAGAAGGCTTAAGCCCTGCTCACTGGGCTATGTTTGTTTAATTTAGGTTGGCTTGGGGAGGAAGAGGTGGCCCAGTAATATTTCAGCATGCCAGAGACCAGTCTAGTTTTACAATTTTCATCCTGGATTGAATTTCCTGAGCTCTGACTTTGTCTCAAAATCTAAAGGAAATGAATCTTGTGGTGGAACATGGGTCCACCAACCTTGAGACGGCCCGGGCCAGGCACGGCTCTCGGCTTGCGTGCTCATTCTTTTGCCCATCCATACACTCATTCACCACAGGCTGAGTTTACCATGCACTGTGCTAGGAACAAAGCAATCAAGAAACATGGTTGGTCCTGAAATCCATATAGACTGGTGTGAAAACCAGACCATGGGTACATACACGTATAAAACAAGATGAAAGAAGGAAGTTCTGACTTGGTACCAGAAAGTGTAAAATATAGAGAATGGTGAGGACTCAGAATGACAGAGAATCTAGCTTCCCCTATCCTTAGGTGGAGATAGGAATATAGTCCTAGCCAGGCGTAGTGGCTCATGCCTTTAATCTCAGCACTCGGGAGGCAGAGGTAAGAGAATCACTGTGAGTTTGAGACCACCCTGAAACTACATGGTGAATTCCAGGTCAACCTGGACTAGAGTGAAACCCTACCTTGAAAAACCAAAAAAAAAAAAAAAAAAAAAAGAATACAGTCCTTTTCACAGGGGTCATTAGCAGATCTGAGTGGGTCATTGCGGACAGGATGGTTCTGTTCTCATGACAGTGCTGTGCAAATGCCAATGTGGGGTGTCAGGTACTGGCCCTGGGAGCTTAGTCTCAATGGGATCCCTCTGTGGAGCGGGGGACTGTGGTGTCACTCCTGCAGTTCCTAAAGGCTACCTCTGCTACCTTCTTTCCCCCACTTGTAACCAGCGACATCACTTTCAACAAGTTTCCTGTCAACACCCTCATTTCTTTTTGGCCAGTCCTAGTGTATGAAGTTGGTGCTTAATGGCTGTGTGCTTAACTGAACTTTGGCCACTAGGTAGAACACACTTTGGAATTAGAACCCTTGGAATAAGTTCTGGTTTTTATGCCCAAAAGGAATTGATCAACACTTGGCTTCTCTAATCTCATGTCTATCACCTAGAAATGTTGGGGAGGGGTCACCAAAAAGCACCTATGTGAGTGCAGATGGTGAGTACGAAGCTTGCCACTCACACACTGAGTCCCACCTGGCCCAGTGTGTGGGGCTCTTAGAGACAGCAAGACCTGCTTACCTTAATGCTCCCATTGTATGTGTCAGAGGAAAGCACAGCTTGGAATCGACCGTCCTGGTGGCTGATTTCTGTTGTCAAACAATGGACAACTTCCTGCACCTCTTCCACAGCCTGGGAGATCTGTTGGTGCCTCAAGTCCACCTGAGTGTGCGGGATCAATAAGCGGTTATCTCTCGTGGGGGGCCTGAGCACTGGCACAAACAACAAGGCAAGGGAACAATGGGTCTGACTCGAGTACAGGAGAGAAAAAAAAATCTGTTTCCCAAGACTCCGGAGGAGTTGAGATTAGGTCTGACAGTGATGGTGACCAAGACAATATTCAGTGCCTTGTGGCCTCATGTTCCTCTTGAAACAGGTGCATCTGTTCAATATTTACCTGGTATCTATTAGGCAGCTGGTGCCAACATGAGTGCCAGGACACAACAGTGACCAAGATAACAGCAGAAGCTAGGCCTGGTGGCACATGCCTGTAATCTGAGCACTTGGGAAGTAGAGGTAGGAAGATCAGGCGTTTAAGACCAGATTCTGCTACATATTGACTTGAAGCCCAGTCTAGGCTACATGATGCCCTGTTTCAACCAAAAATAAAGAGCAAGCCAGGTGTGGTGGCACATGCCTTTAATTCCAGCACTCGGGAGGCAGAGGTAGGAGGATCTCCATGAGTTCTCCATGAACTCGAGGCTACCCTGAAACTACATAGTTAATTCCAGGTGAGCCTGGACCAGAGAGAGACCCTACCTCGAAAAACCAAAACAATAAAAATCAAGAGCAAGTGAGTCAAAGATACCGTCCTGTGGCTGAGAGCAGAGAGAGAATGCACGTGAGTGTGTGTGCATAATATAATATCTGTTTTGAAAAAGGGTTCTGCTATTTCAGATGGGGTGGCCAGGGAAGATGACATTTGAGTGAGCCATGAAGACAGCTCAAGAAAGGGACTCAGCTAGAGGACTTCCGGTTAAGATGGCGGCGTAGGTACCACGCCAAAACAGCCTGGGGGGGGAAGACCAAAAAAAACTCAGCAAAATACACACTTTTACTAAAAAGTGAGGTGTATAGGAAGTTGAGGCGGCAGCGGAGAAGTGGAAGAGTTATAGAGCATCCGGAGCCTGCACAGGCGGGAACAGCGGCCCGGGGCGGCTCAGCTACCCGCCGCAACCGCGGAGCGGCAGAAAACCACCGGACTCTCGGCTCGAGCCGCAGGACAAGCCAGGTGCGGGAATTTCCCCTCACACCGCGCTCTCCGCAACTCGGGAAACGCGAGGGGAGAGCGGCAGCGAGCAACGGAGGGAGGAGCAGACCGCGAGGTAAAAGCACACGATACAACCAGAACAGCCGCGGCTCCCTCCCCTCCCCTGCCGCCTGAACCCAGCTCCAGCGAACACAGCAGCGGCCCGGGACCCGGCCACGCCAACTTGGGCTGACGGCGGGACCCAAGCAGGAGCAGAATTTGGCAGCAACTTCAGCGGCTCCAGCACCGGTACCAGTGGCCCCAGCAGCAGCGGACCCAGGAGAGCAGCGGCTTCGGGGTGAGCAGCAGCGGTGGACACGACAACGGCAGCTTCAGCAGTGGAGGGGGCTCCAGCGGTGACACCTACAACAGCTGCAGAGGCGGCGGCAGCGACTCAGTTTGCCCCGTAGGAAAAGCAAGTGCCCAGCTCCAGAAATCAGAACAGCAGCCCGACGACCCAGGCAGCAACTTGACTGAGACCACAATCACCCAAGGTAACTGGGATTGCACCAGGGAAGGGTCTCACCTGGTCACAAGCTGACTTGGATACCTCAACAGACCAGAAATCTAAACCTCTTTGTTGATAGAGGATCTGGTCATTATAATAACTACTCTTGCATACATACTCGGGGCTGTTTTTGATGGAATGGGTACAGTGTTTAGCTAAATTTTAGAATCTACCAGTATATTATTCCACTCAGCCTGCTTGAATACTCCTATAGCAGGGAAACTCAACCCCTAAGAACATCTTTGTAGATACTCTGAGAGTCTTAAGAGCCACACCTAATACCTTAAGGTCCTACCCTGAAAATATTTTACACCAAATCAATTGATACAGCTAAGAATACACAGCTAGCTAGAAAATCCAAGCATTAACTTAATCCAAGATGCAAAAATATATACATTATAACACAAGAAACACTAAAAAGCAAGACAATATAAATCCACCTAAAAGTATTAATGCATCAGAAATGTCCTCCAGTGAGAAAGAGTTAGAGGAAATGCCTGAGAAAGAGTTCAAAAGAATAATTATAAATATGTTCAAAGAGGTCAAAGAACACATGAAAACAATCAAAGAAGAAATCAAAGAGGAAATCAAAGAGGAAATCAAAGGAATCAAAGAAGAGGCAGGACACCAATTTAATGAAATAAAGAAGGCAATACAAGACATAAATAGAGAAATAGAAATAATAAAGAAAAACCAGTCAGAATTACTAGCAATGAAGAACACAGTTAATGAAATAAAAAACTCTGTAGAAAATCTCACCAGTAGGATGGATGAGGGAGAGGACAGAATATCTAAGCTAGAAGATCAGGTGGCAGACCTAATGCAGTCCAACAAAGAGAAAAACAAACTTATAGAAAAGTATGAGTGGGAATTTCAAGATATTCGGGACACTATGAAAAGATCCAATATAAGAATTCAGGGCATAGTAGAAGGAGAAGAATTCCACTCCAGAGGCATAGTAGGCATCTTCAACAAAATCATAGAGGAAAATTTTCCCCAAATTGGGAAAGAGGTGCCAATACAGATACAGGAAGCCTTTAGAACCCCAGCCAGACAAAACCCAGAAAGAAACTCTCCTCGCCACATTATACTCAAACTTCCAAACACACAAACCAAAGAAAAAATATTGAAAGCAGTTAGAGAGAAAAATCAAGTTACCTACAAAAGCAAGCCCATCAGGATTACAGCAGATTATTCAACACAAACTTTTAAAGCCAGAAGGGCCTGGAGTGATATATTCCAAGTTCTGAAAGATAACAACTGTCAACCAAGGTTACTTTATCCTGCAAAGTTATCCATCCAAATAGATGGAGAAATAAAGACATTCCATGACAAAAGCAGGTTAAAGGAATATCTGAAGACAAAACCAGCTCTACAGAAAATACTTGATAGAATCCTCCATGCTGAACAAAAGGAAAAGCACACATATAAGGAACCTAGAAAAAACCAGCCATACTCAAATACCAGTTAACAGAAGAGAGCACAGGTAGAACCAGTAACACACACACACACACACAAAAATGGCAAACATAAATACACACCTTTCAATAATATCTCTTAATATCAACGGTCTCAATGCCCCAACGAAAAGACATAGATTTGCAGACTGGGTTAAAAAGCAGGATCCTACAATTTGTTGTCTTCAAGAAACTCACCTTTCTACAAAGGATAGACATTATCTTAGGGTGAAAGGTTGGAAGACGGTGTTTCAAGCAAATGGGCCTAGAAAACAAGCAGGGGTTGCTATCCTAATATCAGACAGGGTGGACTTTAGTCCGAAGTTAGTCAAAAAAGATAAGGAAGGTCACTTTATATTGATTAAGGGCACACTCCAACAGGAGGACATTACAATCCTAAACATATATGCACCTAACATGGGGGCTCCCAAATTCGTCAAACAAACACTATTAGAACTAAGGTCACAGATAACACCAAACACGGTGGTGGTGGGTGACTTTAACACCCCACTCTCATCAATTGACAGGTCATCCAGGGAAAGAATAAACAGAGAGGCATCTGGACTAAATGAGGTCATAGAAGATATGGACCTAACAGATATATACAGGACATTTCATCCAAAGGCTGCAGAATATACATTCTTTTCAGCAGCACATGGAACATTCTCTAAAATAGACCATATATTAGGACACAAAGCAAATCTTAACAAATTCAGGAAAATTGAAATAATTCCTTGCATTCTATCTGACCACAATGGAATTAAACTACAAATCAGTAGCAAGAAAGGCTATAGAGCATACACAAAATCATGGAAGCTAAACAATACACTACTAAATGATGAGTGGGTCAATGAAGAAATCAAAAAGGAAATCAAAAAATTTATAGAGTCAAATGATAATGAGAACACAACATGCCAAAATCTCTGGGACACAATGAAGGCAGTTCTAAGAGGTAAATTTATAGCCTTAAGTGCCTATATTAAGAAATTAGAAAGGTCGCAAGTAAACGACCTAATGCTTCGCCTTAAAGCCTTGGAAAAAGAAGAACAAGGCAAACCAAAAAGTAGTAGACGGGAAGAAATAATAAAGATTAGGGCAGAAATTAATGAAATAGAAACAAAAAGAACAATCCAAAGAATTAATGAAACAAAGAGTTGGTTCTTTGAAAGGATAAACAAGATTGATAAACCCTTAGCAAATCTGACCAAAAGAAAGAGAGAAGAGACACAAATTAATAAAATCAGAGATGAACAAGGTAACATCACAACAGATTCCAGAGAAATTCAAAAAATTATAGGGACATACTATAAAAGCATATACTCCACAAAGTATGAAAATCTGAAAGAAATGGATGATTTCCTTGATCTATATGACCTACCTAAATTAAATCAAAATGAGATTAATCACTTAAATAGACCTATAACAAACATGGAGATCCGAGCAGTTATCAATAATCTCCCAACTAAAAAAAGCCCAGGCCCGGATGGATTCACTGCTGAATTTTACCAGACTTTTAAGGAAGAGCTAACACCATTGCTTCTTAAGCTTTTCCAGGAAATAGAAAAAGAAGGAATCCTACCAAACTCCTTCTATGAGGCCAGCATCACCCTGATACCAAAACCAGGCAAAGATAGAACAAAAAAAGAAAATTACAGACCAATCTCCCTCATGAACATAGATGCAAAAATTCTCAACAAAATATTGGCAAACAGAATACAAGAGTATATCAAAAAGATCATTCACCCTGACCAAGTAGGCTTTATCCCAGAGATGCAGGGATGGTTCAACATACACAAATCTATAAATGTAATACATTACATAAATGGGTTGAAGGACAAAAATCACATGATCATCTCATTAGATGCAGAGAAAGCATTTGACAAAATCCAACATCCCTTCATGATAAAAGTCCTACAGAGACTGGGAATAGAAGGAACATATCTCAATATAATAAAGGCTATTTATGACAAGCCTACAGCCAACATATTACTAAATGGGGAAAAACTGGAAGCTTTTCCACTAAAATCAGGAACAAGACAAGGGTGTCCACTGTCTCCACTTCTATTTAATATAGTTTTGGAAGTCTTAGCCATAGCAATAAGGCAAGAGACACACATAAAAGGGATACAAATTGGAAAGGAAGAAATCAAGCTATCATTATTTGCAGATGACATGATTCTATACATAAAGGACCCTAAAGACTCTACTAGCAAGCTGTTAGAGCTAATCAAAACCTACAGCAATGTAGCAGGATACAAAATAAATACACAGAAATCAGTAGCCTTCATATATGCTAACAACAAACACACAGAGGATGAAATCAGAGAATCACTCCCATTCACAATTGCATCAAAAAAAATAAAATACCTTGGAATAAACCTAACTAAGGAAGTAAAGAATCTATACAATGAGAACTTTAAGACACTCAAGCGAGAAATTGCAGAAGACACTAGAAAGTGGAGAAACATCCCTTGTTCCTGGCTTGGAAGAATCAATATAGTGAAAATGGCAATCTTACCTAAAGCAATCTACACATTTAATGCAATCCCTATCAAAATTCCAAAGGCTTTCTTCATGGAAATAGAAAAAACAATCCAAAAATTCATTTGGAATCATAAAAAACCTCGAATATCTAAAATAATACTGAGCAACAAAAAAGAGGCTGGTGGTATCACCATACCTGATTTTAACCTATACTACAGAGCCATAGTAACAAAAACAGCATGGTACTGGCACAAAAACAGACATGTAGATCAGTGGAACAGAATAGAGGACCCAGATGTAAGCCCAAGTAGCTATAGCCACCTGATATTCGATAAAAATGCCAAAAATACTCATTGGAGAAGAGACAGCCTCTTCAGCAAATGGTGTTTTGAAAACTGGATAAATATCTGCAGAAGGATGAAAATAGATTCTTCTCTCTCGCCATGCACAAGAATTAAGTCCAAATGGATTAAAGACCTTAACATCAGACCGGAAACTTTGAAACTGCTAGAGGAAAAAGTTGGGGAAACCCTCCAACATATTGGTCTTGGCAAAGACTTTCTTAATACAACCCCAATTGCTCAGGCAATAAAACCACAGATTAACCACTGGGACCTAATGAAATTACAAAGATTTTGCACCGCAAAGGACACAGTGAAAAAAGCAAAGAGGCAACCTACAGAATGGGAAAAAATCTTCGCCAGCTATATATCTGATAAAGGATTAATATCTAGGATATACAAAGAACTCAAAAAGATAACTAATAAGGAATCAAACAGGCCAATCAAAAAATGGGCTAAGGAGCTAAATAGAGAGTTCTCAAAGGAAGAAATACGAATGGCATATAAGCACCTAAAAAAATGTTCTACGTCACTAGTCATCAGGGAAATGCAGATTAAAACTACATTGAGATTCCATCTCACTCCTGTCAGATTGGCCACCATCATGAAAACAAATGATCATAAATGTTGGCGGGGATGTGGAAAAAAAGGAACCCTTCTGCACTGCTGGTGGGAATGCAATCTGGTCCAGCCATTGTGGAAAACAGTGTGGAGGTTCCTAAAGCAGCTAGAGATTGATCTACCATATGACCCAGCTATAGCACTCCTAGGCATATATCCAAAGGATTCATCTCATTTCCTTAGAAGTACATGCTCAACCATGTTTATTGCTGCTCAATTTATAATAGCTGGGAAATGGAACCAGCCTAGATGTCCCTCAACAGATGAGTGGATAATGAAGATGTGGTACATTTATACAATGGAGTTCTACTCAGCGGTAAAGAAAAATGAAGTTATGAAATTTGCAGAAAAATGGATGGACCTGGAAAGTATTATACTAAGTCAGGTAACCCAGGCCCAGAAAGCCAAGCGCCACATGTTCTCCCTCATATGGGGATCCTAGCTACAGATGACTGGGCTTCTGTGTGAGAATGAAAATACTTAGTAGCAGAGGCCAGTAAGTTGAAAAGGAGACATAAAGGGTGGAGAAAGGAAGGGAGGAGGATACTTAATAGGTTGATATTGTATATATGTAATTACAATGATTGTAATGGGGAGGTAATATGATTGAGAATGGAATTTCAAACGGGAAAGTGTGGGGGTGGGGAGGGAGGGAATTACCATGGGATATATTTTATAATCATGGAAAATGTTAATAAAAATTAAAAAAAAAAAAAAAAAAAAAAAAAAGAAAGGGACTCAGAGGCCCTCTATCATGAACTTGCTTCACAGTGTTTGGTGGCCAGCAAGGATCTGTGTGCCTGGAGCTTGGGGAAAGTGATAGGAGATCACTGGGAAGGGGAGTGGGTCTTGTGCTCCATTGTGAGGCCAGAGTGCTGTGATGTCAGCGACTGCCAGGTCAGTAAATTAAGAGTTTACTGTGTGTGAACGCCAGCAGGTCGCTTCTCACTTCAGCCGTCATGGACGACGGTCCATTACCTCCTTACTCACCCCACACTTTGTTTCTCGACTTGGAGAAAAGCTGTGCTCTTATGTTCCTCGGACTACTTTCTGAGTCACTAAGACCTGGAAATTCCATAGGAAACCAGCCACCAATTTGATAACCAAGGTTTAGGAAACTGGATATTTGTGGGAAACACAAAAGAACTTTCAGTGAATTCCAGGAGAGACCCAACAATACAAACAAAAGAAGAGATGAGAGTGTGAAATTTTCTTCTGTAATGGAGGGGACTTGGGAGGGCCCACCGGACTGACAACTCTCCTTCAGTAATTTTGAGTAATGTTTGTTCCATCAGAATATAAATTGACTCACCAGTGAATCTTTATCTTCTGTATGGTTTGGTATAACATCTATTTCTATAGAGCAGCAAGCAAATGAAAGCCCAAATCGAAAACCTTTCTGTTTCCTAAGCTAAGTCATCTGGTCAGCTGAGAGCTCATACTTTCCAACAACTAACAAGCCATTCCAAACAGACTAGAATACAGAAGGGAGTATATGCTGAGCGTGGTGGCACATGCCTTTAATCCCAGTACTCAGGAGGCAGAGGTAGGTGTATCATCATGAGTTCGAGGCCACCCTGTGACTCCATAGTGAATTCCAGGTCAGACTGAGCTAGAGTGAGACCCTACCTCAGAAAATCAGAACACCAAAACCAAAAAAACAGGAGCACCTACCTATTTGCACACGTGTTATATAACAGAATGAGCCCAGCAACAAACATTTAGCAGCTGCTCTGTGCTGGGCACTGCTACATGCTGTGTGACAGAAATGGGGAAATTAAAAGAAACAGAATACTGGTGTGGGGATGCAGTCATGGGGAAGTGCAGGGTGCTGATGAGTGTAACAGGGATAGGAGCCCTGATCTGAATCTGAGACCGACTTTATGTGCACAGATCCCTGTACCATTTTCATACCTTTGAAAAACAAGCTTATACCCTGTAGACACCTACACGGTACAAATATAGGAGATATGATTTCCCTACCCCTCCAGCATCTCATCAGAAACATATCACATATGTGAAATGGCCATTTCAAAGTCCATGTGTACTGGGCTGTAGAGATGGCTTAGTGGTTAAACACTTGCCTGTGAAGTCTTAGGACCCAAGTTCGAGGCTCTATTTCTCAGAACCCATATAAGGCAGATGTACAAGGGGGCGTATGTATCTGGAGTTCATTTGCAGTGGCTAGAGGCCCTGGTGCACCCATTCTCTCCCTCTCTCTGCCTCTTTCTGTCTATCCTCTCAAACAGGTAATCAAATAAAAACAAAGATTTTTTAAAAGTTCATGTGTACTGCCTGACCTTGAATATGGTAACCACATCCATACCAGCTCTGTGTGTGTGTGAGTGTGTGCTGTGCTTGCATGTGTGTGTTCACATGCACATGGTGCAGATGCATATGGGTGCATGCGTACATGTGTGTGCACGTGGAGGATAGAAGCTGATGTGAGGCATCTTCCTTGACTGCTGTCCACCTTATTTATTTATTTATTTATTTGAGAGCGACAGACACAGGGAGAAAGACAGATAGAGGGAGAGAGAGAGAATGGGCGCGCCAGGGCTTCCAGCCTCTGCAAACGAACTCCAGACGCGTGCGCCCCCTTGTGCATCTGGCTAACGTGGGACCTGGGGAACCGAGCCTGAACCGGGGTCCTTAGGCTTCACAGGCGAGCGCTTAACCGCTAAGCCATCTCTCCAGCCCTGTCCACCTTATTTTTGACAGGGTCTCTCATTTGAACCTGCTCACTGATATGGCTAATATAGCTAACTGACTTTCTTCAGGGATTCCCTGCTGCTGTCTCCTTAGCACTGGGGCTCCCACAACTGTCAGGAATTTACGTGGATTTTGAAGCTCTAAGCTCTGGTCCTCATGTTTGTGCAGCAAACACTTCACCCCAGCCCCTATGCCGACTTTTGATGTCTTTTTGCTATCAGCAGCCACTCTTCCTCTCTGTACCTGTAATGCCCACCCCTCTACATTCCTCATGAGGGAGGGACCAAGGGTACTGTCCTTGAGCATTTTTGTAAAGACTTTGCATCTTCCACACTGTATGAGTGAAGGAGAAAAGGTGGTCACAGAGGAGCAGGTGCACGCTATGCCAAAACGGAATGAAGGAACTTTGGATTATAGGGTCCTATGCAGGGTAAGACTTCTCCTGCATGTGCTGAGTCAACTTTATTTAACCACTATTCCCTAAACACCCATTTCAGCCACAGCTGAGCTTGCAACGAGACAGATTAAAATTGTCATAATCTGCCGGGTTTGGTGGCTCGTGCCTTTAATCCCAGCACTCAGGAGACAGAGATTGCTGTGAGTTCAAGGCCACCCTGAGACTTCATAGTGAGTTCCAGATCAGTCTGAGCTAGAGTAAGAGCCTACCTCAAAAAAAAAAAAAAAAATACTGTAATCTGGTGCCAGGGAAGGGTGTGCATAGGTTGTTGTGGATGCCAAGAAAAGGGACACTGTCCACTCTGTAGGCCATGTGCTCTCCGGGGTGTGGGAATGTGATCTTGAAAGATCAGAAGGAGCTAGCTAGGAAGAGTAAAGCACAACACTGCTTCAGAGAGTCCAGTTTGTGTACAGGCAGGAGGATCACGGGAGAGGACTGAAATGGTTCTCATGGTTGTTGGAGCACAGTAGGGCGGTGAGATGAGAGATCCTGAAAAGAAAGGAAAACGAAGTCTATAGGCTTCCACAGCAGAACAGGATGAAGAGTTACCAGGAAAGAGCTGGGGGCGGGGGGGGGGGCACACTCCTGGAAGTCTGACTGTGGAAGCAAATGGAAAAAAATAAAACGGCAGGAGCAGCAACAGGGCTTCTCGGAATGACACTTGGGCAGGCTTGGGCCTGTGTGGATGACAAAGCATGTGAGGAGAAGGAAGCGACCACAATGAGTAAAGCACAAAGGAGGGAGTCATGCGAGCCCCAAAGGCCATGTGAGGAATCCACCCCCACCACTCCCGGGTGTCAGAAAAGGAAAGAAAATGGCATGGAGCTGGGGGAAGGGAGGGCATGGCAGGAACTGGAGAGCCCTGACTAGTCTTTTCTACAATTTGTTGAGGGGCAGCTGGAGAGGCGGCAGGCAGGACTGTCAAGGAGGTCAACTGTTCAGCTTCCCAAGGATGAGGACATAGAGACAGTCATCGTGCTGGGCGAGTTCCTGCGGCTGTACGGGACAGTGGGCTCACTTACACCCTAGTGTCCATCACTGCCCAGTCCTCCAGGAGCAGGGGAGGAATTGAGACTGGGGTTTGCTGGGCAGGGGCTGGAGAGAAGGGAAGCAACGTAGTGGCTGCCTTTTCCAACCTGAAGAGGGTGTGGATACAGCTGGTTTGGAAGATGACAGAGCAATCCACAAGTTCAGGGACTAGTGTCCACTACTCAGGTCCAGTGGGAAATAGTAATACAAGATAATAATAAGCGACACAAGATAAAAGTACTACAAGGTGTTAATAAAAATATTTGACTGAAGGCAGAGATAGGAGGATCACCGTGAGTTCGAGGCCACCCTGAGACTTCATAGTGAATTCCAGGTCAGCCTGGGCTAGAGCGAGACCCTACCTTGAAAAGCCACCAAAAAAATAAATAAATAAATAAATAAAAATTGAAAAGAAAAAAATTAGTACTGCAAGATGTTCTAACCACATAGTGCATCACGGCCAGAGGTTAGGTTAGGAGGTAGTATTACTGAGTAATGACCTTCTCAGAAGCCAACTTCCCAAGTCCCAAGTCCCAAGTCCATTCTTGTGGTTCCATAGGACTTGAATGTGAATAACACAATGGTGACACACATACATTTGCATTTTGTTTCCTGAGTTAATAAAACTAAGGAAAGATTCATTGCTGTATTGACACTACCAAGCTAGCAAGACTGTGTGAATGACGGAGAAAGCAAGTGAGAGAGCAAGCAAGAGAGAGAGAGAGAGAGACAGAAGAGCCTGCACACAGCACACCTGCCAAGCAGCTCAGTAGCAAGAAGCTCACTGTGAAGTTCTTCTAACCATGTGCCCTCACTGGGCAGTGGACTTCGTACCAGGCAGAACAAGACCACACGCATCCTGGAGGGTGCTATGACCACGTCCTCATTATCCAAGAGCTTAGCTCATCTGTAAGATCTGTTTTGATTCACAGATGTGAAAGTCAGATTACAGAAGCATCTGGAAACAAAAACAGGATTCTTCTCCATCCTTCTGCTAGGGTCTCAGGATTGGAAGGGGTTTCTGAAATCCTTTCAGTGCAGAGAGGGCCAGAGGACCGGGTGGCTATCCTGATATCCTAATGCCACACTGGAAGCTAGAAGTAGAACTAGGCCAAATATCCAGGTTCCCCAAGATTTTTCCCTCCTCTCTGCCACACCCTCAAGTTCAGAAGCACTGTGCATAATCATACCCTTTATCTCCTTCCTGAACTTAAAAAGGCCCTCAATTTGGACCCAGGACTCATGAAATAATGAGTTCAAAGCCTCTATTTATGTGGGTATGAACAACTGCGCTGGCATCCCGTGAGCAGGGCCCAAATGGTGGTGTGGGCATAGACCAGAGCTGAGGGAAGACAGAGCCCCGCTTCAGATAAGCCTGTCCTCAAAGCACCTGAGCTTCAGGAGCTGGGCGGCAGCTCTCACTAGGTGACAGTCACACATACTATGACAGGTTCTTACTGTCCAGGGTGCTGAGCAATTAGCAGCCCCAGAAATGCTATGTACTGGGGGTTGCCAGGCACAGACCACGACCTTCCTGTCACTCCCTGCTACAACCCCAAGTTAGAATCTCCTGGCTGTCACTCTCCATGTACTCTGATGGAACACAGAGAAACAGAGCAAAAAGACACCCCAAAGAGTAAGGAAAAGCAGACAGTGGAGCCTAAGGAGGATTCCAGAAAGTGGTTCTGGTCAAAGACACTGCAGCATAAGTAGAGACTCCTCCAAGCCCAATCCCAGGATCCCTTTATTGCCCTCAAATGTAAGGAAGCCAGAAGACCACAGTCATGACCATGACACAGTCTTATCACAATTATTTCAGGAAAAGAAAAGCTCTAAGATAAATAAGGGGGAAATAGAATAATTTAAGAAAATGAACTTGAAGCATAATTCAATCCAAATTTGATCTCAGAAACCTGCCCAAGTTTCACTCCCCTCCTGTGTGGATTAAGACAGAGGATCAAAGTTCATTCTTCAAAGACTGCATTTGTAGCTGAAGCAGAGCAAAGGCAAAAACCAACTGCACTTAACGAGGCTGGCCTTTCCGAGAGCATCTGGTCCAGTCCTCCTGTTGGATGAACCCAGCAGAGTCGGGCCATGGGAACATCACTGTGCATGGGCCTCCCTCTCCCTAGGCGTACATATGTGCCTGCACACACGTACACACCCCTTCCTAGGCTCCTTTCCCTCCTTCCTGACCACAGTCTCTTACCTTTTGTTATCCCACAAGTCACTGGCTACTATTAATAGCCCGAGTTTGTGAATAATTTACTGTTTCAAATATAAATTATTGAGAATTCAAGATTGTTCCCTGTAATAACACCACTGTGGCTCATTCCCGGGGTACATGCTTCCTTGAGACTGGTGGAGAGGCATGCCAGGAATGTCATGTGGGCCTGGCCACACCCAGGGCAGGTGGTCTGTGTGAGCATCACCCAGGATGAAGGCGCAGAGGAAAAATGTCTGAGAACTTTCTATGAGACAATGGGAAGTCAGGAGTTCTATTATTCTAGAATTGCTTTAAATCCAGAAATTGGTTAAAACAGAACAAACAGACACCGTCCATTTTCCAGGAGCTACTCTAAAGAGAATACAGACTGAATTCAGTGTAGACGTGGAGGAGACAGCGGACCTTTCTCCATCACACTGCCGTCTGTTCAGACTAATTCCGGGAGTGGAACTCCTGGGCCAGTACCGGCAGCTCCCAAATGCGCCGTGAGATTGAGGTTGCTGAGTGCTTCCTGGGTACCAGGCTCTCGTAAGAGCACCTCATGGAGCTTCCTGTACTATTTTTAAAATATTTTGCCAGGCAGGGTGGCACACACCTTTAATCCCAGCACTTGGGAGGTAAAGGTAGAAGGATCACTGAGAATTCTAGGCAACCCTGAGACTACAGAGTGAATTCCAGGTCAGCCTGAGCTAAAGTGAGACCCTACCTCGAAAAACCAAAAAAAATTATACATATATACTTTATTATTTTATTATTTTATTTATTTGAGTGAGAAAGACAGAAAGAGGCAGAGAGAGAGAGAATAGTGCATGGGGCCTCTAGCCACTGAAAAACAACTCTAGACTCGTACTACATTGTACATCTGGCTTAGGTGGGTACTGGGGGATTGAACCTGGGTCCTTAGGCTTCCCAGGCAAGTGCGTTAACCACTAAGCAATCTCTCCAGCCCCCTCCTATACTATTTTAAAGATGGAGAAATGGAGGCTCCAGAAATTAAAGTAGATACTACTTAGTTATAGGTGGGCAGGATCTCATTCTGTGAAGACCATGTTTGCCACTTCTGGCCCTGTCCCACCTCCCAGAAGAAAGGGTAACTAAGAATGAATCGGGCTTCCTTCACCAAGACCTTTCTTCTGCTTCCTCATTTAGTGTAACGGCACACATCCCCTATCCTTCATCCCCATTCCTCTTTTGGGAACACTTCTCCCATCAGAACTAATGGCCATGCTTTCTCCACACCACATTGGGGACCTGCACTGCAGCCTGGGTCTGCCATGGGTTAACTTGAGCACCCGCCCATCTGCACGCAGAGCTCCTCCTCCTTCCTCTGCAGTCAGGGGCAAAATCTGCCACTGGGGCCAGGTCATCCTTGAGACTCACATGGAACTTTTTCTGCACTTGGCAGGTCATATCACAGGCCTGCAGCTCCCCACAAACCACCATGTAGAGCTTGATACAAAGGGTTTGAGTCCATGTACATTTGCAGAGATACAGAAAGCTTTTGCAGAGCAAACAGTGGGGTCTCTAGAGGGGAGTCTCAGCACCCTCACCCTCTAGCTATGGGGCGGGCAAAGGAGTTCATCCCAAGGCTTCTTTCTCCCTCCTTCTGTAAAAATGGAGGCAATATGCATATCACATGGTTGATAATTAGATTCAAAGAGGTACTATTGTACCCCACCTGCCAGCACCTTCTGGAGGAGTCTTGCCTTGTCTTCCGTGAACCCTGCGGACATATCTGACACTATATATGCAACAATCTCTGTGCATGTCAAAGAAAAGAAAGATATCCCAGATACTATTCTTCCCTCACCCCAAAAGCTTGTGAAGAATAAAATCATACACGGGGTTTGAGGACCTGAGTTCTGATCTGCAGCACCCATATAAATGCTGGACATGTAGGTGTGTGTCTGTAATCCTGGTGCTGGGAGCCTGGGGCTAGTCTAACAAACTGGTGAGCTCTAGGTTCAGTGAAAGAACCTGCCTCAAAGGATAAGGTAGAGGATGATGGAGTAAGAGAGCTGGCATCAAACTCTGGCCTCCACACACATATATGTGCACCTGCGCCTGCATGCACACATACAAAAAGAGGGAAAATGATTC